>NC_132925.1:102102420-102403851 GCF_047675955.1 Chlorocebus sabaeus | reverse complement strand
TCCACAAGAACAGCCTTAGCGAAAGGCTTCTTGAAGGGAAAGATGTAACTCTGTGAGATGAATTAACAGAACACAGAGCAGTTTCTCAGAAAGCTTCTTTCCAGTTTTCAACGGAAGATATTTCCTTTTTCACAATAGCCCTCTATGGGCTTCCAAATATCCCTTTGCCAATTCCACAAGAACAGCCTTGGCGAAAGGCTTCTTGAAGGGAAAGATGTAACTCTGTGAGATGAATTAACAGAACACAGAGCAGTTTCTCAGAAAGCTTCTTTCCAGTTTTGAACGGAAGATATTTCCTTTTTCACCATAGCCTTCTATGGGCTTCCAAATATCCCTTTGCCAATTCCACAAGAACAGCCTTAGCGAAAGACTTCTTGAAGGGAAAGATGTCACTCTGTGAGATGAATTAACAGAACACAGAGCAGTTTCTCAGAAAGCTTCTTTCCAGTTTTGATCTGAAGATATTTCCTTTTTCACCATAGCCCTCTATGGGCTTCCAAATATCCCTTTGCCAATTCCACAAGAACAGCCTTAGCGAAAGGCTTCTTGACTGGAAAGATGTCTCTCTGTGAGATGAATTAACAGAACACAGAGCAGTTTCTCAGAAAGCTTCTTTCCAGTTTTGAACGGAAGATATTTCCTTTTTCACCATAGCCCTCTATGGCCTTCCAAATATCCCTTTGCCAATTCCACAAGAACAGCCTTAGCAAAGGCTTCTTGAAGGGAAAGATGTAACTCTGTGAGATGAATTAACAGAACACAGAGCAGTTTCTCAGAAAGCTTCTTTCCAGTTTTGAACGGAAGATATTTCCTTTTTCACCATAGCCCTCTATGGGCTTCCAAATATCCCTTTGCCAATTCCACAAGAACATCCTTAGCGAAAGGCTTCTTGAAGGGAAAGATGTAACTCTGTGAGATGAATTAACAGAACACAGAGCAGTTTCTCAGAAAGCTTCTTTCCAGTTTTGAACGGAAGATATTTCCTTTTTCACCATAGCCCTCTATGGGCTTCCAAATATCCCTTTGCCTATTCCACAAGAACAGCCTTAGGGAAAGGCTTCTTGAAGGGAAAGATGTAATTCTGTGAGATGAATTAACAGAACATAGAACAGTTTCTCAGAAAGCTTCTTTCCAGTTTTGAACGGAAGATATTTCCTTTTTCACCATAGCCCTCTATGGGCTTCCAAATATCCCTTTGCCAATTCCACAAGAACAGCCTTAGCGAAAGGCTTCTTGAAGGGAAAGATGTAACTCTGTGAGATGAATTAACAGAACACAGAGCAGTTTTTCAGAAAGCTTTTTTCCAATTTTGAACGGAAGATATTTCCTTTTTCACCATAGCCCTCTAGGGGCTTCCAAATATCCCTTTGCCAATTCCACAAGAACAGCCTTAGCGAAAGGCTTCTTGAAGGGAAAGATGTAACTCTGTGAGATGAATTAACGGAACACAGAGCACTTTCTCAGAAAGCTTCTTTCCAGTTTTGAAGGGAAGATATTTCCTTTTTCACCATAGCCCTCTATGGGCTTCAAATATCCCTTTGCCAATTCCACAAGAACAGCTTTAGCGAAAGGCTTCTTGAAGGGAAAAATGTAATTCTGTGTGATGAATTAACAGAACATAGAACAGTTTCTCAGAAAGCTTCTTTCCAGTTTTGAACGGAAGATATTTCCTTTTTCACCATAGCCCTCTATAGGCTTCCAAATATCCCTTTGACAATTCCACAAGAACAGCCTTAGCGGAAGGCTTCTTGAAGGGAAAGATGTAACTCTGTGAGATGAATTAACAGAGCATACAGCAGTTTCTCAGAAAGATTCTTTCCAGTTTTGAACGGAGGATATTTCCTTTTTCACCGTAGCCCTCTATGGGCTTCCAAATATCCCTTTGCCAATTCCACAATAACAGCCTTAGCGAAAGGCTTCTTGAAGGGAAAGATGTAACTCTGTGAGATGAATTAACAGAACACAGAGCAGTTTCTCAGAAAGCTTCTTTCCAGTTTTGAACGGAAGATATTTCCTTTTTCACCATAGCCCTCTATGGGCTTCCAAATATCCCTTTTCCAATTCCACAAGAACAGCCTTAGCGAAAGGCTTCTTGAAGGGAAAGATGTAACTCTGTGAGATGAATTAACAGAACACAGAGCAGTTTCTCAGAAAGCTTCTTTCCAGTTTTGAACGGAAGATATTTCCTTTTTCACCATAGCCCTCTATGGGCTTCCAAATATCCCTTTGCCAATTCCAAAAGAACAGCCTTAGCGAAAGGCTTCTTGAAGGGAAAGACGTAACTCTGTGAGATGAATTAACAGAACACAGAGCAGTTTCTCAGAAAGCTTCTTTCCAGATTTGAACGGAAGATATTTCCTTTTTCACCTTAGCCCTCTATGGGCTTCCAAATATCCCGTTGCCAATTCCACAAGAACAGCCTTAGCGAAAGGCTTCTTGAAGGGAAAGATGTAATTCTGTGAGATGAATTAGCAGAACATAGAACAGTTTCTGAGAAAGATTCTTTCCAGTTTTGAGCGGAAGCTATTTCCTTTTTCACCATAGCCCTCTATGGGCTTCCAAATATCACTTTGCCAATACCACAAGAACAGCCTTAGCGAAAAGCTTCTTGAAGGGAAAGATGTAACTCTGTGAGATGAATTAACAGAACACAGAGCAGTTTCTCAGAAAGCTTCTTTCCAGTTTTGAACGGAAGATATTTCCTTTTTCACCATAGCCCTCTATGGGCTTCCAAATATCCCGTTGCCAATTCCACAAGAACAGCATTAGCGAAAGGCTTCTTGAAGGGAAAGATGTAACTCTGTGAGATGAATTAACAGAACACAGAGCAGTTTTTCAGAAAGCTTTTTTCCAATTTTGAACGGAAGATATTTCCTTTATCACCATAGCCCTCTAGGGGCTTCCAAATATCCCTTTGCCAATTCCACAAGAACAGCCTTAGCGAAAGGCTTCTTGAAGGGAAAGATGTAACTCTGTGAGATGAATTAACGGAACACAGAGCACTTTCTCAGAAAGCTTCTTTCCAGTTTTGAAGGGAAGATATTTCCTTTTTCACCATAGCCCTCTATGGGCTTCAAATATCCCTTTGCCAATTCCACAAGAACAGCTTTAGCGAAAGGCTTCTTGAAGGGAAAAATGTAATTCTGTGAGATGAATTAACAGAACATAGAACAGTTTCTCAGAAAGCTTCTTTCCAGTTTTGAACGGAAGATATTTCCTTTTTCACCATAGCCCTCTATGGGCTTCCAAATATCCCTTTGCCAATTCCACAAGAACAGCCTTAGCGGAAGGCTTCTTGAAGGGAAAGATGTAACTCTGTGAGATGAATTAACAGAGCATACAGCAGTTTCTCAGAAAGATTCTTTCCAGTTTTGAACGGAGGATATTTCCTTTTTCACCGTAGCCCTCTATGGGCTTCCAAATATCCCTTTGCCAATTCCACAATAACAGCCTTAGCGAAAGGCTTCTTGAAGGGAAAGATGTAACTCTGTGAGATGAATTAACAGAACACAGAGCAGTTTCTCAGAAAGCTTCTTTCCAGTTTTGAACGGAAGATATTTCCTTTTTCACCATAGCCCTCTATGGGCTTCCAAATATCCCTTTTCCAATTCCACAAGAACAGCCTTAGCGAAAGGCTTCTTGAAGGGAAAGATGTAACTCTGTGAGATGAATTAACAGAACACAGAGCAGTTTCTCAGAAAGCTTCTTTCCAGGTTTGAACGGAAGATATTTCCTTTTTCACCATAGCCCTCTATGGGCTTCCAAATATCCCTTTGCCAATTCCAAAAGAACAGCCTTAGCGAAAGGCTTCTTGAAGGGAAAGACGTAACTCTGTGAGATGAATTAACAGAACACAGAGCAGTTTCTCAGAAAGCTTCTTTCCAGATTTGAACGGAAGATATTTCCTTTTTCACCTTAGCCCTCTATGGGCTTCCAAATATCCCGTTGCCAATTCCACAAGAACAGCCTTAGCGAAAGGCTTCTTGAAGGGAAAGATGTAATTCTGTGAGATGAATTAGCAGAACATAGAACAGTTTCTGAGAAATATTCTTTCCAGTTTTGAGCGGAAGCTATTTCCTTTTTCACCATAGCCCTCTATGGGCTTCCAAATATCACTTTGCCAATACCACAAGAACAGCCTTAGCGAAATGCTTCTTGAAGGGAAAGATGTAACTCTGTGAGATGAATTAACAGAACACAGAGCAGTTTCTCAGAAAGCTTCTTTCCAGTTTTGAACGGAAGATATTTCCTTTTTCACCATAGCCCTCTATGGGCTTCCAAATATCCCGTTGCCAATTCCACAAGAACAGCATTAGCGAAAGGCTTCTTGAAGGGAAAGATGTAACTCTGTGAGATGAATTAACAGAACACAGAGCAGTTTCTCAGAAAGCTTCTTTCCAGTTTTTAACGGAAGATATTTCCTTTTTCACCATAGCCCTCTATGGGCTTCCAAATATCCCTTTGCCAATTCCACAAGAACAGCCTTAGCGAAAGGCTTCTTGAAGGGAAAGATGTAACTCTGTGAGATGAATTAACAGAACACAGAGCAGTTTCTCAGAAAGCTTCTTTACAGTTTGGACGTAAGATATTTCCTTTTTCACCATAGCCCTCTATGGGATTCCAAATATCCCTTTGCCAATTCCACAAGAACAGTCTTAGCGAAAGGGTTCTTGAAGGGAAAGATGTAACTCTGTGAGATGAATTAACAGAGCATAGAGCAGTTTCTCAGGAAGATTCTTTCCAGTTTTGAACGGAAGATATTTCCTTTTTCACCGTAGCTCTCTATGGGCTTCCAAATATCCCTTTGCCAATTCCACAAGAACAGCCTTAGCGAAAGGCTTCTTGAAGGGAAAGATGTAACTCTGTGAGATTAATTAACAGAACACAGAGCAGTTTCTCAGAAAGCTTCTTTCCAGTTTTGAACGGAAGATATTTCCTTTTTCACCATAGCCCTCTATGGGCTTCCAAATATCCCTTTGCCCATTCCAGAAGAACAGCCTTAGCGAAAGGCTTCTTGAAGGGAAAGATGTAACTCTGTGAGATGAATTAACAGAACACAGAGCAGTTTCTCAGAAAGCTTCTATCCAGTTTTGAACGAAAGATATTTCCTTTTTCACCATAGCCCTCTATGGGCTTCCAAATATCCCTTTGCCAATTCCACAAGAACAGCCTTAGCGAAAGGCTTCTTGAAGGGAAAGATGTAACTCTGTGAGATTAATTAACAGAACACAGAGCAGTTTCTCAGAAAGCTTCTTTCCAGTTTTGAACGGAAGATATTTCCTTTTTCACCATAGCCCTCTATGGGATTCCAAATATCCCTTTGCCAATTCCACAAGAACAGCCTTAGTGAAAGGCTTCTTGAAGGGAAAGATGTAACTCTGTGAGATGAATTAACAGAACACAGAGCAGTTTCTCAGAAAGGTTCTTTACAGTTTAGACGGAAGATATTTCCTTTTTCACCATAGCCCTCTATGGGATTCCAAATATCCCTTTGCCAATTCCACAAGAACTGCCTTAGTGAAAGGCTTCTTGAAGGGAAAGATGTAACTCTGTGAGATGAATTAACAGAACACAGAGCAGTTTCTCAGAAAGCTTCTTTCCAGTTTTGAACGGAAGATATTTCCTTTTTCACCATAGCCCTCTATGGGCTTCCAAATATCCCTTTGCCAATTCCACCAGAACAGCCTTAGCGAAAGGCTTCTTGTAGGGAAAGATGTAACTCTGTGAGATGAATTAACAGAACACAAAGCAGTTTCTCAGAAAGCTTCTTTACAGTTTTGAACAGAAGATATTTCCTTTTTCACCATAGAACTCTATGGGCTTCCAAATATCCCTTTGCCAATACCACAAGAACAGCCTTAGCGAAAGGCTTCTTGAAGGGAAAGATGTTACTCTGTGAGATGAATTAACAGAACACAGAGCAGTTTCTCAGAAAGCTTCTTTCCAGTTTTGAACGGAAGATATTTCCTTTTTCACCATAGCCCTCTATGGGCTTCCAAATATCCCTTTGCCAATTCCACAAGAACAACCTTAGCGAAAGGCTTCTTGAAGGGAAAGATGTCACTCTGTGAGATGAATTAACAGAACACAGAGCAGTTTCTCATAAAGCTTCTTTCCAGTTTTGATCGGAAGATATTTCCTTTTTCACCATAGCCCTCTATGGGCTTCCAAATATCCCTTTGCCAATTCCACAAGAACAGCCTTAGTGAAAGGCTTCTTGAAGGGAAAGATGTAACTCTGTGAGATGAATTAACAGAACACAGAGCAGTTTCTCAGAAAGCTTCTTTCCAGTTTTGAACGGAAGATATTTCCTTTTTCACCATAGCCCTCTATGGGCTTCCAAATATCCCTTTGCCAATTCCACAAGAACAGCCTTAGCGAAAGGCTTCTTGACGGGAAAGATGTAACTCTGTGAGATGAATTAACAGAACACAGAGCAGTTTCTCAGAAAGCTTCTTTCTAGTTTTGAACGGAAGGTATTTCCTTTTTCACCATAGCCCTCTATGGCCTTCCAAATATCCCTTTGCCAATTCCACAAGAACAGCCTTAGCGAAAGGCTTCTTGAAGGGAAAGATGTAACTCTGTGAGATGAATTAACAGAACACAGAGCAGTTTCTCAGAAAGCTTCTTTCCAGTTTTGAACGGAAGATATTTCCTTTTTCACCATAGCCCTCTATGGGCTTCCAAATATCCCTTTGCCTATTCCACAAGAACAGCCTTAGGGAAAGGCTTGTTGAAGGGAAAGATGTAATTCTGTGAGATGAATTAACAGAACATAGAACAGTTTCTCAGAAAGCTTCTTTCCAGTTTTGAACGGAAGATACTTCCTTTTTCACCATAGCCCTCTATGGGCTTCCAAATATCCCTTTGCCATTTCCACAAAAACAGCCTTAGCGAAAGGCTTCTTGAAGGGAAAAATGTAACTCTGTGAGATGAATTAACAGAACACAGAGCAGTTTCTCAGAAAGCTTTTTTCCAGTTTTGAACGGAAGATATTTCCTTTTTCACCATAGCCCTCTATGGGCTTCCAAATATCCCTTTGCCAATTACACAAGAACAGCCTTAGCGAAAGGCTTCTTGAAGGGAAAGATGTAACTCCGTGAGATGAATTAACGGAACACAGAGCAGTTTCTCAGAAAGCTTCTTTCCAGTTTTGAACGGAAGATATTTCCTTTTTCACCATAGCCCTCTATGGGCTTCAAATATCCCTTTGCCAATTCCACAAGAACAGCCTTAGCGAAAGGCTTCTTGAAGGGAAAAATGTAATTCTGTGAGATGAATTAACAGAACATAGAACAGTTTCTCAGAAAGCTTCTTTCCAGTTTTGAACGGAAGATATTTCCTTTTTCACCATAGCCCTCTATGGGCTTCCAAATATCCCTTTGCCAATTCCACAAGAACAGCCTTAGCGGAAGGCTTCTTGAAGGGAAAGATGTAACTCTGTGAGATGAATTAACAGAGCATAGAGCAGTTTCTCAGGAAGATTCTTTCCAGTTTTGAACGGAAGGTATTTCCTTTTTCACCGTAGCCCTCTATGGGCTTCCAAATATCCCTTTGCCAATTCCACAAGAACAGCCTTAACGAAAGGTTTCTTGAAGGGAAAGATGTAACTCTTTGAGATGAATTAACAGAACACAGAGCAGTTTCTCAGAAAGCTTCTTTCCAGTTTTGAACGGAAGATATTTCCTTTTTCACCATAGCCTTCTATGGGCTTCCAAATATCCCTTTGCCAATTCCACAAGAACAGCCTTAGCGAAAGACTTCTTGAAGGGAAAGATGTCACTCTGTGAGATGAATTAACAGAACACAGAGCAGTTTCTCAGAAAGCTTCTTTCCAGTTTTGAACGGAAGATATTTCCTTTTTCACCATAGCCCTCTATGGGCTTCCAAATATCCCTTTGCCATTTCCACAAGAACAGCCTTAGCGAAAGGCTTCTTGAAGGGAAAGTCGTAACTCTGTGAGATGAATTAACAGAACACAGAGCAATTTCTCAGAAAGCTTCTTTCCAGTTTTGAACGGAAGATATATCCTTTTTCACCATAGCCCTCTATGGGCTTCCAAATATCCCTTTGCCAATACCACAAGAACAGCCTTAGCGAAAGGCTTCTTGAAGGGAAAGATGTTACTCTGTGAGATGAATTAACAGAACACAGAGCAGTTTCTCAGAAAGCTTCTTTCCAGTTTTGAACGGAAGATATTTCCTTTTTCACCATAGCCCTCTATGGGCTTCCAAATATCCCTTTGCCAATTCCACAAGAACAGCCTTAGCGAAAGGCTTCTTGAAGGGAAAGATGTAACTCTGTGAGATGAATTAACGGAACACAGAGCAGTTTCTCAGAAAGCTTCTTTCCAGTTTTGAACGGAAGATATTTCCTTTTTCACCATAGCCCTCTATGGGCTTCAAATATCCCTTTGCCAATTCCAGAAGAACAGCCTAAGCGAAAGGCTTCTTGAAGGGAAGAATGTAATTCTGTGAGATGAATTAACAGAACATAGAACAGTTTCTCAGAAAGCTTCTTTCCAGTTTTGAACGGAAGATATTTCCTTTTTCACCATAGCCCTCTATAGGCTTCCAAATATCCCTTTGCCAATTCCACAAGAACAGCCTTAGCGAAAGGCTTCTTGAAGGGAAAGATGTAACTCTGTGAGATGAATTAACAGAGCATAGAGCAGTTTCTCAGGAAGATTCTTTCCAGTTTTGAACGGAAATTATTTCCTTTTTCACCGTAGCCCTCTATGGGCTTCCAAATATCCCTTTGCCAATTCCACAAGAACAACCTTAGCGAAAGGCTTCTTGAAGGGAAAGATGTAACTCTGTGAGATGAATTAACAGAACACAGAGCAGTTTCTCAGAAAGCTTCTTTCCAGTTTTGAACGGAAGATATTTCCTTTTTCACCATAGCCCTCTATGGGCTTCAAATATCCCTTTGCCAATTCCACAAGAACAGCCTAACCGAAAGGCTTCTTGAAGGGAAGAATGTAATTCTGTGAGATGAATTAACAGAACATAGAACAGTTTCTCAGAAAGCTTCTTTCCAGTTTTGAACGGAAGATATTTCCTTTTTCACCATAGCCCTCTATGGGCTTCCAAATATCCCTTTGCCAATACCACAAGAACAGCCTTAGCGAAAGGCTTCTTGAAGGGAAAGATGTTACTCTGTGAGATGAATTAACAGAACACAGAGCAGTTTCTCAGAAAGCTTCTTTCCAGTTTTGAACGGAAGATATTTCCTTTTTCACCATAGCCCTCTATGGGCTTCCAAATATCCCTTTGCCAATTCCACAAGAACAGCCTTAGCGAAAGGCTTCTTGAAGGGAAAGATGTAACTCTGTGTGATGAATTAACAGAACACTGAGCAGTTTCTCAGAAAGCTTCTTTCCAGTTTTGAACGGAAGATATTTCCTTTTTCACCATAGCCCTCTATGGGCTTCCAAATATCCCTTTGCCAATTCCACAAGAACAGCCTTAGCGAAAGGCTTCTTGACGGGAAAGATGTAACTCTGTGAGATGAATTAACAGAACACAGAGCAGTTTCTCAGAAAGCTTTTTTCCAGTTTTGAACGGAAGATATTTCCTTTTTCACCATAGCCCTCTATGGGCTTCCAAATATCCCTTTGCCAATTCCACAAGAACAGCCTTAGCGAAAGGCTTCTTGAAGGGAAAGATGTAACTCTGTGAGATGAATTAACGGAACACAGAGCAGTTTCTCAGAAAGCTTCTTTCCAGTTTTGAACGGAAGATATTTCCTTTTTCACCATAGCCCTCTATGGGCTTCAAATATCCCTTTGCCAATTCCACAAGAACAGCCTAAGCGAAAGGCTTCTTGAAGGGAAGAATGTAATTCTGTGAGATGAATTAACAGAACATAGAACAGTTTCTCAGAAAGCTTCTTTCCAGTTTTGAACGGAAGATATTTCCTTTTTCACCATAGCCCTCTATGGGCTTCCAAATATCCCTTTGCCAATTCCACAAGAACAGCCTTAGCGAAAGGCTTCTTGAAGGGAAAGTCGTAACTCTGTGAGATGAATTAACAGAACACAGAGCAGTTTCTCAGAAAGCTTCTTTCCAGTTTTGAACGGAAGATATATCCTTTTTCACCATAGCCCTCTATGGGCTTCCAAATATCCCTTTGCCAATACCACAAGAACAGCCTTAGCGAAAGGCTTCTTGAAGGGAAAGATGTTACTCTGTGAGATGAATTAACAGAACACAGAGCAGTTTCTCAGAAAGCTTCTTTCCAGTTTTGAACGGAAGATATTTCCTTTTTCACCGTAGCCCTCTAAGGGCTTCCAAATATCCCTTTGCCAATTCCACAAGAACAACCTTAGCGAAAGGCTTCTTGAAGGGAAAGATGTAACTCTGTGAGATGAATTAACAGAACACAGAGCAGTTTCTCAGAAAGCTTCTTTCCAGTTTTGAACGGAAGATATTTCCTTTTTCACCATAGCCCTCTATGGGCTTCCAAATATCCCTTTGCCAATTCCACAAGAACAGCCTTAGCGAAAGGCTTCTTGAAGGGAAAGATGTAACTCTGTGAGATGAATTAACGGAACACAGAGCAGTTTCTCAGAAAGCTTCTTTCCAGTTTTGAACGGAAGATATTTCCTTTTTCACCATAGCCCTCTATGGGCTTCAAATATCCCTTTGCCAATTCCAGAAGAACAGCCTAAGCGAAAGGCTTCTTGAAGGGAAGAATGTAATTCTGTGAGATGAATTAACAGAACATAGAACAGTTTCTCAGAAAGCTTCTTTCCAGTTTTGAACGGAAGATATTTCCTTTTTCACCATAGCCCTCTATAGGCTTCCAAATATCCCTTTGCCAATTCCACAAGAACAGCCTTAGCGAAAGGCTTCTTGAAGGGAAAGATGTAACTCTGTGAGATGAATTAACAGAGCATAGAGCAGTTTCTCAGGAAGATTCTTTCCAGTTTTGAACGGAAATTATTTCCTTTTTCACCGTAGCCCTCTATGGGCTTCCAAATATCCCTTTGCCAATTCCACAAGAACAACCTTAGCGAAAGGCTTCTTGAAGGGAAAGATGTAACTCTGTGAGATGAATTAACAGAACACAGAGCAGTTTCTCAGAAAGCTTCTTTCCAGTTTTGAACGGAAGATATTTCCTTTTTCACCATAGCCCTCTATGGGCTTCAAATATCCCTTTGCCAATTCCACAAGAACAGCCTAACCGAAAGGCTTCTTGAAGGGAAGAATGTAATTCTGTGAGATGAATTAACAGAACATCGAACAGTTTCTCAGAAAGCTTCTTTCCAGTTTTGAACGGAAGATATTTCCTTTTTCACCATAGCCCTCTATGGGCTTCCAAATATCCCTTTGCCAATACCACAAGAACAGCCTTAGCGAAAGGCTTCTTGAAGGGAAAGATGTTACTCTGTGAGATGAATTAACAGAACACAGAGCAGTTTCTCAGAAAGCTTCTTTCCAGTTTTGAACGGAAGATATTTCCTTTTTCACCATAGCCCTCTATGGGCTTCCAAATATCCCTTTGCCAATTCCACAAGAACAGCCTTAGCGAAAGGCTTCTTGAAGGGAAAGATGTAACTCTGTGTGATGAATTAACAGAACACTGAGCAGTTTCTCAGAAAGCTTCTTTCCAGTTTTGAACGGAAGATATTTCCTTTTTCACCATAGCCCTCTATGGGCTTCCAAATATCCCTTTGCCAATTCCACAAGAACAGCCTTAGCGAAAGGCTTCTTGACGGGAAAGATGTAACTCTGTGAGATGAATTAACAGAACACAGAGCAGTTTCTCAGAAAGCTTTTTTCCAGTTTTGAACGGAAGATATTTCCTTTTTCACCATAGCCCTCTATGGGCTTCCAAATATCCCTTTGCCAATTCCACAAGAACAGCCTTAGCGAAAGGCTTCTTGAAGGGAAAGATGTAACTCTGTGAGATGAATTAACGGAACACAGAGCAGTTTCTCAGAAAGCTTCTTTCCAGTTTTGAACGGAAGATATTTCCTTTTTCACCATAGCCCTCTATGGGCTTCAAATATCCCTTTGCCAATTCCACAAGAACAGCCTAAGCGAAAGGCTTCTTGAAGGGAAGAATGTAATTCTGTGAGATGAATTAACAGAACATAGAACAGTTTCTCAGAAAGCTTCTTTCCAGTTTTGAACGGAAGATATTTCCTTTTTCACCATAGCCCTCTATGGGCTTCCAAATATCCCTTTGCCAATTCCACAAGAACAGCCTTAGCGAAAGGCTTCTTGAAGGGAAAGTCGTAACTCTGTGAGATGAATTAACAGAACACAGAGCAGTTTCTCAGAAAGCTTCTTTCCAGTTTTGAACGGAAGATATATCCTTTTTCACCATAGCCCTCTATGGGCTTCCAAATATCCCTTTGCCAATACCACAAGAACAGCCTTAGCGAAAGGCTTCTTGAAGGGAAAGATGTTACTCTGTGAGATGAATTAACAGAACACAGAGCAGTTTCTCAGAAAGCTTCTTTCCAGTTTTGAACGGAAGATATTTCCTTTTTCACCGTAGCCCTCTAAGGGCTTCCAAATATCCCTTTGCCAATTCCACAAGAACAACCTTAGCGAAAGGCTTCTTGAAGGGAAAGATGTAACTCTGTGAGATGAATTAACAGAACACAGAGCAGTTTCTCATAAAGCTTCTTTCCAGTTTTGAACGGAAGATATTTCCTTTTTCACCATAGCCCTCTATGGGCTTCCAAATATCCCTTTGCCAATTCCACAAGAACAGCCTTAGCGAAAGGCTTCTTGAAGGGAAAGATGTAACTCTGTGAGATGAATTAACAGAACACAGAGCAGTTTCTCAGAAAGCTTCTTTCCAGTTTTGAACGGAAGATATTTCCTTTTTCACCATAGCCCTCTATGGGCTTCCAAATATCCCTTTGCCAATTCCACAAGAACAGCCTTAGCGAAAGGCTTCTTGAAGGGAAAGATGTAACTCTGTGAGATGAATTAACAGAACACAGAGCAGTTTCTCAGAAAGCTTTTTTCCAGTTTTGAACGGAAGATATTTCCTTTTTCACCATAGCCCTCTATGGGCTTCCAAATATCCCTTTGCCAATTCCACAAGAACAGCCTTAGCGAAAGGCTTCTTGAAGGGAAAGATGTAACTCTGTGAGATGAATTAACGGAACACAGAGCAGTTTCTCAGAAAGCTTCTTTCCAGTTTTGAACGGAAGATATTTCCTTTTTCACCATAGCCCTCTATGGGCTTCAAATATCCCTTTGCCAATTCCACAAGAACAGCCTAAGCGAAAGGCTTCTTGAAGGGAAGAATGTAATTCTGTGAGATGAATTAACAGAACATAGAACAGTTTCTCAGAAAGCTTCTTTCCAGTTTTGAACGGAAGATATTTCCTTTTTCACCATAGCCCTCTATGGGCTTCCAAATATCCCTTTGCCAATACCACAAGAACAGCCTTAGCGAAAGGCTTCTTGAAGGGAAAGATGTTACTCTGTGAGATGAATTAACAGAACACAGAGCAGTTTCTCAGAAAACTTGTTTCCAGTTTTGAACGGAAGATATTTCCTTTTTCACCATAGACCTCTATGGGCTTCCAAATATCCCTTTGCCAATTCCACAAGAACAGCCTTAGGAAAGGCTTCTGGAAGGGAAAGATGTAACTCTGTGAGATGAATTAACAGAACACAGAGCAGTTTCTCAGAAAGCTTCTTTCCAGTTTTGAACGGAAGATATTTCGTTTTTCACCATAGTCCTCTATAGGCTTCCAAATATCCCTTTGCAAATTCCACAAGAACAGCCTTAGCGAAAGGCTTCTTGAAGGGAAAGATGTAACTCTGTGAGATGAATTAACAGAACACAGAGCAGTTTCTCAGAATGCTTCTTTCCAGTTTTGAACGGAAGATATTTCCTTTTTCACCATAGCCTTCTATGGGCTTCCAAATATCCCTTTGCCAATTCCACAAGAACAGCCTTAGCGAAAGACTTCTTGAAGGGAAAGATGTCACTGTGTGAGATGAATTAACAGAACACAGAGCAGTTTCTCAGAAAGCTTCTTTCCAGTTTTGAACGGAAGATATTTCCTTTTTCACCATAGCCCTCTATGGGCTTCCAAATATCCCTTTGCCAATTCCACAAGAACAGCCTTAGCGAAAGGCTTCTTGAAGGGAAAGATGTAACTCTGTGAGATGAATTAACAGAACACAGAGCAGTTTCTCAGAAAGCTTCCTTCCAGTTTTGAACGGAAGATATTTCCTTTTTCACCATAGCCCTCTATGGGCTTCCAAATATCCCTTTGCCAATTCCACAAGAACAGCCTTAGCGAAAGGCTTCTTGAAGGGAAAAATGTAACTCTGTGAGATGAATTAACAGAACACAGAGCAGTTTCTCAGAAAGCTTCTTTCCAGTTTTGAACGGAAGATATTTCCTTTTTCACCAGATCCCTCTATGGGATTCAAAATATCCCTTTGCCAATTCCCCAAGAACAGACTTAGTGAAAGGCTTCTTGAAGGGAAAGATGTAACTCTGTGAGATGAATTAACAGAACACAGAGCAGTTTCTCAGAAAGCTTCTTTCCAGTTTTGAACGGAAGATATTTCCTTTTTCACCATAGCCCTCTATGGGCTTCCAAATATCCCTTTGCCAATTCCACAAGAACAACCTTAGCGAAAGGCTTCTTGAAGGGAAAGATTTAACTCTGTGAGATGAATTAACAGAACACAGAGCAGTTTCTCAGAAAGCTTCTTTCCAGTTTTGAACGGAAGATATTTCCTTTTTCACCATAGCCCTCTATGGGCTTCCAAATATCCCTTTGCCAATTCCACAAGAACAGCCTTAGCGAAAGGCTTCTTGAAGGGAAAGATGTAACTCTGTGAGATGAATTAACAGAACACAGAGCAGTTTCTCAGAAAGCTTCTTTCCAGTTTTCAACGGAAGATATTTCCTTTTTCACAATAGCCCTCTATGGGCTTCCAAATATCCCTTTGCCAATTCCACAAGAACAGCCTTGGCGAAAGGCTTCTTGAAGGGAAAGATGTAACTCTGTGAGATGAATTAACAGAACACAGAGCAGTTTCTCAGAAAGCTTCTTTCCAGTTTTGAACGGAAGATATTTCCTTTTTCACCATAGCCTTCTATGGGCTTCCAAATATCCCTTTGCCAATTCCACAAGAACAGCCTTAGCGAAAGACTTCTTGAAGGGAAAGATGTCACTCTGTGAGATGAATTAACAGAACACAGAGCAGTTTCTCAGAAAGCTTCTTTCCAGTTTTGATCTGAAGATATTTCCTTTTTCACCATAGCCCTCTATGGGCTTCCAAATATCCCTTTGCCAATTCCACAAGAACAGCCTTAGCGAAAGGCTTCTTGAAGGGAAAGATGTAACTCTGTGAGATGAATTAACAGAACACAGAGCAGTTTCTCAGAAAGCTTCTTTCCAGTTTTGAACGGAAGATATTTCCTTTTTCACCATAGCCCTCTATGGGCTTCCAAATATCCCTTTGCCAATTCCACAAGAACAGCCTTAGCGAAAGGCTTCTTGACTGGAAAGATGTCTCTCTGTGAGATGAATTAACAGAACACAGAGCAGTTTCTCAGAAAGCTTCTTTCCAGTTTTGAACGGAAGATATTTCCTTTTTCACCATAGCCCTCTATGGCCTTCCAAATATCCCTTTGCCAATTCCACAAGAACAGCCTTAGCAAAGGCTTCTTGAAGGGAAAGATGTAACTCTGTGAGATGAATTAACAGAACCCAGAGCAGTTTCTCAGAAAGCTTCTTTCCAGTTTTGAACGGAAGATATTTCCTTTTTCACCATAGCCCTCTATGGGCTTCCAAATATCCCTTTGCCTATTCCACAAGAACAGCCTTAGGGAAAGGCTTCTTGAAGGGAAAGATGTAATTCTGTGAGATGAATTAACAGAACATAGAACAGTTTCTCAGAAAGCTTCTTTCCAGTTTTGAACGGAAGATATTTCCTTTTTCACCATAGCCCTCTATGGGCTTCCAAATATCCCTTTGCCAATTCCACAAGAACAGCCTTAGCGAAAGGCTTCTTGAAGGGAAAAAAGTAACTCTGTGAGATGAATTAACAGAACACAGAGCAGTTTCTCAGAAAGCTTCTTTCCAGTTTTGAACGGAAGATATTTCCTTTTTCACCATAGCCCTCTATGGGCTTCCAAATATCCCTTTGCCAATTCCACAAGAACAGCCTTAGCGAAAGGCTTCTTGAAGGGAAAGACGTAACTCTGTGAGATGAATTAACAGAACACAGAGCAGTTTCTCAGAAAGCTTCTTTCCAGTTTTGAACGGAAGATATTTCCTTTTTCACCATAGCCCTCTATAGGCTTCCAAATATCCCTTTGCCAATTCCACAAGAACAGTCTTAGCGAAAGGATTCTTGAAGGGAAAGATGTAACTCTGTGAGATGAATTAACAGAGCATAGAGCAGTTTCTCAGGAAGATTCTTTCCAGTTTTGAACGGAAGATATTTCCTTTTTCACCGTAGCCCTCTATGGGCTTCCAAATATCCCTTTGCCAATTCCACAAGAACAGCCTTAGCGAAAGGCTTCTTGAAGGGAAAGGTGTAACTCTGTGAGATGAATTAACAGAACACAGAGCAGTTTCTCAGAAAGCTTCTTTCCAGTTTTGAACGAAAGATATTTCCTTTTTCACCATAGCCCTCTATGGGCTTCCAAATATCCCTTTGCCAATTCCACAAGAACAGCCTTAGCGAAAGGCTTCTTGAAGGGAAAGATGTAACTCTGTGAGATGAATTAACAGAACACAAAGCAGTTTCTCAGAAAGCTTCTTTACAGTTTTGAACAGAAGATATTTCCTTTTTCACCATAGAACTCTATGGGCTTCCAAATATCCCTTTGCCAATACCACAAGAACAGCCTTAGCGAAAGGCTTCTTGAAGGGAAAGATATTACTCTGTGAGATGAATTAACAGAACACAGAGCAGTTTCTCAGAAAGCTTCTTTCCAGTTTTGAACGGAAGATATTTCCTTTTTCACCATAGCCCTCTATGGGCTTCCAAATATCCCTTTGCCAATTCCACAAGAACATCCTTAGCTAAAGGCTTCTTGAAGGGAAAGTTGTAACTCTGTGAGATGAATTAACAGAACACAGAGCAGTTTCTCATAAAGCTTCTTTCCAGTTTTGAACGGAAGATATTTCCTTTTTCACCATAGCCCTCTATGGGCTTCCAAATATCCCTTTGCCAATTCCACAAGAACAGCCTTAGCGAAAGGCTTCTTGAAGGGAAAGATGTAACTCTGTGAGATGAATTAACAGAACACAGAGCAGTTTCTCAGAAAGCTTCTTTCCAGTTTTGAACGGAAGATATTTCCTTTTTCACCATAGCCCTCTATGGGCTTCCAAATATCCCTTTGCCAATTCCACAAGAACAGCCTTAGCGAAAGGCTTCTTGAAGGGAAAGATGTAACTCTGTGAGATGAATTAACAGAACACAGAGCAGTTTCTCAGAAAGCTTCTTTCCAGTTTTGAACGGAAGATATTTCCTTTTTCACCATAGCCCTCTATGGGCTTCCAAATATCCCTTTGCCAATTCCACAAGAACAGCCTTAGCGAAAGGCTTCTTGAAGGGAAAGATGTAACTCTGTGAGATGAATTAACAGAACACAGAGCAGTTTCTCAGAAAGCTTCTTTCCAGTTTTGAACGGAAGATATTTCCTTTTTCACCATAGCCCTCTATGGGCTTCCAAATATCCCTTTGCCTATTCCACAAGAACAGCCTTAGGGAAAGGCTTCTTGAAGGGAAAGATGTAATTCTGTGAGATGAATTAACAGAACATAGAACAGTTTCTCAGAAAGCTTCTTTCCAGTTTTGAACGGAAGATATTTCCTTTTTCACCATAGCCCTCTATGGGCTTCCAAATATCCCTTTGCCAATTCCACAAGAACAGCCTTAGCGAAAGGCTTCTTGAAGGGAAAGATGTAACTCTGTGAGATGAATTAACAGAACACAGAGCAGTTTTTCAGAAAGCTTTTTTCCAATTTTGAACGGAAGATATTTCCTTTTTCACCATAGCCCTCTAGGGGCTTCCAAATATCCCTTTGCCAATTCCACAAGAACAGCCTTAGCGAAAGGCTTCTTGAAGGGAAAGATGTAACTCTGTGAGATGAATTAACGGAACACAGAGCACTTTCTCAGAAAGCTTCTTTCCAGTTTTGAAGGGAAGATATTTCCTTTTTCACCATAGCCCTCTATGGGCTTCAAATATCCCTTTGCCAATTCCACAAGAACAGCTTTAGCGAAAGGCTTCTTGAAGGGAAAAATGTAATTCTGTGTGATGAATTAACAGAACATAGAACAGTTTCTCAGAAAGCTTCTTTCCAGTTTTGAACGGAAGATATTTCCTTTTTCACCATAGCCCTCTATAGGCTTCCAAATATCCCTTTGCCAATTCCACAAGAACAGCCTTAGCGGAAGGCTTCTTGAAGGGAAAGATGTAACTCTGTGAGATGAATTAACAGAGCATACAGCAGTTTCTCAGAAAGATTCTTTCCAGTTTTGAACGGAGGATATTTCCTTTTTCACCGTAGCCCTCTATGGGCTTCCAAATATCCCTTTGCCAATTCCACAATAACAGCCTTAGCGAAAGGCTTCTTGAAGGGAAAGATGTAACCCTGTGAGATGAATTAACAGAACACAGAGCAGTTTCTCAGAAAGCTTCTTTCCAGTTTTGAACGGAAGATATTTCCTTTTTCACCATAGCCCTCTATGGGCTTCCAAATATCCCTTTTCCAATTCCACAAGAACAGCCTTAGCGAAAGGCTTCTTGAAGGGAAAGATGTAACTCTGTGAGATGAATTAACAGAACACAGAGCAGTTTCTCAGAAAGCTTCTTTCCAGTTTTGAACGGAAGATATTTCCTTTTTCACCATAGCCCTCTATGGGCTTCCAAATATCCCTTTGCCAATTCCAAAAGAACAGCCTTAGCGAAAGGCTTCTTGAAGGGAAAGACGTAACTCTGTGAGATGAATTAACAGAACACAGAGCAGTTTCTCAGAAAGCTTCTTTCCAGATTTGAACGGAAGATATTTCCTTTTTCACCTTAGCCCTCTATGGGCTTCCAAATATCCCGTTGCCAATTCCACAAGAACAGCCTTAGCGAAAGGCTTCTTGAAGGGAAAGATGTAATTCTGTGAGATGAATTAGCAGAACATAGAACAGTTTCTGAGAAAGATTCTTTCCAGTTTTGAGCGGAAGCTATTTCCTTTTTCACCATAGCCCTCTATGGGCTTCCAAATATCACTTTGCCAATACCACAAGAACAGCCTTAGCGAAAAGCTTCTTGAAGGGAAAGATGTAACTCTGTGAGATGAATTAACAGAACACAGAGCAGTTTCTCAGAAAGCTTCTTTCCAGTTTTGAACGGAAGATATTTCCTTTTTCACCATAGCCCTCTATGGGCTTCCAAATATCCCGTTGCCAATTCCACAAGAACAGCATTAGCGAAAGGCTTCTTGAAGGGAAAGATGTAACTCTGTGAGATGAATTAACAGAACACAGAGCAGTTTTTCAGAAAGCTTTTTTCCAATTTTGAACGGAAGATATTTCCTTTATCACCATAGCCCTCTAGGGGCTTCCAAATATCCCTTTGCCAATTCCACAAGAACAGCCTTAGCGAAAGGCTTCTTGAAGGGAAAGATGTAACTCTGTGAGATGAATTAACGGAACACAGAGCACTTTCTCAGAAAGCTTCTTTCCAGTTTTGAAGGGAAGATATTTCCTTTTTCACCATAGCCCTCTATGGGCTTCAAATATCCCTTTGCCAATTCCACAAGAACAGCTTTAGCGAAAGGCTTCTTGAAGGGAAAAATGTAATTCTGTGAGATGAATTAACAGAACATAGAACAGTTTCTCAGAAAGCTTCTTTCCAGTTTTGAACGGAAGATATTTCCTTTTTCACCATAGCCCTCTATAGGCTTCCAAATATCCCTTTGCCAATTCCACAAGAACAGCCTTAGCGGAAGGCTTCTTGAAGGGAAAGATGTAACTCTGTGAGATGAATTAACAGAGCATACAGCAGTTTCTCAGAAAGATTCTTTCCAGTTTTGAACGGAGGATATTTCCTTTTTCACCGTAGCCCTCTATGGGCTTCCAAATATCCCTTTGCCAATTCCACAATAACAGCCTTAGCGAAAGGCTTCTTGAAGGGAAAGATGTAACTCTGTGAGATGAATTAACAGAACACAGAGCAGTTTCTCAGAAAGCTTCTTTCCAGTTTTGAACGGAAGATATTTCCTTTTTCACCATAGCCCTCTATGGGCTTCCAAATATCCCTTTTCCAATTCCACAAGAACAGCCTTAGCGAAAGGCTTCTTGAAGGGAAAGATGTAACTCTGTGAGATGAATTAACAGAACACAGAGCAGTTTCTCAGAAAGCTTCTTTCCAGGTTTGAACGGAAGATATTTCCTTTTTCACCATAGCCCTCTATGGGCTTCCAAATATCCCTTTGCCAATTCCAAAAGAACAGCCTTAGCGAAAGGCTTCTTGAAGGGAAAGACGTAACTCTGTGAGATGAATTAACAGAACACAGAGCAGTTTCTCAGAAAGCTTCTTTCCAGATTTGAACGGAAGATATTTCCTTTTTCACCTTAGCCCTCTATGGGCTTCCAAATATCCCGTTGCCAATTCCACAAGAACAGCCTTAGCGAAAGGCTTCTTGAAGGGAAAGATGTAATTCTGTGAGATGAATTAGCAGAACATAGAACAGTTTCTGAGAAATATTCTTTCCAGTTTTGAGCGGAAGCTATTTCCTTTTTCACCATAGCCCTCTATGGGCTTCCAAATATCACTTTGCCAATACCACAAGAACAGCCTTAGCGAAAAGCTTCTTGAAGGGAAAGATGTAACTCTGTGAGATGAATTAACAGAACACAGAGCAGTTTCTCAGAAAGCTTCTTTCCAGTTTTGAACGGAAGATATTTCCTTTTTCACCTTAGCCCTCTATGGGCTTCCAAATATCCCGTTGCCAATTCCACAAGAACAGCATTAGCGAAAGGCTTCTTGAAGGGAAAGATGTAACTCTGTGAGATGAATTAACAGAACACAGAGCAGTTTCTCAGAAAGCTTCTTTCCAGTTTTTAACGGAAGATATTTCCTTTTTCACCATAGCCCTCTATGGGCTTCCAAATATCCCTTTGCCAATTCCACAAGAACAGCCTTAGCGAAAGGCTTCTTGAAGGGAAAGATGTAACTCTGTGAGATGAATTAACAGAACACAGAGCAGTTTCTCAGAAAGCTTCTTTACAGTTTGGACGTAAGATATTTCCTTTTTCACCATAGCCCTCTATGGGATTCCAAATATCCCTTTGCCAATTCCACAAGAACAGTCTTAGCGAAAGGGTTCTTGAAGGGAAAGATGTAACTCTGTGAGATGAATTAACAGAGCATAGAGCAGTTTCTCAGGAAGATTCTTTCCAGTTTTGAACGGAAGATATTTCCTTTTTCACCGTAGCTCTCTATGGGCTTCCAAATATCCCTTTGCCAATTCCACAAGAACAGCCTTAGCGAAAGGCTTCTTGAAGGGAAAGATGTAACTCTGTGAGATTAATTAACAGAACACAGAGCAGTTTCTCAGAAAGCTTCTTTCCAGTTTTGAACGGAAGATATTTCCTTTTTCACCATAGCCCTCTATGGGCTTCCAAATATCCCTTTGCCCATTCCAGAAGAACAGCCTTAGCGAAAGGCTTCTTGAAGGGAAAGATGTAACTCTGTGAGATGAATTAACAGAACACAGAGCAGTTTCTCAGAAAGCTTCTATCCAGTTTTGAACGAAAGATATTTCCTTTTTCACCATAGCCCTCTATGGGCTTCCAAATATCCCTTTGCCAATTCCACAAGAACAGCCTTAGCGAAAGGCTTCTTGAAGGGAAAGATGTAACTCTGTGAGATTAATTAACAGAACACAGAGCAGTTTCTCAGAAAGCTTCTTTCCAGTTTTGAACGGAAGATATTTCCTTTTTCACCATAGCCCTCTATGGGATTCCAAATATCCCTTTGCCAATTCCACAAGAACAGCCTTAGTGAAAGGCTTCTTGAAGGGAAAGATGTAACTCTGTGAGATGAATTAACAGAACACAGAGCAGTTTCTCAGAAAGCTTCTTTACAGTTTAGACGGAAGATATTTCCTTTTTCACCATAGCCCTCTATGGGCTTCCAAATATCCCTTTGCCAATTCCACAAGAACAGCCTTAGCGAAAGGCTTCTTGAAGGGAAAGATGTAACTCTGTGAGATGAATTAACAGAGCATAGAGCAGTTTCTCAGAAAGATTCTTTCCAGTTTTGAACGGAGGATATTTCCTTTTTCACCGTAGCCCTCTATGGGCTTCCAAATATCCCTTTGCCAATTCCACAATAACAGCCTTAGCGAAAGGCTTCTTGAAGGGAAAGATGTAACTCTGTGAGATGAATTAACAGAACACAGAGCAGTTTCTCAGAAAGCTTCTTTCCAGTTTTGAACGGAAGATATTTCCTTTTTCACCATAGCCCTCTATGGGCTTCCAAATATCCCTTTTCCAATTCCACAAGAACAGCCTTAGCGAAAGGCTTCTTGAAGGGAAAGATGTAACTCTGTGAGATGAATTAACAGAACACAGAGCAGTTTCTCAGAAAGCTTCTTTCCAGTTTTGAACGGAAGATATTTCCTTTTTCACCATAGCCCTCTATGGGCTTCCAAATATCCCTTTGCCAATTCCAAAAGAACAGCCTTAGCGAAAGGCTTCTTGAAGGGAAAGACGTAACTCTGTGAGATGAATTAACAGAACACAGAGCAGTTTCTCAGAAAGCTTCTTTCCAGATTTGAACGGAAGATATTTCCTTTTTCACCTTAGCCCTCTATGGGCTTCCAAATATCCCGTTGCCAATTCCACAAGAACAGCCTTAGCGAAAGGCTTCTTGAAGGGAAAGATGTAATTCTGTGAGATGAATTAGCAGAACATAGAACAGTTTCTGAGAAAGATTCTTTCCAGTTTTGAGCGGAAGCTATTTCCTTTTTCACCATAGCCCTCTATGGGCTTCCAAATATCACTTTGCCAATACCACAAGAACAGCCTTAGCGAAAAGCTTCTTGAAGGGAAAGATGTAACTCTGTGAGATGAATTAACAGAACACAGAGCAGTTTCTCAGAAAGCTTCTTTCCAGTTTTGAACGGAAGATATTTCCTTTTTCACCATAGCCCTCTATGGGCTTCCAAATATCCCGTTGCCAATTCCACAAGAACAGCATTAGCGAAAGGCTTCTTGAAGGGAAAGATGTAACTCTGTGAGATGAATTAACAGAACACAGAGCAGTTTTTCAGAAAGCTTTTTTCCAATTTTGAACGGAAGATATTTCCTTTATCACCATAGCCCTCTAGAGGCTTCCAAATATCCCTTTGCCAATTCCACAAGAACAGCCTTAGCGAAAGGCTTCTTGAAGGGAAAGATGTAACTCTGTGAGATGAATTAACGGAACACAGAGCACTTTCTCAGAAAGCTTCTTTCCAGTTTTGAAGGGAAGATATTTCCTTTTTCACCATAGCCCTCTATGGGCTTCAAATATCCCTTTGCCAATTCCACAAGAACAGCTTTAGCGAAAGGCTTCTTGAAGGGAAAAATGTAATTCTGTGAGATGAATTAACAGAACATAGAACAGTTTCTCAGAAAGCTTCTTTCCAGTTTTGAACGGAAGATATTTCCTTTTTCACCATAGCCCTCTATAGGCTTCCAAATATCCCTTTGCCAATTCCACAAGAACAGCCTTAGCGGAAGGCTTCTTGAAGGGAAAGATGTAACTCTGTGAGATGAATTAACAGAGCATACAGCAGTTTCTCAGAAAGATTCTTTCCAGTTTTGAACGGAGGATATTTCCTTTTTCACCGTAGCCCTCTATGGGCTTCCAAATATCCCTTTGCCAATTCCACAATAACAGCCTTAGCGAAAGGCTTCTTGAAGGGAAAGATGTAACTCTGTGAGATGAATTAACAGAACACAGAGCAGTTTCTCAGAAAGCTTCTTTCCAGTTTTGAACGGAAGATATTTCCTTTTTCACCATAGCCCTCTATGGGCTTCCAAATATCCCTTTTCCAATTCCACAAGAACAGCCTTAGCGAAAGGCTTCTTGAAGGGAAAGATGTAACTCTGTGAGATGAATTAACAGAACACAGAGCAGTTTCTCAGAAAGCTTCTTTCCAGGTTTGAACGGAAGATATTTCCTTTTTCACCATAGCCCTCTATGGGCTTCCAAATATCCCTTTGCCAATTCCAAAAGAACAGCCTTAGCGAAAGGCTTCTTGAAGGGAAAGACGTAACTCTGTGAGATGAATTAACAGAACACAGAGCAGTTTCTCAGAAAGCTTCTTTCCAGATTTGAACGGAAGATATTTCCTTTTTCACCTTAGCCCTCTATGGGCTTCCAAATATCCCGTTGCCAATTCCACAAGAACAGCCTTAGCGAAAGGCTTCTTGAAGGGAAAGATGTAATTCTGTGAGATGAATTAGCAGAACATAGAACAGTTTCTGAGAAATATTCTTTCCAGTTTTGAGCGGAAGCTATTTCCTTTTTCACCATAGCCCTCTATGGGCTTCCAAATATCACTTTGCCAATACCACAAGAACAGCCTTAGCGAAAAGCTTCTTGAAGGGAAAGATGTAACTCTGTGAGATGAATTAACAGAACACAGAGCAGTTTCTCAGAAAGCTTCTTTCCAGTTTTGAACGGAAGATATTTCCTTTTTCACCTTAGCCCTCTATGGGCTTCCAAATATCCCGTTGCCAATTCCACAAGAACAGCATTAGCGAAAGGCTTCTTGAAGGGAAAGATGTAACTCTGTGAGATGAATTAACAGAACACAGAGCAGTTTCTCAGAAAGCTTCTTTCCAGTTTTTAACGGAAGATATTTCCTTTTTCACCATAGCCCTCTATGGGCTTCCAAATATCCCTTTGCCAATTCCACAAGAACAGCCTTAGCGAAAGGCTTCTTGAAGGGAAAGATGTAACTCTGTGAGATGAATTAACAGAACACAGAGCAGTTTCTCAGAAAGCTTCTTTACAGTTTGGACGTAAGATATTTCCTTTTTCACCATAGCCCTCTATGGGATTCCAAATATCCCTTTGCCAATTCCACAAGAACAGTCTTAGCGAAAGGGTTCTTGAAGGGAAAGATGTAACTCTGTGAGATGAATTAACAGAGCATAGAGCAGTTTCTCAGGAAGATTCTTTCCAGTTTTGAACGGAAGATATTTCCTTTTTCACCGTAGCTCTCTATGGGCTTCCAAATATCCCTTTGCCAATTCCACAAGAACAGCCTTAGCGAAAGGCTTCTTGAAGGGAAAGATGTAACTCTGTGAGATTAATTAACAGAACACAGAGCAGTTTCTCAGAAAGCTTCTTTCCAGTTTTGAACGGAAGATATTTCCTTTTTCACCATAGCCCTCTATGGGCTTCCAAATATCCCTTTGCCCATTCCAGAAGAACAGCCTTAGCGAAAGGCTTCTTGAAGGGAAAGATGTAACTCTGTGAGATGAATTAACAGAACACAGAGCAGTTTCTCAGAAAGCTTCTATCCAGTTTTGAACGAAAGATATTTCCTTTTTCACCATAGCCCTCTATGGGCTTCCAAATATCCCTTTGCCAATTCCACAAGAACAGCCTTAGCGAAAGGCTTCTTGAAGGGAAAGATGTAACTCTGTGAGATTAATTAACAGAACACAGAGCAGTTTCTCAGAAAGCTTCTTTCCAGTTTTGAACGGAAGATATTTCCTTTTTCACCATAGCCCTCTATGGGATTCCAAATATCCCTTTGCCAATTCCACAAGAACAGCCTTAGTGAAAGGCTTCTTGAAGGGAAAGATGTAACTCTGTGAGATGAATTAACAGAACACAGAGCAGTTTCTCAGAAAGCTTCTTTACAGTTTAGACGGAAGATATTTCCTTTTTCACCATAGCCCTCTATGGGATTCCAAATATCCCTTTGCCAATTCCACAAGAACTGCCTTAGTGAAAGGCTTCTTGAAGGGAAAGATGTAACTCTGTGAGATGAATTAACAGAACACAGAGCAGTTTCTCAGAAAGCTTCTTTCCAGTTTTGAACGGAAGATATTTCCTTTTTCACCATAGCCCTCTATGGGCTTCCAAATATCCCTTTGCCAATTCCACCAGAACAGCCTTAGCGAAAGGCTTCTTGAAGGGAAAGATGTAACTCTGTGAGATGAATTAACAGAACACAAAGCAGTTTCTCAGAAAGCTTCTTTACAGTTTTGAACAGAAGATATTTCCTTTTTCACCATAGAACTCTATGGGCTTCCAAATATCCCTTTGCCAATACCACAAGAACAGCCTTAGCGAAAGGCTTCTTGAAGGGAAAGATGTTACTCTGTGAGATGAATTAACAGAACACAGAGCAGTTTCTCAGAAAGCTTCTTTCCAGTTTTGAACGGAAGATATTTCCTTTTTCACCATAGCCCTCTATGGGCTTCCAAATATCCCTTTGCCAATTCCACAAGAACAACCTTAGCGAAAGGCTTCTTGAAGGGAAAGATGTCACTCTGTGAGATGAATTAACAGAACACAGAGCAGTTTCTCATAAAGCTTCTTTCCAGTTTTGATCGGAAGATATTTCCTTTTTCACCATAGCCCTCTATGGGCTTCCAAATATCCCTTTGCCAATTCCACAAGAACAGCCTTAGTGAAAGGCTTCTTGAAGGGAAAGATGTAACTCTGTGAGATGAATTAACAGAACACAGAGCAGTTTCTCAGAAAGCTTCTTTCCAGTTTTGAACGGAAGATATTTCCTTTTTCACCATAGCCCTCTATGGGCTTCCAAATATCCCTTTGCCAATTCCACAAGAACAGCCTTAGCGAAAGGCTTCTTGACGGGAAAGATGTAACTCTGTGAGATGAATTAACAGAACACAGAGCAGTTTCTCAGAAAGCTTCTTTCTAGTTTTGAACGGAAGGTATTTCCTTTTTCACCATAGCCCTCTATGGCCTTCCAAATATCCCTTTGCCAATTCCACAAGAACAGCCTTAGCGAAAGGCTTCTTGAAGGGAAAGATGTAACTCTGTGAGATGAATTAACAGAACACAGAGCAGTTTCTCAGAAAGCTTCTTTCCAGTTTTGAACGGAAGATATTTCCTTTTTCACCATAGCCCTCTATGGGCTTCCAAATATCCCTTTGCCTATTCCACAAGAACAGCCTTAGGGAAAGGCTTGTTGAAGGGAAAGATGTAATTCTGTGAGATGAATTAACAGAACATAGAACAGTTTCTCAGAAAGCTTCTTTCCAGTTTTGAACGGAAGATACTTCCTTTTTCACCATAGCCCTCTATGGGCTTCCAAATATCCCTTTGCCATTTCCACAAAAACAGCCTTAGCGAAAGGCTTCTTGAAGGGAAAAATGTAACTCTGTGAGATGAATTAACAGAACACAGAGCAGTTTCTCAGAAAGCTTTTTTCCAGTTTTGAACGGAAGATATTTCCTTTTTCACCATAGCCCTCTATGGGCTTCCAAATATCCCTTTGCCAATTCCACAAGAACAGCCTTAGCGAAAGGCTTCTTGAAGGGAAAGATGTAACTCTGTGAGATGAATTAACGGAACACAGAGCAGTTTCTCAGAAAGCTTCTTTCCAGTTTTGAACGGAAGATATTTCCTTTTTCACCATAGCCCTCTATGGGCTTCAAATATCCCTTTGCCAATTCCACAAGAACAGCCTTAGCGAAAGGCTTCTTGAAGGGAAAAATGTAATTCTGTGAGATGAATTAACAGAACATAGAACAGTTTCTCAGAAAGCTTCTTTCCAGTTTTGAACGGAAGATATTTCCTTTTTCACCATAGCCCTCTATGGGCTTCCAAATATCCCTTTGCCAATTCCACAAGAACAGCCTTAGCGGAAGGCTTCTTGAAGGGAAAGATGTAACTCTGTGAGATGAATTAACAGAGCATAGAGCAGTTTCTCAGGAAGATTCTTTCCAGTTTTGAACGGAAGGTATTTCCTTTTTCACCGTAGCCCTCTATGGGCTTCCAAATATCCCTTTGCCAATTCCACAAGAACAGCCTTAACGAAAGGTTTCTTGAAGGGAAAGATGTAACTCTTTGAGATGAATTAACAGAACACAGAGCAGTTTCTCAGAAAGCTTCTTTCCAGTTTTGAACGGAAGATATTTCCTTTTTCACCATAGCCTTCTATGGGCTTCCAAATATCCCTTTGCCAATCCCACAAGAACAGCCTTAGCGAAAGACTTCTTGAAGGGAAAGATGTCACTCTGTGAGATGAATTAACAGAACACAGAGCAGTTTCTCAGAAAGCTTCTTTCCAGTTTTGAACGGAAGATATTTCCTTTTTCACCATAGCCCTCTATGGGCTTCCAAATATCCCTTTGCCATTTCCACAAGAACAGCCTTAGCGAAAGGCTTCTTGAAGGGAAAGTCGTAACTCTGTGAGATGAATTAACAGAACACAGAGCAGTTTCTCAGAAAGCTTCTTTCCAGTTTTGAACGGAAGATATATCCTTTTTCACCATAGCCCTCTATGGGCTTCCAAATATCCCTTTGCCAATACCACAAGAACAGCCTTAGCGAAAGGCTTCTTGAAGGGAAAGATGTTACTCTGTGAGATGAATTAACAGAACACAGAGCAGTTTCTCAGAAAGCTTCTTTCCAGTTTTGAACGGAAGATATTTCCTTTTTCACCATAGCCCTCTATGGGCTTCCAAATATCCCTTTGCCAATTCCACAAGAACAGCCTTAGCGAAAGGCTTCTTGAAGGGAAAGATGTAACTCTGTGAGATGAATTAACGGAACACAGAGCAGTTTCTCAGAAAGCTTCTTTCCAGTTTTGAACGGAAGATATTTCCTTTTTCACCATAGCCCTCTATGGGCTTCAAATATCCCTTTGCCAATTCCAGAAGAACAGCCTAAGCGAAAGGCTTCTTGAAGGGAAGAATGTAATTCTGTGAGATGAATTAACAGAACATAGAACAGTTTCTCAGAAAGCTTCTTTCCAGTTTTGAACGGAAGATATTTCCTTTTTCACCATAGCCCTCTATAGGCTTCCAAATATCCCTTTGCCAATTCCACAAGAACAGCCTTAGCGAAAGGCTTCTTGAAGGGAAAGATGTAACTCTGTGAGATGAATTAACAGAGCATAGAGCAGTTTCTCAGGAAGATTCTTTCCAGTTTTGAACGGAAATTATTTCCTTTTTCACCGTAGCCCTCTATGGGCTTCCAAATATCCCTTTGCCAATTCCACAAGAACAACCTTAGCGAAAGGCTTCTTGAAGGGAAAGATGTAACTCTGTGAGATGAATTAACAGAACACAGAGCAGTTTCTCAGAAAGCTTCTTTCCAGTTTTGAACGGAAGATATTTCCTTTTTCACCATAGCCCTCTATGGGCTTCAAATATCCCTTTGCCAATTCCACAAGAACAGCCTAACCGAAAGGCTTCTTGAAGGGAAGAATGTAATTCTGTGAGATGAATTAACAGAACATAGAACAGTTTCTCAGAAAGCTTCTTTCCAGTTTTGAACGGAAGATATTTCCTTTTTCACCATAGCCCTCTATGGGCTTCCAAATATCCCTTTGCCAATTCCACAAGAACAGCCTTAGCGAAAGGCTTCTTGAAGGGAAAGATGTAACTCTGTGAGATGAATTAACAGAACACAGAGCAGTTTCTCAGAAAGCTTCTTTCCAGGTTTGAACGGAAGATATTTCCTTTTTCACCATAGCCCTCTATGGGCTTCCAAATATCCCTTTGCCAATTCCAAAAGAACAGCCTTAGCGAAAGGCTTCTTGAAGGGAAAGACGTAACTCTGTGAGATGAATTAACAGAACACAGAGCAGTTTCTCAGAAAGCTTCTTTCCAGATTTGAACGGAAGATATTTCCTTTTTCACCTTAGCCCTCTATGGGCTTCCAAATATCCCGTTGCCAATTCCACAAGAACAGCCTTAGCGAAAGGCTTCTTGAAGGGAAAGATGTAATTCTGTGAGATGAATTAGCAGAACATAGAACAGTTTCTGAGAAATATTCTTTCCAGTTTTGAGCGGAAGCTATTTCCTTTTTCACCATAGCCCTCTATGGGCTTCCAAATATCACTTTGCCAATACCACAAGAACAGCCTTAGCGAAAAGCTTCTTGAAGGGAAAGATGTAACTCTGTGAGATGAATTAACAGAACACAGAGCAGTTTCTCAGAAAGCTTCTTTCCAGTTTTGAACGGAAGATATTTCCTTTTTCACCTTAGCCCTCTATGGGCTTCCAAATATCCCGTTGCCAATTCCACAAGAACAGCATTAGCGAAAGGCTTCTTGAAGGGAAAGATGTAACTCTGTGAGATGAATTAACAGAACACAGAGCAGTTTCTCAGAAAGCTTCTTTCCAGTTTTTAACGGAAGATATTTCCTTTTTCACCATAGCCCTCTATGGGCTTCCAAATATCCCTTTGCCAATTCCACAAGAACAGCCTTAGCGAAAGGCTTCTTGAAGGGAAAGATGTAACTCTGTGAGATGAATTAACAGAACACAGAGCAGTTTCTCAGAAAGCTTCTTTACAGTTTGGACGTAAGATATTTCCTTTTTCACCATAGCCCTCTATGGGATTCCAAATATCCCTTTGCCAATTCCACAAGAACAGTCTTAGCGAAAGGGTTCTTGAAGGGAAAGATGTAACTCTGTGAGATGAATTAACAGAGCATAGAGCAGTTTCTCAGGAAGATTCTTTCCAGTTTTGAACGGAAGATATTTCCTTTTTCACCGTAGCTCTCTATGGGCTTCCAAATATCCCTTTGCCAATTCCACAAGAACAGCCTTAGCGAAAGGCTTCTTGAAGGGAAAGATGTAACTCTGTGAGATTAATTAACAGAACACAGAGCAGTTTCTCAGAAAGCTTCTTTCCAGTTTTGAACGGAAGATATTTCCTTTTTCACCATAGCCCTCTATGGGCTTCCAAATATCCCTTTGCCCATTCCAGAAGAACAGCCTTAGCGAAAGGCTTCTTGAAGGGAAAGATGTAACTCTGTGAGATGAATTAACAGAACACAGAGCAGTTTCTCAGAAAGCTTCTATCCAGTTTTGAACGAAAGATATTTCCTTTTTCACCATAGCCCTCTATGGGCTTCCAAATATCCCTTTGCCAATTCCACAAGAACAGCCTTAGCGAAAGGCTTCTTGAAGGGAAAGATGTAACTCTGTGAGATTAATTAACAGAACACAGAGCAGTTTCTCAGAAAGCTTCTTTCCAGTTTTGAACGGAAGATATTTCCTTTTTCACCATAGCCCTCTATGGGATTCCAAATATCCCTTTGCCAATTCCACAAGAACAGCCTTAGTGAAAGGCTTCTTGAAGGGAAAGATGTAACTCTGTGAGATGAATTAACAGAACACAGAGCAGTTTCTCAGAAAGCTTCTTTACAGTTTAGACGGAAGATATTTCCTTTTTCACCATAGCCCTCTATGGGATTCCAAATATCCCTTTGCCAATTCCACAAGAACTGCCTTAGTGAAAGGCTTCTTGAAGGGAAAGATGTAACTCTGTGAGATGAATTAACAGAACACAGAGCAGTTTCTCAGAAAGCTTCTTTCCAGTTTTGAACGGAAGATATTTCCTTTTTCACCATAGCCCTCTATGGGCTTCCAAATATCCCTTTGCCAATTCCACCAGAACAGCCTTAGCGAAAGGCTTCTTGAAGGGAAAGATGTAACTCTGTGAGATGAATTAACAGAACACAAAGCAGTTTCTCAGAAAGCTTCTTTACAGTTTTGAACAGAAGATATTTCCTTTTTCACCATAGAACTCTATGGGCTTCCAAATATCCCTTTGCCAATACCACAAGAACAGCCTTAGCGAAAGGCTTCTTGAAGGGAAAGATGTTACTCTGTGAGATGAATTAACAGAACACAGAGCAGTTTCTCAGAAAGCTTCTTTCCAGTTTTGAACGGAAGATATTTCCTTTTTCACCATAGCCCTCTATGGGCTTCCAAATATCCCTTTGCCAATTCCACAAGAACAACCTTAGCGAAAGGCTTCTTGAAGGGAAAGATGTCACTCTGTGAGATGAATTAACAGAACACAGAGCAGTTTCTCATAAAGCTTCTTTCCAGTTTTGATCGGAAGATATTTCCTTTTTCACCATAGCCCTCTATGGGCTTCCAAATATCCCTTTGCCAATTCCACAAGAACAGCCTTAGTGAAAGGCTTCTTGAAGGGAAAGATGTAACTCTGTGAGATGAATTAACAGAACACAGAGCAGTTTCTCAGAAAGCTTCTTTCCAGTTTTGAACGGAAGATATTTCCTTTTTCACCATAGCCCTCTATGGGCTTCCAAATATCCCTTTGCCAATTCCACAAGAACAGCCTTAGCGAAAGGCTTCTTGACGGGAAAGATGTCACTCTGTGAGATGAATTAACAGAACACAGAGCAGTTTCTCAGAAAGCTTCTTTCTAGTTTTGAACGGAAGGTATTTCCTTTTTCACCATAGCCCTCTATGGCCTTCCAAATATCCCTTTGCCAATTCCACAAGAACAGCCTTAGCGAAAGGCTTCTTGAAGGGAAAGATGTAACTCTGTGAGATGAATTAACAGAACACAGAGCAGTTTCTCAGAAAGCTTCTTTCCAGTTTTGAACGGAAGATATTTCCTTTTTCACCATAGCCCTCTATGGGCTTCCAAATATCCCTTTGCCTATTCCACAAGAACAGCCTTAGGGAAAGGCTTGTTGAAGGGAAAGATGTAATTCTGTGAGATGAATTAACAGAACATAGAACAGTTTCTCAGAAAGCTTCTTTCCAGTTTTGAACGGAAGATACTTCCTTTTTCACCATAGCCCTCTATGGGCTTCCAAATATCCCTTTGCCAATTCCACAAGAACAGCCTTAGCGAAAGGCTTCTTGAAGGGAAAGATGTAACTCTGTGAGATGAATTAACGGAACACAGAGCAGTTTCTCAGAAAGCTTCTTTCCAGTTTTGAACGGAAGATATTTCCTTTTTCACCATAGCCCTCTATGGGCTTCAAATATCCCTTTGCCAATTCCAGAAGAACAGCCTAAGCGAAAGGCTTCTTGAAGGGAAGAATGTAATTCTGTGAGATGAATTAACAGAACATAGAACAGTTTCTCAGAAAGCTTCTTTCCAGTTTTGAACGGAAGATATTTCCTTTTTCACCATAGCCCTCTATAGGCTTCCAAATATCCCTTTGCCAATTCCACAAGAACAGCCTTAGCGAAAGGCTTCTTGAAGGGAAAGATGTAAATCTGTGAGATGAATTAACAGAGCATAGAGCAGTTTCTCAGGAAGATTCTTTCCAGTTTTGAACGGAAATTATTTCCTTTTTCACCGTAGCCCTCTATGGGCTTCCAAATATCCCTTTGCCAATTCCACAAGAACAACCTTAGCGAAAGGCTTCTTGAAGGGAAAGATGTAACTCTGTGAGATGAATTAACAGAACACAGAGCAGTTTCTCAGAAAGCTTCTTTCCAGTTTTGAACGGAAGATATTTCCTTTTTCACCATAGCCCTCAATGGGCTTCAAATATCCCTTTGCCAATTCCACAAGAACAGCCTAACCGAAAGGCTTCTTGAAGGGAAGAATGTAATTCTGTGAGATGAATTAACAGAACATAGAACAGTTTCTCAGAAAGCTTCTTTCCAGTTTTGAACGGAAGATATTTCCTTTTTCACCATAGCCCTCTATGGGCTTCCAAATATCCCTTTGCCAATACCACAAGAACAGCCTTAGCGAAAGGCTTCTTGAAGGGAAAGATGTTACTCTGTGAGATGAATTAACAGAACACAGAGCAGTTTCTCAGAAAGCTTCTTTCCAGTTTTGAACGGAAGATATTTCCTTTTTCACCATAGCCCTCTATGGGCTTCCAAATATCCCTTTGCCAATTCCACAAGAACAACCTTAGCGAAAGGCTTCTTGAAGGGAAAGATGTAACTCTGTGAGATGAATTAACAGAAAACAGAGCAGTTTCTCATAAAGCTTCTTTCCAGTTTTGAACGGAAGATATTTCCTTTTTCACCATAGCCCTCTATGGGCTTCCAAATATCCCTTTGCCAATTCCACAAGAACAGCCTTAGCGAAAGGCTTCTTGAAGGGAAAGATGTAACTCTGTGTGATGAATTAACAGAACACTGAGCAGTTTCTCAGAAAGCTTCTTTCCAGTTTTGAACGGAAGATATTTCCTTTTTCACCATAGCCCTCTATGGGCTTCCAAATATCCCTTTGCCAATTCCACAAGAACAGCCTTAGCGAAAGGCTTCTTGACGGGAAAGATGTAACTCTGTGAGATGAATTAACAGAACACAGAGCAGTTTCTCAGAAAGCTTTTTTCCAGTTTTGAACGGAAGATATTTCCTTTTTCACCATAGCCCTCTATGGGCTTCCAAATATCCCTTTGCCAATTCCACAAGAACAGCCTTAGCGAAAGGCTTCTTGAAGGGAAAGATGTAACTCTGTGAGATGAATTAACGGAACACAGAGCAGTTTCTCAGAAAGCTTCTTTCCAGTTTTGAACGGAAGATATTTCCTTTTTCACCATAGCCCTCTATGGGCTTCAAATATCCCTTTGCCAATTCCACAAGAACAGCCTAAGCGAAAGGCTTCTTGAAGGGAAGAATGTAATTCTGTGAGATGAATTAACAGAACATAGAACAGTTTCTCAGAAAGCTTCTTTCCAGTTTTGAACGGAAGATATTTCCTTTTTCACCATAGCCCTCTATGGGCTTCCAAATATCCCTTTGCCAATTCCACAAGAACAGCCTTAGCGAAAGGCTTCTTGAAGGGAAAGTCGTAACTCTGTGAGATGAATTAACAGAACACAGAGCAGTTTCTCAGAAAGCTTCTTTCCAGTTTTGAACGGAAGATATATCCTTTTTCACCATAGCCCTCTATGGGCTTCCAAATATCCCTTTGCCAATACCACAAGAACAGCCTTAGCGAAAGGCTTCTTGAAGGGAAAGATGTTACTCTGTGAGATGAATTAACAGAACACAGAGCAGTTTCTCAGAAAGCTTCTTTCCAGTTTTGAACGGAAGATATTTCCTTTTTCACCATAGCCCTCTAAGGGCTTCCAAATATCCCTTTGCCAATTCCACAAGAACAACCTTAGCGAAAGGCTTCTTGAAGGGAAAGATGTAACTCTGTGAGATGAATTAACAGAACACAGAGCAGTTTCTCATAAAGCTTCTTTCCAGTTTTGAACGGAAGATATTTCCTTTTTCACCATAGCCCTCTATGGGCTTCCAAATATCCCTTTGCCAATTCCACAAGAACAGCCTTAGCGAAAGGCTTCTTGAAGGGAAAGATGTAACTCTGTGAGATGAATTAACGGAACACAGAGCAGTTTCTCAGAAAGCTTCTTTCCAGTTTTGAACGGAAGATATTTCCTTTTTCACCATAGCCCTCTATGGGCTTCAAATATCCCTTTGCCAATTCCAGAAGAACAGCCTAAGCGAAAGGCTTCTTGAAGGGAAGAATGTAATTCTGTGAGATGAATTAACAGAACATAGAACAGTTTCTCAGAAAGCTTCTTTCCAGTTTTGAACGGAAGATATTTCCTTTTTCACCATAGCCCTCTATAGGCTTCCAAATATCCCTTTGCCAATTCCACAAGAACAGCCTTAGCGAAAGGCTTCTTGAAGGGAAAGATGTAACTCTGTGAGATGAATTAACAGAGCATAGAGCAGTTTCTCAGGAAGATTCTTTCCAGTTTTGAACGGAAATTATTTCCTTTTTCACCGTAGCCCTCTATGGGCTTCCAAATATCCCTTTGCCAATTCCACAAGAACAACCTTAGCGAAAGGCTTCTTGAAGGGAAAGATGTAACTCTGTGAGATGAATTAACAGAACACAGAGCAGTTTCTCAGAAAGCTTCTTTCCAGTTTTGAACGGAAGATATTTCCTTTTTCACCATAGCCCTCTATGGGCTTCAAATATCCCTTTGCCAATTCCACAAGAACAGCCTAACCGAAAGGCTTCTTGAAGGGAAGAATGTAATTCTGTGAGATGAATTAACAGAACATAGAACAGTTTCTCAGAAAGCTTCTTTCCAGTTTTGAACGGAAGATATTTCCTTTTTCACCATAGCCCTCTATGGGCTTCCAAATATCCCTTTGCCAATACCACAAGAACAGCCTTAGCGAAAGGCTTCTTGAAGGGAAAGATGTTACTCTGTGAGATGAATTAACAGAACACAGAGCAGTTTCTCAGAAAGCTTCTTTCCAGTTTTGAACGGAAGATATTTCCTTTTTCACCATAGCCCTCTATGGGCTTCCAAATATCCCTTTGCCAATTCCACAAGAACAACCTTAGCGAAAGGCTTCTTGAAGGGAAAGATGTAACTCTGTGAGATGAATTAACAGAAAACAGAGCAGTTTCTCATAAAGCTTCTTTCCAGTTTTGAACGGAAGATATTTCCTTTTTCACCATAGCCCTCTATGGGCTTCCAAATATCCCTTTGCCAATTCCACAAGAACAGCCTTAGCGAAAGGCTTCTTGAAGGTAAAGATGTAACTCTGTGTGATGAATTAACAGAACACTGAGCAGTTTCTCAGAAAGCTTCTTTCCAGTTTTGAACGGAAGATATTTCCTTTTTCACCATAGCCCTCTATGGGCTTCCAAATATCCCTTTGCCAATTCCACAAGAACAGCCTTAGCGAAAGGCTTCTTGACGGGAAAGATGTAACTCTGTGAGATGAATTAACAGAACACACAGCAGTTTCTCAGAAAGCTTTTTTCCAGTTTTGAACGGAAGATATTTCCTTTTTCACCATAGCCCTCTATGGGCTTCAAATATCCCTTTGCCAATTCCACAAGAACAGCCTAAGCGAAAGGCTTCTTGAAGGGAAGAATGTAATTCTGTGAGATGAATTAACAGAACATAGAACAGTTTCTCAGAAAGCTTCTTTCCAGTTTTGAACGGAAGATATTTCCTTTTTCACCATAGCCCTCTATGGGCTTCCAAATATCCCTTTGCCAATTCCACAAGAACAGCCTTAGCGAAAGGCTTCTTGAAGGGAAAGTCGTAACTCTGTGAGATGAATTAACAGAACACAGAGCAGTTTCTCAGAAAGCTTCTTTCCAGTTTTGAACGGAAGATATATCCTTTTTCACCATAGCCCTCTATGGGCTTCCAAATATCCCTTTGCCAATACCACAAGAACAGCCTTAGCGAAAGGCTTCTTGAAGGGAAAGATGTTACTCTGTGAGATGAATTAACAGAACACAGAGCAGTTTCTCAGAAAGCTTCTTTCCAGTTTTGAACGGAAGATATTTCCTTTTTCACCATAGCCCTCTAAGGGCTTCCAAATATCCCTTTGCCAATTCCACAAGAACAACCTTAGCGAAAGGCTTCTTGAAGGGAAAGATGTAACTCTGTGAGATGAATTAACAGAACACAGAGCAGTTTCTCATAAAGCTTCTTTCCAGTTTTGAACGGAAGATATTTCCTTTTTCACCATAGCCCTCTATGGGCTTCCAAATATCCCTTTGCCAATTCCACAAGAACAGCCTTAGCGAAAGGCTTCTTGAAGGGAAAGATGTAACTCTGTGAGATGAATTAACAGAACACAGAGCAGTTTCTCAGAAAGCTTCTTTCCAGTTTTGAACGGAAGATATTTCCTTTTTCACCATAGCCCTCTATGGGCTTCCAAATATCCCTTTGCCAATTCCACAAGAACAGCCTTAGCGAAAGGCTTCTTGAAGGGAAAGATGTAACTCTGTGAGATGAATTAACAGAACACAGAGCAGTTTCTCAGAAAGCTTTTTTCCAGTTTTGAACGGAAGATATTTCCTTTTTCACCATAGCCCTCTATGGGCTTCCAAATATCCCTTTGCCAATTCCACAAGAACAGCCTTAGCGAAAGGCTTCTTGAAGGGAAAGATGTAACTCTGTGAGATGAATTAACGGAACACAGAGCAGTTTCTCAGAAAGCTTCTTTCCAGTTTTGAACGGAAGATATTTCCTTTTTCACCATAGCCCTCTATGGGCTTCAAATATCCCTTTGCCAATTCCACAAGAACAGCCTAAGCGAAAGGCTTCTTGAAGGGAAGAATGTAATTCTGTGAGATGAATTAACAGAACATAGAACAGTTTCTCAGAAAGCTTCTTTCCAGTTTTGAACGGAAGATATTTCCTTTTTCACCATAGCCCTCTATGGGCTTCCAAATATCCCTTTGCCAATTCCACAAGAACAGCCTTAGCGAAATGCTTCTTGAAGGGAAAGTCGTAACTCTGTGAGATGAATTAACAGAACACAGAGCAGTTTCTCAGAAAGCTTCTTTCCAGTTTTGAACGGAAGATATATCCTTTTTCACCATAGCCCTCTATGGGCTTCCAAATATCCCTTTGCCAATACCACAAGAACAGCCTTAGCGAAAGGCTTCTTGAAGGGAAAGATGTTACTCTGTGAGATGAATTAACAGAACACAGAGCAGTTTCTCAGAAAGCTTCTTTCCAGGTTTGAACGGAAGATATTTCCTTTTTCACCATAGCCCTCTATGGGCTTCCAAATATCCCTTTGCCAATTCCACAAGAACAGCCTTAGCGAAAGGCTTCTTGAAGGGAAAGATGTAACTCTGTGAGATGAATTAACGGAACACAGAGCAGTTTCTCAGAAAGCTTCTTTCCAGTTTTGAACGGAAGATATTTCCTTTTTCACCATAGCCCTCTATGGGCTTCAAATATCCCTTTGCCAATTCCAGAAGAACAGCCTAAGCGAAAGGCTTCTTGAAGGGAAGAATGTAATTCTGTGAGATGAATTAACAGAACATAGAACAGTTTCTCAGAAAGCTTCTTTCCAGTTTTGAACGGAAGATATTTCCTTTTTCACCATAGCCCTCTATAGGCTTCCAAATATCCCTTTGCCAATTCCACAAGAACAGCCTTAGCGAAAGGCTTCTTGAAGGGAAAGATGTAACTCTGTGAGATGAATTAACAGAGCATAGAGCAGTTTCTCAGGAAGATTCTTTCCAGTTTTGAACGGAAATTATTTCCTTTTTCACCGTAGCCCTCTATGGGCTTCCAAATATCCCTTTGCCAATTCCACAAGAACAACCTTAGCGAAAGGCTTCTTGAAGGGAAAGATGTAACTCTGTGAGATGAATTAACAGAACACAGAGCAGTTTCTCAGAAAGCTTCTTTCCAGTTTTGAACGGAAGATATTTCCTTTTTCACCATAGCCCTCTATGGGCTTCAAATATCCCTTTGCCAATTCCACAAGAACAGCCTAACCGAAAGGCTTCTTGAAGGGAAGAATGTAATTCTGTGAGATGAATTAACAGAACATAGAACAGTTTCTCAGAAAGCTTCTTTCCAGTTTTGAACGGAAGATATTTCCTTTTTCACCATAGCCCTCTATGGGCTTCCAAATATCCCTTTGCCAATACCACAAGAACAGCCTTAGCGAAAGGCTTCTTGAAGGGAAAGATGTTACTCTGTGAGATGAATTAACAGAACACAGAGCAGTTTCTCAGAAAGCTTCTTTCCAGTTTTGAACGGAAGATATTTCCTTTTTCACAATAGCCCTCTATGGGCTTCCAAATATCCCTTTGCCAATTCCACAAGAACAACCTTAGCGAAAGGCTTCTTGAAGGGAAAGATGTAACTCTGTGAGATGAATTAACAGAAAACAGAGCAGTTTCTCATAAAGCTTCTTTCCAGTTTTGAACGGAAGATATTTCCTTTTTCACCATAGCCCTCTATGGGCTTCCAAATATCCCTTTGCCAATTCCACAAGAACAGCCTTAGCGAAAGGCTTCTTGACGGGAAAGATGTAACTCTGTGAGATGAATTAACAGAACACAGAGCAGTTTCTCAGAAAGCTTTTTTCCAGTTTTGAACGGAAGATATTTCCTTTTTCACCATAGCCCTCTATGGGCTTCCAAATATCCCTTTGCCAATTCCACAAGAACAGCCTTAGCGAAAGGCTTCTTGAAGGGAAAGATGTAACTCTGTGAGATGAATTAACGGAACACAGAGCAGTTTCTCAGAAAGCTTCTTTCCAGTTTTGAACGGAAGATATTTCCTTTTTCACCATAGCCCTCTATGGGCTTCAAATATCCCTTTGCCAATTCCACAAGAACAGCCTAAGCGAAAGGCTTCTTGAAGGGAAGAATGTAATTCTGTGAGATGAATTAACAGAACATAGAACAGTTTCTCAGAAAGCTTCTTTCCAGTTTTGAACGGAAGATATTTCCTTTTTCACCATAGCCCTCTATGGGCTTCCAAATATCCCTTTGCCAATTCCACAAGAACAGCCTTAGCGAAAGGCTTCTTGAAGGGAAAGTCGTAACTCTGTGAGATGAATTAACAGAACACAGAGCAGTTTCTCAGAAAGCTTCTTTCCAGTTTTGAACGGAAGATATATCCTTTTTCACCATAGCCCTCTATGGGCTTCCAAATATCCCTTTGCCAATACCACAAGAACAGCCTTAGCGAAAGGCTTCTTGAAGGGAAAGATGTTACTCTGTGAGATGAATTAACAGAACACAGAGCAGTTTCTCAGAAAGCTTCTTTCCAGTTTTGAACGGAAGATATTTCCTTTTTCACCATAGCCCTCTAAGGGCTTCCAAATATCCCTTTGCCAATTCCACAAGAACAACCTTAGCGAAAGGCTTCTTGAAGGGAAAGATGTAACTCTGTGAGATGAATTAACAGAACACAGAGCAGTTTCTCATAAAGCTTCTTTCCAGTTTTGAACGGAAGATATTTCCTTTTTCACCATAGCCCTCTATGGGCTTCCAAATATCCCTTTGCCAATTCCACAAGAACAGCCTTAGCGAAAGGCTTCTTGAAGGGAAAGATGTAACTCTGTGAGATGAATTAACAGAACACAGAGCAGTTTCTCAGAAAGCTTCTTTCCAGTTTTGAACGGAAGATATTTCCTTTTTCACCATAGCCCTCTATGGGCTTCCAAATATCCCTTTGCCAATTCCACAAGAACAGCCTTAGCGAAAGGCTTCTTGAGGGGAAAGATGTAACTCTGTGAGATGAATTAACAGAACACAGAGCAGTTTCTCAGAAAGCTTTTTTCCAGTTTTGAACGGAAGATATTTCCTTTTTCACCATAGCCCTCTATGGGCTTCCAAATATCCCTTTGCCAATTCCACAAGAACAGCCTTAGCGAAAGGCTTCTTGAAGGGAAAGATGTAACTCTGTGAGATGAATTAACGGAACACAGAGCAGTTTCTCAGAAAGCTTCTTTCCAGTTTTGAACGGAAGATATTTCCTTTTTCACCATAGCCCTCTATGGGCTTCAAATATCCCTTTGCCAATTCCACAAGAACAGCCTAAGCGAAAGGCTTCTTGAAGGGAAGAATGTAATTCTGTGAGATGAATTAACAGAACATAGAACAGTTTCTCAGAAAGCTTCTTTCCAGTTTTGAACGGAAGATATTTCCTTTTTCACCATAGCCCTCTATGGGCTTCCAAATATCCCTTTGCCAATACCACAAGAACAGCCTTAGCGAAAGGCTTCTTGAAGGGAAAGATGTTACTCTGTGAGATGAATTAACAGAACACAGAGCAGTTTCTCAGAAAGCTTCTTTCCAGTTTTGAACGGAAGATATTTCCTTTTTCACCATAGCCCTCTATGGGCTTCCAAATATCCCTTTGCCAATTCCACAAGAACAACCTTAGCGAAAGGCTTCTTGAAGGGAAAGATGTAACTCTGTGAGATGAATTAACAGAAAACAGAGCAGTTTCTCATAAAGCTTCTTTCCAGTTTTGAACGGAAGATATTTCCTTTTTCACCATAGCCCTCTATGGGCTTCCAAATATCCCTTTGCCAATTCCACAAGAACAGCCTTAGCGAAAGGCTTCTTGAAGGGAAAGATGTAACTCTGTGTGATGAATTAACAGAACACTGAGCAGTTTCTCAGAAAGCTTCTTTCCAGTTTTGAACGGAAGATATTTCCTTTTTCACCATAGCCCTCTATAGGCTCCCAAATATCCCTTTGCCAATTCCACAAGAACAGCCTTAGCGAAAGGCTTCTTGACGGGAAAGATGTAACTCTGTGAGATGATTTAACAGAACACAGAGCAGTTTCTCAGAAAGCTTTTTTCCAGTTTTGAACGGAAGATATTTCCTTTTTCACCATAGCCCTCTATGGGCTTCCAAATATCCCTTTGCCAATTCCACAAGAACAGCCTTAGCGAAAGGCTTCTTGAAGGGAAAGATGTAACTCTGTGAGATGAATTAACGGAACACAGAGCAGTTTCTCAGAAAGCTTCTTTCCAGTTTTGAACGGAAGATATTTCCTTTTTCACCATAGCCCTCTATGGGCTTCAAATATCCCTTTGCCAATTCCACAAGAACAGCCTAAGCGAAAGGCTTCTTGAAGGGAAGAATGTAATTCTGTGAGATGAATTAACAGAACATAGAACAGTTTCTCAGAAAGCTTCTTTCCAGTTTTGAACGGAAGATATTTTCTTTTTCACCATAGCCCTCTATGGGCTTCCAAATATCCCTTTGCCAATTCCACAAGAACAGCCTTAGCGAAAGGCTTCTTGAAGGGAAAGATGTAACTCTGTGAGATGAATTAACAGAACACAGAGCAGTTTCTCAGAAAGCTTCTTTCCAGTTTTGAACGGAAGATATTTCCTTTTTCACCATAGCCCTCTATGGGCTTCCAAATATCCCTTTGCCAATTCCACAAGAACAGCCTTAGCGAAAGGCTTCTTGAAGGGAAAGATGTAATTCTGTGAGATGAATTAGCAGAACATAGAACAGTTTCTCAGAAAGATTCTTTCCAGTTTTGAGCGGAAGATATTTCCTTTTTCAGCATAGCCCTCTATGGGCTTGCAAATATCCCTTTGCCAATTACACAAGAACAGCCTTAGCGAAAGGCTTCTTGAAGGGAAAGATGTAACTCTGTGAGATGAATTAGCAGAACACAGAGCAGTTTCTCAGAAAGCTTCTTTCCAGTTTTCAACGGAAGATATTTCCTTTTTCACAATAGCCCTCTATGGGCTTCCAAATATCCCTTTGCCAATTCCACAAGAACAGCCTTAGCGAAAGTCTTCTTGAAGGGAAAGATGTAACTCTGTGAGATGAATTAACAGAACACAGAGCAGTTTCTCAGAAAGCTTCTTTCCAGTTTTGAACGGAAGATATTTCCTTTTTCACCATAGCCTTCTATGGGCTTCCAAATATCCCTTTGCCAATTCCACAAGAACAGCCTTAGCGAAAGACTTCTTGAAGGGAAAGATGTCACTCGGTGAGATGAATTAACAGAACACAGAGCAGTTTCTCAGAAAGCTTCTTTCCAGTTTTGATCGGAAGATATTTCCTTTTTCACCATAGCCCTCTATGGGCTTTCAAATATCCCTTTGCCAATTCCACAAGAACAGCCTTAGCGAAAGGCTTCTTGAAGGGAAAGATGTAACTCTGTGAGATGAATTAACAGAACACAGAGCAGTTTCTCAGAAAGCTTCTTTCCAGTTTTGAACGGAAGATATTTCCTTTTTCACCATAGCCCTCTATGGGCTTCCAAATATCCCTTTTCCAATTCCACATGAACAGCCTTAGCGAAAGGCTTCTTGAAGGGAAAGATGTAACTCTGTGAGATGAATTAACAGAACACAGAGCAGTTTCTCAGAAAGCTTCTTTCCAGTTTTGAACGGAAGATATTTCCTTTTTCACCATAGCCCTCTATGGGCTTCCAAATATCCCTTTGCCCATTCCACAAGAACAGCCTTAGCGAAAGGCTTCTTGAAGGGAAAGATGTAACTCTGTGAGATGAATTAACAGAACACAGAGCAGTTTCTCAGAAAGCTTCTTTCCAGTTTTGAACGGAAGATATTTCCTTTTTCACCATAGCCCTCTATGGGCTTCCAAATATCCCTTTGCCAATTCCACAAGAACAGCCCTAGCGAAAGGCTTCTTGAAGGGAAAGATGTAACTCTGTGAGATGAATTAACAGAACACAGAGCAGTTTCTCAGAAAGCTTCTTTCCAGTTTTGAACGGAAGATATTTCCTTTTTCACCAGAGCCCTCTATGGGATTCCAAATATCCCTTTGCCAATTCCCCAAGAACAGACTTAGTGAAAGGCTTCTTGAAGGGAAAGATGTAACTCTGTGAGATGAATTAACAGAACACAGAGCAGTTTCTCAGAAAGCTTCTTTCCAGTTTTGAACGGAAGATATTTCCTTTTTCACCGTAGCCCTCTATGGGCTTCCAAATATCCCTTTGCCAATTCCACAAGAACAGCCTTAGCGAAAGGCTTCTTGAAGGGAAAGATGTAACTCTGTGAGATGAATTAACAGAACACAGAGCAGTTTCTTAGAAAGTTTCTTTCCAGTTTTGAACGGAAGATTTTTCCTTTTTCACCATAGCCCTCTATGGGCTTCCAAATATCACTGTGCCAATACCACAAGAACAGCGTTAGCGAAAAGCTTCTTGAAGGGAAAGATGTAACTCTGTGAGATGAATTAACAGAACACAGAGCAGTTTCTCAGAAAGCTTCTTTCCAGTTTTGAACGGAAGATATTTCCTTTTTCACCATAGCCCTCTATGGGCTTCCAAATATCCCTTTGCCAATTCCACAAGAACAGCCTTAGCGAAAGGCTTCTTGAAGGGAAAGATGTAACTCTGTGAGATGAATTAACAGAACACAGAGCAGTTTCTCAGAAAGCTTCTTTCCAGTTTTGAACGGAAGATATTTCCTTTTTCACCATAGCCCTCTATGGGCTTCCAAATATCCCTTTGCCAATTCCACAAGAACAGCCTTAGCGAAAGGCTTCTTGAAGGGAAAGATGTAACTCTGTGAGATGAATTAACAGAACACAGAGCAGTTTCTCAGAAAGCTTCTTTCCAGTTTTGAACGGAAGATATTTCCTTTTTCACCATAGCCCTCTATGGGCTTCCAAATATCCCTTTGCCAATTCCACAAGAACAGCCTTAGCGAAAGGCTTCTTGAAGGGAAAGATGTAACTCTGTGAGATGAATTAACAGAACACAGAGCAGTTTCTCAGAAAGCTTCTTTCCAGTTTTGAACGGAAGATATTTCCTTTTTCACCATAGCCCTCTATGGGCTTCCAAATATCCCTTTGCCTATTCCACAAGAACAGCCTTAGGGAAAGGCTTCTTGAAGGGAAAGATGTAATTCTGTGAGATGAATTAACAGAACATAGAACAGTTTCTCAGAAAGCTTCTTTCCAGTTTTGAACGGAAGATATTTCCTTTTTCACCATAGCCCTCTATGGGCTTCCAAATATCCCTTTGCCAATTCCACAAGAACAGACTTAGCGAAAGGCTTCTTGAAGGGAAAGATGTAACTCTGTGAGATGAATTAACGGAACACAGAGCAGTTTCTCAGAAAGCTTTTTTCCAGTTTTGAACGGAAGATATTTCCTTTTTCACCATAGCCCTCTATGGGCTTCCAAATATCCCTTTGCCAATTATACAAGAACAGCCTTAGCGAAAGGCTTCTTGAAGGGAAAGATGTAACTCTGTGAGATGAATTAACGGAACACAGAGGAGTTTCTCAGAAAGCTTCTTTCCAGTTTTGAACGGAAGATATTTCCTTTTTCACCATAGCCCTCTATGGGCTTCCAAATATCCCTTTGCCAATTCCACAAGAACAGCCTTAGCGAAAGGCTTCTTGAAGGGAAAGATGTAATTCTGTGAGATGAATTAGCAGAACATAGAACAGTTTCTCAGAAAGATTCTTTCCAGTTTTGAGCGCAAGATATTTCCTTTTTCACCATAGCCTTCTATGGGCTTGCAAATATCCCTTTGCCAATTACACAAGAACAGCCTTAGCGAAAGGCTTCTTGAAGGGAAAGATGTAACTGTGTGAGATGAATTAACAGAACACAGAGCAGTTTCTCACAAAGCTTCTTTCCAGTTTTCAACGGAAGATATTTCCTTTTTCACAATAGCCCTCTATGGGCTTCCAAATATCCCTTTGCCAATTCCACAAGAACAGCCTTAGCGAAAGGCTTCTTGAAGGGAAAGATGTAACTCTGTGAGATGAATTAACAGATCACAGAGCAGTTTCTCAGAAAGCTTCTTTCCAGTTTTGAACGGAAGATATTTCCTTTTTCACCATAGCCTTCTATGGGCTTGCAAATATCCCTTTGCCAATTCCACAAGAACAGCCTTAGCGAAAGATTTCTTGAAGGGAAAGATGTCACTCTGTGAGATGAATTAACAGAACACAGAGCAGTATCTCAGAAAGCTTCTTTCCAGTTTTGATCGGAAGATATTTCCTTTTTCAAAATAGCCCTCTATGGGCTTCCAAATATCCCTTTGCCAATTCCACAAGAACAGCCTTAGCGAAATTCTTCTTGAAGGGAAAGATGTAACTCTGTGAGATGAATTAACAGAACACAGAGCAGTTTCTCAGAAAGCTTCTTTCCAGTTTTGAACGGAAGATATTTCCTTTTTCACCATAGCCCTCTATGGGCTTCCAAATATCCCTTTGCCTATTCCACAAGAACAGCCTTAGGGAAAGGCTTGTTGAAGGGAAAGATGTAATTCTGTGAGATGAATTAACAGAACATAGAACAGTTTCTCAGAAAGCTTCTTTCCAGTTTTGAACGGAAGATATTTCCTTTTTCACCATAGCCCTCTATGGGCTTCCAAATATCCCTTTGCCAATTCCACAAAAACAGCCTTAGCGAAAGGCTTCTTGAAGGGAAAAATGTAACTCTGTGAGATGAATTAACAGAACACAGAGCAGTTTCTCAGAAAGCTTTTTTCCAGTTTTGAACGGAAGATATTTCCTTTTTCACCATAGCCCTCTATGGGCTTCCAAATATCCCTTTGCCAATTCCACAAGAACAGCCTTAGCGAAAGGCTTCTTGAAGGGAAAGATGTAACTCTGTGAGATGAATTAACGGAACACAGAGCAGTTTCTCAGAAAGCTTCTTTCCAGTTTTGAACGGAAGATATTTCCTTTTTCACCATAGCCCTCTATGGGCTTCAAATATCCCTTTGCCAATTCCACAAGAACAGCCTTAGCGAAAGGCTTCTTGAAGGGAAAAATGTAATTCTGTGAGATGAATTAACAGAACATAGAACAGTTTCTCAGAAAGCTTCTTTCCAGTTTTGAACGGAAGATATTTCCTTTTTCACCATAGCCCTCTATAGGCTTCCAAATATCCCTTTGCCAATTCCACAAGAACAGCCTTAGCGGAAGGCTTCTTGAAGGGAAAGATGTAACTCTGTGAGATGAATTAACAGAGCATAGAGCAGTTTCTCAGGAAGATTCTTTCCAGTTTTGAACGGAAGGTATTTCCTTTTTCACCGTAGCCCTCTATGGGCTTCCAAATATCCCTTTGCCAATTCCACAAGAACAGCCTTAACGAAAGGTTTCTTGAAGGGAAATATGTAACTCTGTGAGATGAATTAACAGAACACAGAGCAGTCTCTCAGAAAGCTTCTTTCCAGTTTTGAACGGAAGATATTTCCTTTTTCACCATAGCCTTCTAAGGGCTTCCAAATATCCCTTTGCCAATTCCACAAGAACAGCCTTAGCGAAAGACTTCTTGAAGGGAAAGATGTCACTCTGTGAGATGAATTAACAGAACACAGAGCAGTTTCTCAGAAAGCTTCTTTCCAGTTTTGAACGGAAGATATTTCCTTTTTCACCATAGCCCTCTATGGGCTTCCAAATATCCCTTTGCCAATTCCACAAGAACAGCCTTAGCGAAAGGCTTCTTGAAGGGAAAGTCGTAACTCTGTGAGATGAATTAACAGAACACAGAGCAGTTTCTCAGAAAGCTTCTTTCCAGTTTTGAACGGAAGATATTTCCTTTTTCACCATAGCCCTCTATGGGCTTCCAAATATCCCTTTGCCAATTCCACAAGAACAGCCTTAGCGAAAGGCTTCTTGAAGGGAAAGATGTAACTCTGTGAGATGAATTAACAGAACACAGAGCAGTTTCTCAGAAAGCTTCTTTCCAGTTTTGAACGGAAGATATTTCCTTTTTCACCATAGCCCTCTATGGGCTTCCAAATATCCCGTTGCCAATTCCACAAGAACAGCCTTAGCGAAAGGCTTCTTGAAGGGAAAGATGTAACTCTGTGAGATGAATTAACAGAACACAGAGCAGTTTCTCAGAAAGCTTCTTTCCAGTTTTGAACGGAAGATATTTCCTTTTTCACCATAGCCCTCTATGGGATTCCAAATATCCCTTTGCCAATTCCACAAGAACAGCCTTAGTGAAAGGCTTCTTGAAGGGAAAGATGTAACTCTGTGAGATGAATTAACAGAACACAGAGCAGTTTCTCAGAAAGCTTCTTTACAGTATGGACGGAAGATATTTCCTTTTTCACCATAGCCCTCTATGGGATTCCAAATATCCCTTTGCCAATTCCACAAGAACAGCCTTAGTGAAAGGCTTCTTGAAGGGAAAGATGTAACTCTGTGAGATGAATTAACAGAACACAGAGCAGTTTCTCAGAAAGCTTCTTTCCAGTTTTGAACGGAAGATATTTCCTTTTTCACCATAGCCCTCTATGGGCTTCCAAATATCCCTTTGCCAATTCCACAAGAACAGCCTTAGCGAAAGGCTTCTTGAAGGGAAAGATGTAACTCTGTGAGATGAATTAACAGAACACAGAGCAGTTTCTCAGAAAGCTTCTTTCCAGTTTTGAACGGAAGATATTTCCTTTTTCACCATAGCCCTCTATGGGCTTCCAAATATCCCTTTGCCAATTCCACAAGAACAGCCTTAGCGAAAGGCTTCTTGAAGGGAAAGATGTAACTCTGTGAGATGAATTAACAGAACACAAAGCAGTTTCTCAGAAAGCTTCTTTACAGTTTTGAACAAAAGATATTTCCTTTTTCACCATAGAACTCAATGGGCTTCCAAATATCCCTTTGCCAATACCACAAGAACAGCCTTAGCGAAAGGCTTCTTGAAGGGAAAGATGTTACTCTGTGAGATGAATTAACAGAACACAGAGCAGTTTCTCAGAAAGCTTCTTTCCAGTTTTGAACGGAAGATATTTCCTTTTTCACCATAGCCCTCTATGGGCTTCCAAATATCCCTTTGCCAATTCCACAAGAACAACCTTAGCGAAAGGCTTCTTGAAGGGAAAGATGTAACTCTGTGAGATGAATTAACAGAACACAGAGCAGTTTCTCATAAAGCTTCTTTCCAGTTTTGAACGGAAGATATTTCCTTTTTCACCATAGCCCTCTATGGGCTTCCAAATATCCCTTTGCCAATTCCACAAGAACAGCCTTAGCGAAAGGCTTCTTGAAGGGAAAGATGTAACTCTGTGAGATGAATTAACAGAACACAGAGCAGTTTCTCAGAAAGCTTCTTTCCAGTTTTGAACGGAAGATATTTCCTTTTTCACCATAACCCTCTATGGGCTTCCAAATATCCCTTTGCCAATTCCACAAGAACAGCCTTAGCGAAAGGCTTCTTGAAGGGAAAGATGTAACTCTGTGAGATGAATTAACAGAACACAGAGCAGTTTCTCAGAAAGCTTCTTTCCAGTTTTGAACGGAAGATATTTCCTTTTTCACCATAGCCCTCTATGGGCTTCCAAATATCCCTTTGCCAATTCCACAAGAACAGCCTTAGCGAAAGGCTTCTTGAAGGGAAAGATGTAACTCTGTGAGATGAATTCACAGAACACAGAGCAGTTTCTCAGAAAGCTTCTTTCCAGTTTTGAACGGAAGATATTTCCTTTTTCACCATAGCCCTCTATGGGCTTCCAAATATCCCTTTGCCTATTCCACAAGAACAGCCTTAGGGAAAGGCTTCTTGAAGGGAAAGATGTAATTCTGTGAGATGAATTAACAGAACGTAGAACAGTTTCTCAGAAAGCTTCTTTCCAGTTTTGAACGGAAGATATTTCCTTTTTCACCATAGCCCTCTATGGGCTTCCAAATATCCCTTTGCCAATTCCACAAGAACAGCCTTAGCGAAAGGCTTCTTGCAGGGAAAGATGTAACTCTGTGAGATGAATTAACAGAACACAGAGCAGTTTCTCAGAAAGCTTTTTTCCAGTTTTGAACGGAAGATATTTCCTTTTTCACCATAGCCCTCTATGGGCTTCCAAATATCCCTTTGCCAATTCCACAAGAACAGCCTTAGCGAAAGGCTTCTTGAAGGGAAAGATGTAACTCTGTGAGATGAATTAACGGAACACAGAGGAGTTTCTCAGAAAGCTTCTTTCCAGTTTTGAACGGAAGATATTTCCTTTTTCACCATAGCCCTCAATGGGCTTCAAATATCCCTTTGCCAATTCCACAAGAACAGCCAAAGCGAAAGGCTTCTTGAAGGGAAGAATGTAATTCTGTGAGATGAATTAACAGAACATAGAACAGTTTCTCAGAAAGCTTCTTTCCAGTTTTTAACGGAAGATATTTCCTTTTTCACCATAGCCCTCTATAGGCTTCCAAATATCCCTTTGCCAATTCCACAAGAACAGCCTTAGCGAAAGGCTTCTTGAAGGGAAAGATGTAACTCTGTGAGATGAATTAACAGAGCATAGAGCAGTTTCTCAGGAAGATTCTTTCCAGTTTTGAACGGAAGGTATTTCCTTTTTCACCGTAGCCCTCTATGGGCTTCCAAATATCCCTTTGCCAATTCCACAAGAACAGCCTTAACGAAAGGTTTCTTGAAGGGAAAGATGTAACTCTGTGAGATGAATTAACAGAACACAGAGCAGTTTCTCAGAAAGCTTCTTTCCAGTTTTGAACGGAAGATATTTCCTTTTTCACCATAGCCTTCTATGGGCTTCCAAATATCCCTTTGCCAATTCCACAAGAACAGCCTTAGCGAAAGACTTCTTGAAGGGAAAGATGTCACTCTGTGAGATGAATTAACAGAACACAGAGCAGTTTCTCAGAAAGCTTCTTTCCAGTTTTGAACGGAAGATATTTCCTTTTTCACCATAGCCCTCTATGGGCTTCCAAATATCCCTTTGCCAATTCCACAAGAACAGCCTTAGCGAAAGGCTTCTTGAAGGGAAAGTCGTAACTCTGTGAGATGAATTAACAGAACACAGAGCAGTTTCTCAGAAAGCTTCTTTCCAGTTTTGAACGGAAGATATATCCTTTTTCACCATAGCCCTCTATGGGCTTCCAAATATCCCTTTGCCAATACCACAAGAACAGCCTTAGCGAAAGGCTTCTTGAAGGGAAAGATGTTACTCTGTGAGATGAATTAACAGAACACAGAGCAGTTTCTCAGAAAGCTTCTTTCCAGTTTTGAACGGAAATTATTTCCTTTTTCACCGTAGCCCTCTATGGGCTTCCAAATATCCCTTTGCCAATTCCACAAGAACAGCCTTAGCGAAAGGCTTCTTGAAGGGAAAGATGTAACTCTGTGAGATGAATTAACAGAACACAGAGCAGTTTCTCAGAAAGCTTCTTTCCAGTTTTGAACGGAAGATATTTCCTTTTTCACCATATTCCTCTATGGGCTTCCAAATATCCCTTTGCCAATTCCACAAGAACAGCCTTAGCGAAAGGCTTCTTGAAGGGAAAGATGTAATTCTGTGAGATGAATTAGCAGAACATAGAACAGTTTCTCAGAAAGATTCTTTCCAGTTTTTAGCGCAAGATATTTCCTTTTTCACCATAGCCTTCTATGGGCTTGCAAATATCCCTTTGCCAATTACACAAGAACAGCCTTAGCGAAAGGCTTCTTGAAGGGAAAGATGTAACTCTGTGAGATGAATTAACGGAACACAGAGCAGTTTCTCACAAAGCTTCTTTCCAGTTTTGAACGGAAGATATTTCCTTTTTCACCATAGCCCTCTATGGGCTTCAAATATCCCTTTGCCAATTCCACAAGAACAGCCTTAGCGAAAGGCTTCTTGAAGGGAAAAATGTAATTCTGTGAGATGAATTAACAGAACATAGAACAGTTTCTCAGAAAGCTTCTTTCCAGTTTTGAACGGAAGATATTTCCTTTTTCACCATAGCCCTCTATAGGCTTCCAAATATCCCTTTGCCAATTCCACAAGAACAGCCTTAGCGGAAGGCTTCTTGAAGGGAAAGATGTAACTCTGTGAGATGAATTAACAGAGCATAGAGCAGTTTCTCAGGAAGATTCTTTCCAGTTTTGAACGGAAGGTATTTCCTTTTTCACCGTAGCCCTCTATGGGCTTCCAAATATCCCTTTGCCAATTCCACAAGAACAGCCTTAACGAAAGGTTTCTTGAAGGGAAAGATGTAACTCTGTGAGATGAATTAACAGAACACAGAGCAGTTTCTCAGAAAGCTTCTTTCCAGTTTTGAACGGAAGATATTTCCTTTTTCACCATAGCCTTCTATGGGCTTCCAAATATCCCTTTGCCAATTCCACAAGAACAGCCTTAGCGAAAGACTTCTTGAAGGGAAAGATGTCACTCTGTGAGATGAATTAACAGAACACAGAGCAGTTTCTCAGAAAGCTTCTTTCCAGTTTTGAACGGAAGATATATCCTTTTTCACCATAGCCCTCTATGGGCTTCCAAATATCCCTTTGTCAATACCACAAGAACAGCCTTAGCGAAAGGCTTCTTGAAGGGAAAGATGTTACTCTGTGAGATGAATTAACAGAACACAGAGCAGTTTCTCAGAAAGCTTCTTTCCAGTTTTGAACGGAAGATATTTCCTTTTTCACCATAGCCCTCTATGGGCTTCAAATATCCCTTTGCCAATTCCACAAGAACAGCCTAAGCGAAAGGCTTCTTGAAGGGAAGAATGTAATTCTGTGAGATGAATTAACAGAACATAGAACAGTTTCTCAGAAAGCTTCTTTCCAGTTTTGAACGGAAGATATTTCCTTTTTCACCATAGCCCTCTATGGGCTTCAAATATCCCTTTGCCAATTCCACAAGAACAGCCTAAGCGAAAGGCTTCTTGAAGGGAAGAATGTAATTCTGTGAGATGAATTAACAGAACATAGAACAGTTTCTCAGAAAGCTTCTTTCCAGTTTTGAACGGAAGATATTTCCTTTTTCACCATAGCCCTCTATAGGCTTCCAAATATCCCTTTGCCAATTCCACAAGAACAGCCTTAGCGAAAGGCTTCTTGAAGGGAAGGATGTAACTCTGTGAGATGAATTAACAGAGCATAGAGCAGTTTCTCAGAAAGATTCTTTCCAGTTTTGAACGGAAATTATTTCCTTTTTCACCGTAGCCCTCTATGGGCTTCCAAATATCCCTTTGCCAAATCCACAAGAACAGCCTTAGCGAAAGGCTTCTTGAAGGGAAAGATGTAACTCTGTGAGATGAATTAACAGAACACAGAGCAGTTTCTCAGAAAGCTTCTTTCCAGTTTTGAACGGAAGATATTTCCTTTTTCACCATATTCCTCTATGGGCTTCCAAATATACCTTTGCCAATTCCACAAGAACAGCCTTAGCGAAAGGCTTCTTGAAGGGAAAGATGTAATTCTGTGAGATGAATTAGCAGAACATAGAACAGTTTCTCAGAAAGATTCTTTCCAGTTTAGAGCGCAAGATATTTCCTTTTTCACCATAGCCTTCTATGGGCTTGCAAATATCCCTTTGCCAATTACACAAGAACAGCCTTAGCGAAAGGCTTCTTGAAGGGAAAGATGTAACTGTGTGAGATGAATTAACAGAACACAGAGCAGTTTCTCAGAAAGCTTCTTTCCAGTTTTGATCGGAAGATATTTCCTTTTTCAAAATAGCCCTCTATGGGCTTCCAAATATCCCTTTGCCAATTCCACAAGAACAGCCTTAGCGAAAGGCTTCTTGAAGGGAAAGATGTAACTCTGTGAGATGAATTAACAGAACACAGAGCAGTTTCTCAGAAAGCTTCTTTCCAGTTTTGAACGGAAGATATTTCCTTTTTCACCATAGCCCTCTATGGGCTTCCAAATATCCCTTTGCCAATTCCACAAGAACAGCCTTAGCGAAAGGCTTCTTGACGGGAAAGATGTAACTCTGTGAGATGAATTAACAGAACACAGAGCAGTTTCTCAGAAAGCTTCTTTCTAGTTTTGAACGGAAGATATTTCCTTTTTCACCATATTCCTCTATGGGCTTCCAAATATCCCTTTGCCAATTCCACAAGAACAGCCTTAGCGAAAGGCTTCTTGAAGGGAAAGATGTAATTCTGTGAGATGAATTAGCAGAACATAGAACAGTTTCTCAGAAAGATTCTTTCCAGTTTTGAGCGCAAGATATTTCCTTTTTCACCATAGCCTTCTATGGGCTTGCAAATATCCCTTTGCCAATTACACAAGAACAGCCTTAGCGAAAGGCTTCTTGAAGGGAAAGATGTAACTGTGTGAGATGAATTAACAGAACACAGAGCAGTTTCTCACAAAGCTTCTTTCCAGTTTTCAACGGAAGATATTTCCTTTTTCACAATAGCCCTCTATGGGCTTCCAAATATCCCTTTGCCAATTCCACAAGAACAGCCTTAGCGAAAGGCTTCTTGAAGGGAAAGATGTAACTCTGTGAGATGAATTAACAGATCACAGAGCAGTTTCTCAGAAAGCTTCTTTCCAGTTTTGAACGGAAGATATTTCCTTTTTCACCATAGCCTTCTATGGGCTTCCAAATATCCCTTTGCCAATTCCACAAGAACAGCCTTAGCGAAAGACTTCTTGAAGGGAAAGATGTCACTCTGTGAGATGAATTAACAGAACACAGAGCAGTTTCTCAGAAAGCTTCTTTCCAGTTTTGATCGGAAGATATTTCCTTTTTCAAAATAGCCCTCTATGGGCTTCCAAATATCCCTTTGCCAATTCCACAAGAACAGCCTTAGCGAAAGGCTTCTTGAAGGGAAAGATGTAACTCTGTGAGATGAATTAACAGAACACAGAGCAGTTTCTCAGAAAGCTTCTTTCCAGTTTTGAACGGAAGATATTTCCTTTTTCACCATAGCCCTCTATGGGCTTCCAAATATCCCTTTGCCAATTCCACAAGAACAGCCTTAGCGAAAGGCTTCTTGACGGGAAAGATGTAACTCTGTGAGATGAATTAACAGAACACAGAGCAGTTTCTCAGAAAGCTTCTTTCTAGTTTTGAACGGAAGATATTTCCTTTTTCACCATAGCCCTCTATGGCCTTCCAAATATCCCTTTGCCAATTCCACAAGAACAGCCTTAGCGAAAGGCTTCTTGAAGGGAAAGATGTAACTCTGTGAGATGAATTAACAGAACACAGAGCAGTTTCTCAGAAAGCTTCTTTCCAGTTTTGAACGGAAGATATTTCCTTTTTCACCATAGCCCTCTATGGGCTTCCAAATATCCCTTTGCCTATTCCACAAGAACAGCCTTAGGGAAAGGCTTGTTGAAGGGAAAGATGTAATTCTGTGAGATGAATTAACAGAACATAGAACAGTTTCTCAGAAAGCTTCTTTCCAGTTTTGAACGGAAGATATTTCCTTTTTCACCATAGCCCTCTATGGGCTTCCAAATATCCCTTTGCCAATTCCACAAGAACAGCCTTAACGGAAGGCTTCTTGAAGGGAAAGATGTAACTCTGTGAGATGAATTAACAGAGCATAGAGCAGTTTCTCAGGAAGATTCTTTCCAGTTTTGAACGGAAGGTATTTCCTTTTTCACCGTAGCCCTCTATGGGCTTCCAAATATCCCTTTGCCAATTCCACAAGAACAGCCTTAACGAAAGGTTTCTTGAAGGGAAAGATGTAACTCTGTGAGATGAATTAACAGAACACAGAGCAGTTTCTCAGAAAGCTTCTTTCCAGTTTTGAACGGAAGATATTTCCTTTTTCACCATAGCCTTCTATGGGCTTCCAAATATCCCTTTGCCAATTCCACAAGAACAGCCTTAGCGAAAGACTTCTTGAAGGGAAAGATGTCACTCTGTGAGATGAATTAACAGAACACAGAGCAGTTTCTCAGAAAGCTTCTTTCCAGTTTTGAACGGAAGATATTTCCGTTTTCACCATAGCCCTCTATGGGCTTCCAAATATCCCTTTGCCAATTCCACAAGAACAACCTTAGCGAAAGGCTTCTTGAAGGGAAAGATGTAACTCTGTGAGATGAATTAACAGAACACAGAGCAGTTTCTCAGAAAGCTTTTTTCCAGTTTTGAACGGAAGATATTTCCTTTTTCACCATAGCCCTCTATGGGCTTCCAAATATCCCTTTGCCAATTCCACAAGAACAGCCTTAGCGAAAGGCTTCTTGAAGGGAAAGATGTAACTCTGTGAGATGAATTAACGGAACACAGAGCAGTTTCTCAGAAAGCTTCTTTCCAGTTTTGAACGGAAGATATTTCCTTTTTCACCATAGCCCTCTATGGGCTTCAAATATCCCTTTGCCAATTCCACAAGAACAGCCTAAGCGAAAGGCTTCTTGAAGGGAAGAATGTAATTCTGTGAGATGAATTAACAGAACATAGAACAGTTTCTCAGAAAGCTTCTTTCCAGTTTTGAACGGAAGATATTTCCTTTTTCACCATAGCCCTCTATGGGCTTCCAAATATCCCTTTGCCAATACCACAAGAACAGCCTTAGCGAAAGGCTTCTTGAAGGGAAAGATGTTACTCTGTGAGATGAATTAACAGAACACAGAGCAGTATCTCAGAAAGCTTCTTTCCAGTTTTGAACGGAAGATATTTCCTTTTTCACCATAGCCCTCTATGGGCTTCCAAATATCCCTTTGCCAATTCCACAAGAACAACCTTAGCGAAAGGCTTCTTGAAGGGAAAGATGTAACTCTGTGAGATGAATTAACAGAAAACAGAGCCGTTTCTCATAAAGCTTCTTTCCAGTTTTGAACGGAAGATATTTCCTTTTTCACCATAGCCCTCTATGGGCTTCCAAATATCCCTTTGCCAATACCACAAGAACAGCCTTAGCGAAAGGCTTCTTGAAGGGAAAGATGTTACTCTGTGAGATGAATTAACAGAACACAGAGCAGTTTCTCAGAAAGCTTCTTTCCAGTTTTGAACGGAAGATATTTCCTTTTTCACCATAGCCCTCTATGGGCTTCCAAATATCCCTTTGCCAATTCCACAATAACAACCTTAGCGAAAGGCTTCTTAATGGGAAAGATGTAACTCTGTGAGATGAATTAACAGAACACAGAGCAGTTTCTCATAAAGCTTCTTTCCAGTTTTGAACGGAAGATATTTCCTTTTTCACCATAGCCCTCTATGGGCTTCCAAATATCCCTTTGCCAATTCCACAAGAACAGCCTTAGCGAAAGGCTTCTTGAAGGGAAAGATGTTACTCTGTGAGATGAATTAACAGAACACAGAGCAGTTTCTCAGAAAGCTTCTTTCCAGTTTTGAACGGAAGATATTTCCTTTTTCACCATAGCCCTCTATGGGCTTCCAAATATCCCTTTGCCAATTCCACAAGAACAGCCTTAGCGAAAGGCTTCTTGAAGGGAAAGATGTAACTCTGTGAGATGAATTAACAGAACACAGAGCAGTTTCTCAGAAAGCTTCTTTCCAGTTTTGAACGGAAGATATTTCCTTTTTCACCATAGCCCTCTATGGGCTTCCAAATATCCCTTTGCCAATTCCACAAGAACAGCCTTAGCGAAAGGCTTCTTGAAGGGAAAGATGTAACTCTGTGAGATGAATTAACAGAACACAGAGCAGTTTCTCAGAAAGCTTCTTTCGAGTTTTGAACGGAAGATATTTCCTTTTTCACCATAGCCCTCTATGGGCTTCCAAATATCCCTTTGCCTATTCCACAAGAACAGCCTTAGGGAAAGGCTTCTTGAAGGGAAAGATGTAATTCTGTGAGATGAATTAACAGAACATAGAACAGTTTCTCAGAAAGCTTCTTTCCAGTTTTGAACGAAGATATTTCCTTTTTCACCTTAGCAATCTATGGGCTTCCAAATATCCCTTTGCCAATTCCACAAGAACAGCCTTAGCGAAATGCTTCTTGAAGGGAAAGATGTAACTCTGTGAGATGAATTAACAGAACACAGAGCAGTTTCTCAGAAAGCTTTTTTCCAGTTTTGAACGGAAGATATTTCCTTTTTCACCATAGCCCTCTATGGGCTTCCAAATATCCCTTTGCCAATTCCACAGGAACAGCCTTAGCGAAAGGCTTCTTGAAGGGAAAGATGTAACTCTGTGAGATGAATTAACAGAACACAGAGCAGTTTCTCAGAAAGCTTCTTTCCAGTTTTGAACGGAAGATATTTCCTTTTTAACCATAGCCCTCTATGGGCTTCAAATATCCCTTTGCCAATTCCACAAGAACAGCCTTAGCGAAAGGCTTCTTGAAGGGAAAAATGTAATTCTGTGAGATGAATTAACAGAACATAGAACAGTTTCTCAGAAAGCTTCTTTCCAGTTTTGAACGGAAGATATTTCCTTTTTCACCATAGCCCTCTATAGGCTTCCAAATATCCCTTTGCCAATTCCACAAGAACAGCCTTAGCGGAAGGCTTCTTGAAGGGAAAGATGTAACTCTGTGAGATGAATTAACAGAGCATAGAGCAGTTTCTCAGGAAGATTCTTTCCAGTTTTGAACGGAAGATATTTCCTTTTTCACCGTAGCCCTCTATAGGCTTCCAAATATCCCTTTGCCAATTCCACAATAACAGCCTTAGCGAAAGGCTTCTTGAAGGGAAAGATGTAACTCTGTGACATGAATTAACAGAACACAGAGCAGTTTCTCAGAAAGCTTCTTTCCAGTTTTGAACGGAAGATATTTCCTTTTTCACCATAGCCCTCTATGGGCTTCCAAATATCCTTTTTCCAATTCCACAAGAACAGCCTTAGCGAAAGGCTTCTTGAAGGGAAAGATGTAACTCTTTGAGATGAATTAACAGAACACAGAGCAGTTTCTCAGAAAGCTTCTTTCCAGTTTTGAACGGAAGATATTTCCTTTTTCACCATAGCCTTCTATGGGCTTCCAAATATCCGTTTGCCAATTCCACAAGAACAGCCTTAGCGAAAGACTTCTTGAAGGGAAAGATGTCACTCTGTGAGATGAATTAACAGAACACAGAGCAGTTTCTCAGAAAGCTTCTTTCCAGTTTTGAACGGAAGATATTTCCTTTTTCACCATAGCCCTCTATGGGCTTCCAAATATCCCTTTGCCAATTCCACAAGAACAGCCTTAGCGAAAGGCTTCTTGAAGGGAAAGATGTAACTCTGTGAGATGAATTAACAGAACACAGAGCAGTTTCTCAGAAAGCTTCTTTCCAGTTTTGAACGGAAGATATTTCCTTTTTCACCATAGCCCTCTATGGGCTTCCAAATATCCCGTTGCCAATTCCACAAGAACAGCCTTAGCGAAAGGCTTCTTGAAAGGAAAGATGTAATTCTGTGAGATGAATTAGCAGAACATAGAACAGTTTCTCAGAAAGATTCTTTCCAGTTTTGAGCGGAAGTTATTTCCTTTTTCACCATAGCCCTCTTTGGGCTTCCAAATATCACTTTGCCAATACCACAAGAACAGCCTTAGCGAAAAGCTTCTTGAAGGGAAAGATGTAACTCTGTGAGATGAATTAACAGAACACAGAGCAGTTTCTCAGAAAGCTTCTTTCCAGTTTTGAACGGAAGATATTTCCTTTTTCACCATAGCCCTCTATGGGCTTCCAAATATCCCGTTGCCAATTCCACAAGAACAGCATTAGCGAAAGGCTTCTTGAAGGGAAACATGTAACTCTGTGAGATTAATTAACAGAACACAGAGCAGTTTCTCAGAAAGCTTCTTTCCAGTTTTGAACGGAAGATATTTCCTTTTTCACCATAGCCCTCTATGGGCTTCCAAATATCCCTTTGCCAATTCCACAAGAACAGCCTTAGCGAAAGGCTTCTTGAAGGGAAAGATGTAACTCTGTGAGATGAATTAACAGAACACAGAGCAGTTTCTCAGAAAGCTTCTTTACAGTTTGGACGGAAGATATTTCCTTTTTCACCATTGCCCCATATGGGATTCCAAATATCCCTTTGCCAATTCCACAAGAACAGCCTTAGTGAAAGGCTTCTTGAAGGGAAAGATGTAACTCTGTGAGATGAATTAACAGAACACAGAGCAGTTTCTCAGAAAGCTTCTTTCCAGTTTTGAACGGAAGATATTTCCTTTTTCACCATAGCCCTCTATGGGCTTCCAAATATCCCTTTGCCAATTCCACAAGAACAGCCTTAGCGAAAGGCTTCTTGAAGGGAAAGATGTAACTCTGTGAGATGAATTAACAGAACACAGAGCAGTTTCTCAGAAAGCTTCTTTCCAGTTTTGAACGGAAGATATTTCCTTTTTCACCATAGCCCTCTATGGGCTTCCAAATATCCCTTTGCCAATTCCACAAGAACAGCCTTAGCGAAAGGCTTCTTGAAGGGAAAGATGTAACTCTGTGAGATGAATTAACAGAACACAAAGCAGTTTCTCAGAAAGCTTCTTTACAGTTTTGAACAGAAGATATTTCCTTTTTCACCATAGCCCTCTATGGGCTTCCAAATATCCCTTTGCCAATACCACAAGAACAGCCTTAGCGAAAGGCTTCTTGAAGGGAAAGATGTTACTTTGTGAGATGAATTAACAGAACACAGAGCAGTTTCTCAGAAAGCTTCTTTCCAGTTTTGAACGGAAGATATTTCCTTTTTCACCATAGCCCTCTATGGGCTTCCAAATATCCCTTTGCCAATTCCACAAGAACAACCTTAGCGAAAGGCTTCTTGAAGGGAAAGATGTAACTCTGTGAGATGAATTAACAGAACACAGAGCAGTTTCTCAGAAAGCTTCTTTCCAGTTTTGAACGGAAGATATTTCCTTTTTCACCATAGCCTTCTATGGGCTTCCAAATATCCGTTTGCCAATTCCAGAAGAACAGCCTTAGCGAAAGACTTCTTGAAGGGAAAGATGTCACTCTGTGAGATGAATTAACAGAACACAGAGCAGTTTCTCAGAAAGCTTCTTTCCAGTTTTGAACGGAAGATATTTCCTTTTTCACCATAGCCCTCTATGGGCTTCCAAATATCCCTTTGCCAATTCCACAAGAACAGCCTTAGCGAAAGGCTTCTTGAAGGGAAAGATGTAACTCTGTGAGATGAATTAACAGAACACAGAGCAGTTTCTCAGAAAGCTTCTTTCCAGTTTTGAACGGAAGATATTTCCTTTTTCACCATAGCCCTCTATGGGCTTCCAAATATCCCGTTGCCAATTCCACAAGAACAGCCTTAGCGAAAGGCTTCTTGAAAGGAAAGATGTAATTCTGTGAGATGAATTAGCAGAACATAGAACAGTTTCTCAGAAAGATTCTTTCCAGTTTTGAGCGGAAGTTATTTCCTTTTTCACCATAGCCCTCTTTGGGCTTCCAAATATCACTTTGCCAATACCACAAGAACAGCCTTAGCGAAAAGCTTCTTGAAGGGAAAGATGGAACTCTGTGAGATGAATTAACAGAACACAGAGCAGTTTCTCAGAAAGCTTCTTTCCAGTTTTGAACGGAAGATATTTCCTTTTTCACCATAGCCCTCTATGGGCTTCCAAATATCCCGTTGCCAATTCCACAAGAACAGCATTAGCGAAAGGCTTCTTGAAGGGAAAGATGTAACTCTGTGAGATGAATTAACAGAACACAGAGCAGTTTCTCAGAAAGCTTCTTTCCAGTTTTGAACGGAAGATATTTCCTTTTTCACCATAGCCCTCTATGGGCTTCCAAATATCCCTTTGCCAATTCCACAAGAACAGCCTTAGCGAAAGGCTTCTTGAAGGGAAAGATGTAACTCTGTGAGATGAATTAACAGAACACAGAGCAGTTTCTCAGAAAGCTTCTTTACAGTTTGGACGGAAGATATTTCCTTTTTCACCATTGCCCCATATGGGATTCCAAATATCCCTTTGCCAATTCCACAAGAACAGCCTTAGTGAAAGGCTTCTTGAAGGGAAAGATGTAACTCTGTGAGATGAATTAACAGAACACAGAGCAGTTTCTCAGAAAGCTTCTTTCCAGTTTTGAACGGAAGATATTTCCTTTTTCAACATAGCCCTCTATGGGCTTCCAAATATCCCTTTGCCAATTCCACAAGAACAGCCTTAGCGAAAGGCTTCTTGAAGGGAAAGATGTAACTCTGTGAGATGAATTAACAGAACACAGAGCAGTTTCTCAGAAAGCTTCTTTCCAGTTTTGAACGGAAGATATTTCCTTTTTCACCATAGCCCTCTATGGGCTTCCAAATATCCCTTTGCCAATTCCACAAGAACAGCCTTAGCGAAAGGCTTCTTGAAGGGAAAGATGTAACTCTGTGAGATGAATTAACAGAACACAAAGCAGTTTCTCAGAAAGCTTCTTTACAGTTTTGAACAGAAGATATTTCCTTTTTCACCATAGCCCTCTATGGGCTTCCAAATATCCCTTTGCCAATACCACAAGAACAGCCTTAGCGAAAGGCTTCTTGAAGGGAAAGATGTTACTTTGTGAGATGAATTAACAGAACACAGAGCAGTTTCTCAGAAAGCTTCTTTCCAGTTTTGAACGGAAGATATTTCCTTTTTCACAATAGCCCTCTATGGGCTTCCAAATATCCCTTTGCCAATTCCACAAGAACAACCTTAGCGAAAGGCTTCTTGAAGGGAAAGATGTAACTCTGTGAGATGAATTAACAGAACACAGAGCAGTTTCTCAGAAAGCTTCTTTCCAGTTTTGAACGGAAGATATTTCCTTTTTCACCATAGCCCTCTATGGGCTTCCAAATATCCCTTTGCCTATTCCACAAGAACAGCCTTAGGGAAAGGCTTCTTGAAGGGAAAGATGTAATTCTGTGAGATGAATTAACAGAACATAGAACAGTTTCTCAGAAAGCTTCTTTCCAGTTTTGAACGGAAGATATTTCCTTTTTCACCATAGCCCTCTATGGGCTTCCAAATATCCCTTTGCCAATTCCACAAGAACAGCCTTAGCGAAAGGCTTCTTGAAGGGAAAGATGTAACTCTGTGAGATGAATTAACAGAACACAGAGCAGTTTCTCAGAAAGCTTTTTTCCAGTTTTGAACGGAAGATATTTCCTTTTTCACCATAGCCCTCTATGGGCTTCCAAATATCCCTTTGCCAATTCCACAAGAACAGCCTTAGCGAAAGGCTTCTTGAAGGGAAAGATGTAACTCTGTGAGATGAATTAACAGAACACAGAGCAGTTTCTCAGAAAGCTTCTTTCCAGTTTTGAACGGAAGATATTTCCTTTTTCACCATAGCCCTCTATGGGCTTCAAATATCCCTTTGCCAATTCCACAAGAACAGCCTAAGCGAAAGGCTTCTTGAAGGGAAGAATGTAATTCTGTGAGATGAATTAACAGAACATAGAACAGTTTCTCAGAAAGCTTCTTTCCAGTTTTGATCGGAAGATATTTCCTTTTTCACCATAGCCCTCTATAGGCTTCCAAATATACCTTTGCCAATTCCACAAGAACAGCCATAGCGAAAGGCTTCTTGAAGGGAAAGATGTAACTCTGTGAGATGAATTAACAGAGCATAGAGCAGTTTCTCAGGAAGATTCTTTCCAGTTTTGAACGGAAGTTATTTCCTTTTTCACCGTAGCCCTCTATGGGCTTCCAAATATCCCTTTGCCAATTCCACAAGAACAGCCTTAGCGAAAGGCTTCTTGAAGGGAAAGATGTAACTCTGTGAGATGAATTAACAGAACACAGAGCAGTTTCTCAGAAAGCTTCTTTCCAGTTTTGAACGGAAGATATTTCCTTTTTCACCATAGCCCTCTATGGGCTTCCAAATATCCCTTTGCCAATTCCACAAGAACAGCCTTAGCGAAAGGCTTGTTGAAAGGAAAGATGTAATTCTGTGAGATGAATTAGCAGAACATAGAACAGTTTCTCAGAAAGATTCTTTCCAGTTTTGAGCGGAAGATATTTCCTTTTTCACCATAGCCCTCTATGGGCTTGCAAATATCCCTTTGCCAATTACACAAGAACAGCCTTAGCGAAAGGCTTCTTGAAGGGAAAGATGTAACTCTGTGAGATGAATTAACAGAACACAGAGCAGTTTCTCAGAAAGCTTCTTTCCAGTTTTCAACGGAAGATATTTCCTTTTTCACAATAGCCCTCTATGGGCTTCCAAATATCCCTTTGCCAATTCCACAAGAACAGCCTTAGCGAAAGGCTTCTTGAAGGGAAAGATGTAACTCTGTGAGATGAATTAACAGAACACAGAGCAGTTTCTCAGAAAGCTTCTTTCCAGTTTTGAACGGAAGATATTTCCTTTTTCACCATAGCCTTCTATGGGCTTCCAAATATCCCTTTGCCAATTCCACAAGAACAGCCTTAGCGAAAGACTTCTTGAAGGGAAAGATGTCACTCTGTGAGATGAATTAACAGAACACAGAGCAGTTTCTCAGAAAGCTTCTTTCCAGTTTTGATCGGAAGATATTTCCTTTTTCACCATAGCCCTCTATGGGCTTCCAAATATCCCTTTGCCAATTCCACAAGAACAGCCTTAGCGAAAGGTTTCTTGAAGGGAAAGATGTAACTCTGTGAGATGAATTAACAGAACACAGAGCAGTTTCTCAGAAAGCTTCTTTCCAGTTTTGAACGGAAGATATTTCCTTTTTCACCCTAGCCCTCTATGGGCTTCCAAATATCCCTTTGCCAATTCCACAAGAACAGCCTTAGCGAAAGGCTTCTTGAAGGGAAAGATGTAACTCTGTGAGATGAATTAACAGAACACAAAGCAGTTTCTCAGAAAGCTTCTTTACAGTTTTGAACAGAAGATATTTCCTTTTTCACCATAGCCCTCTATGGGCTTCCAAATATCCCTTTGCCAATACCACAAGAACAGACTTAGCGAAAGGCTTCTTGAAGGGAAAGATGTTACTTTGTGAGATGAATTAACAGAACACAGAGCAGTTTCTCAGAAAGCTTCTTTCCAGTTTTGAACGGAAGATATTTCCTTTTTCACCATAGCCCTCTATGGGCTTCCAAATATCCCTTTGCCAATTCCACAAGAACAACCTTAGCGAAAGGCTTCTTGAAGGGAAAGATGTAACTCTGTGAGATGAATTAACAGAACACAGAGCAGTTTCTCATAAAGCTTCTTTCCAGTTTTGAACGGAAGATATTTCCTTTTTCACCATAGCCCTCTATGGGCTTCCAAATATCCCTGTGCCAATTCCACAAGAACAGCCTTAGCGAAAGGCTTCTTGAAGGGAAAGATGTAACTCTGTGAGATGTATTAACAGAACACAGAGCAGTTTCTCAGAAAGCTTCTTTCCAGTTTTGAACGGAAGATATTTCCTTTTTCACCATAGCCCTCTATGGGCTTCCAAATATCCCTTTGCCAATTCCACAAGAACAGCCTTAGCGAAAGGCTTCTTGAAGGGAAAGATGTAACTCTGTGAGATGAATTAACAGAACACAGAGCAGTTTCTCAGAAAGCTTCTTTCCAGTTTTGAACGGAAGATATTTCCTTTTTCACCATAACCCTCTATGGGCTTCCAAATATCCCTTTGCCTATTCCACAAGAACAGCCTTAGGGAAAGGCTTCTTGAAGGGAAAGATGTAATTCTGTGAGATGAATTAACAGAACATAGAACAGTTTCTCAGAAAGCTTCTTTCCAGTTTTGAACGGAAGATATTTCCTTTTTCACCATAGCCCTCTATGGGCTTCAAATATCCCTTTGCCAATTCCACAAGAACAGCCTAAGCGAAAGGCTTCTTGAAGGGAAGAATGTAATTCTGTGAGATGAATTAACAGAACATAGAACAGTTTCTCAGAAAGCTTCTTTCCAGTTTTGATCGGAAGATATTTCCTTTTTCACCATAGCCCTCTATAGGCTTCCAAATATACCTTTGCCAATTCCACAAGAACAGCCATAGCGAAAGGCTTCTTGAAGGGAAAGATGTAACTCTGTGAGATGAATTAACAGAGCATAGAGCAGTTTCTCAGGAAGATTCTTTCCAGTTTTGAACGGAAGTTATTTCCTTTTTCACCGTAGCCCTCTATGGGCTTCCAAAAATCCCTTTGCCAATTCCACAAGAACAGCCTTAGCGAAAGGCTTCTTGAAGGGAAAGATGTAACTCTGTGAGATGAATTAACAGAACACAGAGCAGTTTCTCAGAAAGCTTCTTTCCAGTTTTGAACGGAAGATATTTCCTTTTTCACCATAGCCCTCTATGGGCTTCCAAATATCCCTTTGCCAATTCCACAAGAACAGCCTTAGCGAAAGGCTTGTTGAAAGGAAAGATGTAATTCTGTGAGATGAATTAGCAGAACATAGAACAGTTTCTCAGAAAGATTCTTTCCAGTTTTGAGCGGAAGATATTTCCTTTTTCACCATAGCCCTCTATGGGCTTGCAAATATCCCTTTGCCAATTACACAAGAACAGCCTTAGCGAAAGGCTTCTTGAAGGGAAAGATGTAACTCTGTGAGATGAATTAACAGAACACAGAGCAGTTTCTCAGAAAGCTTCTTTCCAGTTTTCAACGGAAGATATTTCCTTTTTCACAATAGCCCTCTATGGGCTTCCAAATATCCCTTTGCCAATTCCACAAGAACAGCCTTAGCGAAAGGCTTCTTGAAGGGAAAGATGTAACTCTGTGAGATGAATTAACAGAACACAGAGCAGTTTCTCAGAAAGCTTCTTTCCAGTTTTGAACGGAAGATATTTCCTTTTTCACCATAGCCTTCTATGGGCTTCCAAATATCCCTTTGCCAATTCCACAAGAACAGCCTTAGCGAAAGACTTCTTGAAGGGAAAGATGTCACTCTGTGAGATGAATTAACAGAACACAGAGCAGTTTCTCAGAAAGCTTCTTTCCAGTTTTGATCGGAAGATATTTCCTTTTTCACCATAGCCCTCTATGGGCTTCCAAATATCCCTTTGCCAATTCCACAAGAACAGCCTTAGCGAAAGGTTTCTTGAAGGGAAAGATGTAACTCTGTGAGATGAATTAACAGAACACAGAGCAGTTTCTCAGAAAGCTTCTTTCCAGTTTTGAACGGAAGATATTTCCTTTTTCACCCTAGCCCTCTATGGGCTTCCAAATATCCCTTTGCCAATTCCACAAGAACAGCCTTAGCGAAAGGCTTCTTGAAGGGAAAGATGTAACTCTGTGAGATGAATTAACAGAACACAAAGCAGTTTCTCAGAAAGCTTCTTTACAGTTTTGAACAGAAGATATTTCCTTTTTCACCATAGCCCTCTATGGGCTTCCAAATATCCCTTTGCCAATACCACAAGAACAGACTTAGCGAAAGGCTTCTTGAAGGGAAAGATGTTACTTTGTGAGATGAATTAACAGAACACAGAGCAGTTTCTCAGAAAGCTTCTTTCCAGTTTTGAACGGAAGATATTTCCTTTTTCACCATAGCCCTCTATGGGCTTCCAAATATCCCTTTGCCAATTCCACAAGAACAACCTTAGCGAAAGGCTTCTTGAAGGGAAAGATGTAACTCTGTGAGATGAATTAACAGAACACAGAGCAGTTTCTCATAAAGCTTCTTTCCAGTTTTGAACGGAAGATATTTCCTTTTTCACCATAGCCCTCTATGGGCTTCCAAATATCCCTGTGCCAATTCCACAAGAACAGCCTTAGCGAAAGGCTTCTTGAAGGGAAAGATGTAACTCTGTGAGATGTATTAACAGAACACAGAGCAGTTTCTCAGAAAGCTTCTTTCCAGTTTTGAACGGAAGATATTTCCTTTTTCACCATAGCCCTCTATGGGCTTCCAAATATCCCTTTGCCAATTCCACAAGAACAGCCTTAGCGAAAGGCTTCTTGAAGGGAAAGATGTAACTCTGTGAGATGAATTAACAGAACACAGAGCAGTTTCTCAGAAAGCTTCTTTCCAGTTTTGAACGGAAGATATTTCCTTTTTCACCATAACCCTCTATGGTCTTCCAAATATCCCTTTGCCTATTCCACAAGAACAGCCTTAGGGAAAGGCTTCTTGAAGGGAAAGATGTAATTCTGTGAGATGAATTAACAGAACATAGAACAGTTTCTCAGAAAGCTTCTTTCCAGTTTTGAACGGAAGATATTTCCTTTTTCACCATAGCCCTCTATGGGCTTCCAAATATCCCTTTGCCAATTCCACAAGAACAGCCTTAGCGAAAGGCTTCTTGAAGGGAAAGATGTAACTCTGTGAGATGAATTAACAGAACACAGAGCAGTTTCTCAGAAAGCTTTTTTCCAGTTTTGAACGGAAGATATTTCCTTTTTCACCATAGCCCTCTATGGGCTTCCAAATATCCCTTTGCCAATTCCACAAGAACAGCCTTAGCGAAAGGCTTCTTGAAGGGAAAAATGTAACTCTGTGAGATGAATTAACAGAACACAGAGCAGTTTCTCAGAAAGCTTTTTTCCAGTTTTCAACGGAAGATATTTCCTTATTCACCATAGCCCTCTATGGGCTTCCAAATATCCCTTTGCCAATTCCACAAGAACAGCCTTAGCGAAAGGCTTCTTGAAGGGAAAGATGTAACTCTGTGAGATGAATTAACGGAACACAGAGCAGTTTCTCAGAAAGCTTCTTTCCAGTTTTGAACGGAAGACATTTCCTTTTTCACCATAGCCCTCTATGGGCTTCAAATATCCCTTTCCCAATTCCACAAGAATAGCCTTAGCGAAAGGCTTCTTGAAGGGAAAAATGTAATTCTGTGAGATGAATTAACAGAACATTGAACAGTTTCTCAGAAAGCTTCTTTCCAGTTTTGAACGGAAGATATTTCCTTTTTCACCATAGCCCTCTATAGGCTTCCAAATATCCCTTTGCCAATTCCACAAGAACAGCCTTAGCGGAAGGCTTCTTGAAGGGAAAGATGTAACTCTGTGAGATGAATTAACAGAGCATAGAGCAGTTTCTCAGGAAGATTCTTTCCAGTTTTGAACGGAAGGTATTTCCTTTTTCACCGTAGCCCTCTATGGGCTTCCAAATATCCCTTTGCCAATTCCACAAGAACAGCCTTAGCGAAAGGCTTCTTGAAGGGAAAGATGTAACTCTGTGAGATGAATTAACAGAACACAGAGCAGTTTCTCAGAAAGCTTCTTTCCAGTTTTGAACGGAAGATATTTCCTTTTTCACCATAGCCCTCTATGGGCTTCCAAATATCCCTTTGCCAATTCCACAAGAACAGCCTAAGCGAAAGGCTTCTTGAAGGGAAAGATGTAACTCTGAGAGATGAATTAACAGAACACAAAGCAGTTTCTCAGAAAGCTTCTTTACAGTTTTGAACAGAAGATATTTCCTTTTTCACCATAGCCCTCTATGGGCTTCCAAATATCCCTTTGCCAATACCACAAGAACAGCCTTAGCGAAAGGCTTCTTGAAGGGAAAGATGTTACTCTGTGAGATGAATTAACAGAACACAGAGCAGTTTCTCAGAAAGCTTCTTTCCAGTATTGAACGGAAGATATTTCCTTTTTCACCATAGCCTTCTATGGGCTTCCAAATATCCCTTTGAGAATTCCACAAGAACAGCCTTAGCGAAAGACTTCTTGAAGGGAAAGACGTCACTCTGTGAGATGAATTAACAGAACACAGAGCAGTTTCTCAGAAAGCTTCTTTCCAGTTTTGATCAGAAGATATTTCCTTTTTCACCATAGCCCTCAATGGGCTTCCAAATATCCCTTTGCCAATTCCACAAGAACAGCCTTAGCGAAAGGCTTCTTGAAGGGAAAGATGTAACTCTGTGAGATGAATTAACAGAACACAGAGCAGTTTCTCAGAAAGCTTCTTTCCAGTTTTGAACGGAAGGTATTTCCTTTTTCACCATAGCCCTCTATGGGCTTCCACATATCCCTTTGCCAATTCCACAAGAACAGCCTTAGCGAAAGGCTTCTTGACGGGAAAGATGTAACTCTGTGAGATGAATTAACAGAACACAGAGCAGTTTCTCAGAAAGCTTCTTTCCAGTTTTGAACGGAAGATATTTCCTTTTTCACCATAGCCCTCTATGGCCTTCCAAATATCCCTTTGCCAATTCCACAAGAACAGCCTTAGCGAAAGGCTTCTTGAAGGGAAAGATGTAACTCTGTGAGATGAATTAACAGAACACAGAGCAGTTTCTCAGAAAGCTTCTTTCCAGTTTTGAACGGAAGATATTTCCTTTTTCACCATAGCCCTCTATGGGCTTCCAAATATCCCTTTGCCTATTCCACAAGAACAGTCTTAGGGAAAGGCTTCTTGAAGGGAAAGATGTAATTCTGTGAGATGAATTAACAGAACATAGAACAGTTTCTCAGAAAGCTTCTTTCCAGTTTTGAACGGAAGATATTTCCTTTTTCACCATAGCCCTCTATGGGCTTCCAAATATCCCTTTGCCAATTCCACAAGAACAGCCTTAGCGAAAGGCTTCTTGAAGGGAAACATGTAACTCTGTGAGATGAATTCACAGAACACAGAGCAGTTTCTCAGAAAGCTTCTTTCCAGTTTTGAACGGAAGATATTTCCTTTTTCACCATAGCCCTCTATGGGCTTCCAAATATCCCTTTGTCAATTCCACAAGAACAGCCTTAGCGAAAGGCTTCTTGAAGGGAAAGATGTAATTCTGTGAGATGAATTAGCAGAACATAGAACAGTTTCTCAGAAAGATTCTTTCCAGTTTTGAGCGGAAGATATTTCCTTTTTCACCATAGCCCTCTATGGGCTTGCAAATATCCCTTTGCCAATTACACAAGAACAGCCTTAGCGAAAGGCTTCTTGAAAGGAAAGATGTAACTCTGTGAGATGAATTAACAGAACACAGAGCAGTTTCTCAGAAAGCTTCTTTCCAGTTTTCAACGGAAGATATTTCCTTTTTCACCATAGCCCTCTATGGGCTTCCAAATATCCCTTTGCCAATTCCACAAGAACAGCCTTAGCGAAAGGCTTCTTGAAGGGAAAGATGTAACACTGTGAGATGAATTAACAGAACACAGAGCAGTTTCTCAGAAAGCTTCTTTCCAGTTTTGAACGGAAGATATTTCCTTTTTCACCATAGCCTTCTATGGGCTTCCAAATATCCCTTTGCCAATTCCACAAGAACAGCCTTAGCGAAAGACTTCTTGAAGGGAAAGATGTCACTCTGTGAGATGAATTAACAGAACACAGAGCAGTTTCTCAGAAATCTTCTTTCCAGTTTTGATCGGAAGATATTTCCTTTTTCACCATAGCCCTCTATGGGCTTCCAAATATCCCTTTGCCAATTTCACAAGAACAGCCTTAGCGAAAGGCTTCTTGAAGGGAAAGATGTAACTCTGTGAGATGAATTAACAGAACACAGAGCAGTTTCTCAGAAAGCTTCTTTCCAGTTTTGAACGGAAGATATTTCCTTTTTCACCATAGCCCTCTATGTGCTTCCACATATCCCTTTGCCAATTCCACAAGAACAGCCTTAGCGAAAGGCTTCTTGACGGGAAAGATGTAACTCTGTGAGATGAATTAACAGAACACAGAGCAGTTTCTCAGAAAGCTTCTTTCCAGTTTTGAACGGAAGATATTTCCTTTTTCACCATAGCCCTCTATGGGCTTCCAAATATCCCTTTGCCAATTCCACAAGAACAGCCTTAGTGAAAGGCTTCTTGAAGGGAAAGATGTAACTCTGTGAGATGATTTAACAGAACACAGAGCAGTTTCTCAGAAAGCTTCTTTCCTGTTTTGAACGGAAGATATTTCCTTTTTCACCATAGCCCTCTATGGGCTTCCAAATATCCCTTTGCCTATTCCACAAGAACAGCCTTAGGGAAAGGCTTCTTGAAGGGAAAGATGTAATTCTGTGAGATGAATTAACAGAACATAGAACAGTTTCTCAGAAAGCTTCTTTCCAGTTTTGAACGGAAGATATTTCCTTTTTCACCATAGCCCTCTATGGGCTTCCAAATATCCCTTTGCCAATTCCACAAGAACAGCCTTAGCGAAAGGCTTCTTGAAGGGAAAAATGTAACTCTGTTAGATGAATTAACAGAACACACAGCAGTTTCTCAGAAAGCTTTTTTCCAGTTTTGAACGGAAGATATTTCCTTATTCACCATAGCCCTCTATGGGCTTCCAAATATCCCTTTGCCAATTCCACAAGAACAGCCTTAGCGAAAGGCTTCTTGAAGGGAAAGATGTAACTCTGTGAGATGAATTAACGGAACACAGAGCAGTTTCTCAGAAAGCTTCTTTCCAGTTTTGAACGGAAGACATTTCCTTTTTCACCATAGCCCTCTATGGGCTTCAAATATCCCTTTGCCAATTCCACAAGAATAGCCTTAGCGAAAGGCTTCTTGAAGGGAAAAATGTAATTCTGTGAGATGAATTAACAGAACATTGAACAGTTTCTCAGAAAGCTTCTTTCCAGTTTTGAACGGAAGATATTTCCTTTTTCACCATAGCCCTCTATAGGCTTCCAAATATCCCTTTGCCAATTCCACAAGAACAGCCTTAGCGGAAGGCTTCTTGAAGGGAAAGATGTAACTCTGTGAGATGAATTAACAGAGCATAGAGCAGTTTCTCAGGAAGATTCTTTCCAGTTTTGAACGGAAGGTATTTCCTTTTTCACCGTAGCCCTCTATGGGCTTCCAAATATCCCTTTGCCAATTCCACAAGAACAGCCTTAGCGAAAGGCTTCTTGAAGGGAAAGATGTAACTCTGTGAGATGAATTAACAGAACACAGAGCAGTTTCTCAGAAAGCTTCTTTCCAGTTTTGAACGGAAGATATTTCCTTTTTCACCATAGCCCTCTATGGGCTTCCAAATATCCCTTTGCCAATTCCACAAGAACAGCCTAAGCGAAAGGCTTCTTGAAGGGAAAGATGTAACTCTGAGAGATGAATTAACAGAACACAAAGCAGTTTCTCAGAAAGCTTCTTTACAGTTTTGAACAGAAGATATTTCCTTTTTCACCATAGCCCTCTATGGGCTTCCAAATATCCCTTTGCCAATACCACAAGAACAGCCTTAGCGAAAGGCTTCTTGAAGGGAAAGATGTTACTCTGTGAGATGAATTAACAGAACACAGAGCAGTTTCTCAGAAAGCTTCTTTCCAGTTTTGAACGGAAGATATTTCCTTTTTCACCATAGCCTTCTATGGGCTTCCAAATATCCCTTTGCCAATTCCACAAGAACAGCCTTAGCGAAAGACTTCTTGAAGGGAAAGACGTCACTCTGTGAGATGAATTAACAGAACACAGAGCAGTTTCTCAGAAAGCTTCTTTCCAGTTTTGATCGGAAGATATTTCCTTTTTCACCATAGCCCTCAATGGGCTTCCAAATATCCCTTTGCCAATTCCACAAGAACAGCCTTAGCGAAAGGCTTCTTGAAGGGAAAGATGTAACTCTGTGAGATGAATTAACAGAACACAGAGCAGTTTCTCAGAAAGCTTCTTTCCAGTTTTGAACGGAAGGTATTTCCTTTTTCACCATAGCCCTCTATGGGCTTCCACATATCCCTTTGCCAATTCCACAAGAACAGCCTTAGCGAAAGGCATCTTGACGGGAAAGATGTAACTCTGTGAGATGAATTAACAGAACACAGAGCAGTTTCTCAGAAAGCTTCTTTCCAGTTTTGAACGGAAGATATTTCCTTTTTCACCATAGCCCTCTATGGCCTTCCAAATATCCCTTTGCCAATTCCACAAGAACAGCCTTAGCGAAAGGCTTCTTGAAGGGAAAGATGTAACTCTGTGAGATGAATTAACAGAACACAGAGCAGTTTCTCAGAAAGCTTCTTTCCAGTTTTGAACGGAAGATATTTCCTTTTTCACCATAGCCCTCTATGGGCTTCCAAATATCCCTTTGCCTATTCCACAAGAACAGTCTTAGGGAAAGGCTTCTTGAAGGGAAAGATGTAATTCTGTGAGATGAATTAACAGAACATAGAACAGTTTCTCAGAAAGCTTCTTTCCAGTTTTGAACGGAAGATATTTCCTTTTTCACCATAGCCCTCTATGGGCTTCCAAATATCCCTTTGCCAATTCCACAAGAACAGCCTTAGCGAAAGGCTTCTTGAAGGGAAACATGTAACTCTGTGAGATGAATTAACAGAACACAGAGCAGTTTCTCAGAAAGCTTTTTTCCAGTTTTGAACGGAAGATATTTCCTTTTTCACCATAGCCCTCTATGGCTTCCAAATATCCCTTTGCCAATTCCACAAGAACAGCCTTAGCGAAAGGCTTCTTGAAGGGAAAGATGTAACTCTGTGAGATGAATTAACAGAACACAGAGCAGTTTCTCAGAAAGCTTCTTTCCAGTTTTGAACGGAAGATATTTCCTTTTTCACCATAGCCCTCTATGGGCTTCAAATATCCCTTTGCCAATTCCACAAGAACAGCCTAAGCGAAAGGCTTCTTGAAGGGAAGAATATAATTCTGTGAGATGATTTAACAGAACATAGAATAGTTTCTCAGAAAGCTTCTTTCCAGTTTTGAACGGAAGATATTTCCTTTTTCACCATAGCCCTCTATAGGCTTCCAAATATCCCTTTGCCAATTCCACAAGAACAGCCTTAGCGAAAGGCTTCTTGAAGGGAAAGATGTAATTCTGTGAGATGAATTAGCAGAACATAGAACAGTTTCTCAGAAAGATTCTTTCCAGTTTTGAGCGGAAGATATTTCCTTTTTCACCATAGCCCTCTATGGGCTTGCAAATATCCCTTTGCCAATTACACAAGAACAGCCTTAGCGAAAGGCTTCTTGAAGGGAAAGATGTAACTCTGTGAGATGAATTAACAGAACACAGAGCAGTTTCTCAGAAAGCTTCTTTCCAGTTTTCAACGGAAGATAATTCCTTTTTCACAATAGCCCTCTATGGGCTTCCAAATATCCCTTTGCCAATTCCACAAGAACAGCCTTAGCGAAAGGCTTCTTGAAGGGAAAGATGTAACTCTGTGAGATGAATTAACAGAACACAGAGCAGTTTCTCAGAAAGCTTCTTTCCAGTTTTGAACGGAAGATATTTCCTTTTTCACCATAGACTTCTATGGGCTTCCAAATAACCCTTTGCCAATTCCACAAGAACAGCCTTAGCGAAAGACTTCTTGAAGGGAAAGATGTCACTCTGTGAGATGAATTAACAGAACACAGAGCAGTTTCTCAGAAAGCTTCTTTCCAGTTTTGATCGGAAGATATTTCCTTTTTCACCATAGCCCTCTATGGGCTTCCAAATATCCCTTTGCCAATTCCACAAGAACAGCCTTAGCGAAAGGCTTCTTGAAGGGAAAGATGTAACTCTGTGAGATGAATTAACAGAACACAGAGCAGTTTCTCAGAAAGCTTCTTTCCAGTTTTGAACGGAAGATATTTCCTTTTTCACCATAGCCCTCTATGGGCTTCCACATATCCCTTTGCCAATTCCACAAGAACAGCCTTAGCGAAAGGCTTCTTGACGGGAAAGATGTAACTCTGTGAGATGAATTAACAGAACACAGAGCAGTTTCTCAGAAAGCTTCTTTCCAGTTTTGAACGGAAGATATTTCCTTTTTCACCATAGCCCTCTATGGTCTTCCAAATATCCCTTTGCCAATTCCACAAGAACAGCCTTAGCGAAAGGCTTCTTGAAGGGAAAGATGTAACTCTGTGAGATGAATTAACGGAACACAGAGCAGTTTCTCAGAAAGCTTCTTTCCAGTTTTGAACGGAAGATATTTCCTTTTTCACCATAGCCCTCTATGGTCTTCCAAATATCCCTTTGCCTATTCCACAAGAACAGCCTTAGGGAAAGGCTTCTTGAAGAGAAAGATGTAATTCTGTGAGATGAATTAACAGAACATAGAACAGTTTCTCAGAAAGCTTCTTTCCAGTTTTGAACGGAAGATATTTCCTTTTTCACCATAGCCCTCTATGGGCTTCCAAATATCCCTTTGCCAATTCCACAAGAACAGCCTTAGCGAAAGGCTTCTTGAAGGGAAAAATGTAACTCTGTGAGATGAATTAACAGAACACAGAGCAGTTTCTCAGAAAGCTTTTTTCCAGTTTTGAACGGAAGATATTTCCTTTTTCACCATAGCCCTCTATGGGCTTCCAAATATCCCTTTGCCAATTCCACAAGAACAGCCTTAGCGAAAGGCTTCTTGAAGGGAAAGATGTAACTCTGTGAGATGAATTAACGGAACAGAGAGCAGTTTCTCAGAAAGCTTCTTTCCAGTTTTGAACGGAAGATATTTCCTTTTTCACCATAGCCTTCTATGGGCTTCCAAATATCCCTTTGCCAATTCCACAAGAACAGCCTTAGCGAAAGACTTCTTGAAGGGAAAGATGTCACTCTGTGAGATGAATGAACAGAACACAGAGCAGTTTCTCAGAAAGATTCTTTCCAGTTTTGAACGGAAGATATTTCCTTTTTCACCATAGCCCTCTATGGGCTTCCAAATATCCCTTTGCCAATTCCACAAGAAAAGCCTTAGCGAAAGGCTTCTTGAAGGGAAAGACGTAACTCTGTGAGATGAATTAACAGAACACAGAGCAGTTTCTCAGAAAGCTTCTTTCCAGTTTTGAACGGAAGATATTTCCTTTTTCACCATAGCCCTCTATGGGCTTCCAAATATCCCTTTGCCAATAGCACAAGAACAGCCTTAGCGAAAGGCTTCTTGAATGGAAAGATGTTACTCTGTGAGATGAATTAACAGAACACAGAGCAGTTTCTCAGAAAGCTTCTTTCCAGTTTTGAACGGAAGATATTTCCTTTTTCACCATAGCCCTCTATGGGCTTCCAAATATCCCTTTGCCAATTCCACAAGAACAGCCTTAGCGAAAGGCTTCTTGAAGGGAAAGATGTTACTCTGTGAGATGAATTAACAGAACACAGAGCAGTTTCTCAGAAAGCTTCTTTCCAGTTTTGAACGGAAGATATTTCCTTTTTCACCATAGCCCTCTATGGGCTTCCAAATATCCCTTTGCCAATTCCACAAGAACAACCTTAGCGAACGGCTTCTTGAAGGGAAAGATGTAACTCTGTGAGATGAATTAACAGAACACAGAGCAGTTTCTCATAAAGCTTCTTTCCAGTTTTGAACGGAAGATATTTCCTTTTTCACCATAGCCCTCTATGGGCTTCCAAATATCCCTTTGCCAATTCCACATGAACAGCCTTAGCGAACGGCTTCTTGAAGGGAAAGATGTAACTCTGTGAGATGAATTAACAGAACACAGAGCAGTTTCTCAGAAAGCTTCTTTCCAGTTTTGAACGGAAGATATTTCCTTTTTCACCATAGCCCTCTATGGGCTTCCAAATATCCCTTTGCCAATTCCACAAGAACAGCCTTAGCGAAAGGCTTCTTGAAGGGAAAGATGTAACTCTGTGAGATGAATTAACAGAACACAGAGCAGTTTCTCAGAAAGCTTCTTTCCAGTTTTGAACGGAAGATATTTCCTTTTTCACCATAGCCCTCTATGGGCTTCCAAATATCCCTTTGCCTATTCCACAAGAACAGCCTTAGGGAAAGGCTTCTTGAAGGGAAAGATGTAATTCTGTGAAATGAATTAACAGAACATAGAACAGTTTCTCAGAAAGCTTCTTTCCAGTTTTGAACGGGAGATATTTCCTTTTTCACCATAGCCCTCTATGGGCTTCCAAATATCCCTTTGCCAATTCCACAAGAACAGCCTTAGCGAAAGGCTTCTTGAAGGGAAAGATGTAACTCTGTGAGATGAATTAACAGAACACAGAGTAGTTTCTCAGAAAGCTTCTTTCCAGTTTTGAACGGAAGATATTTCCTTTTTCCCTTAGCCCTCTATGGGCTTCCAAATATCCCTTTGCCAATTCCACAAGAACAGCCTTAGCGAAAGGCTTCTTGAAGGGAAAGATGTAACTCTTTGAGATGAATTAACAGAACACAGAGCAGTTTCTCAGAAAGCTTGTTTCCAGTTTTGAACGGAAGATATTTCATGTTTCACCATAGCCCTCTATGGGCTTCCAAATATCCCTTTGCCCATTCCACAAGAACAGCCTTAGCGAAAGGCTTCTTGAAGGGAAAGATGTAACTCTGTGAGATGAATTAACAGAACACGGAGCAGTTTCTCAGAAAGCTTCTTTCCAGTTTTGAACGGAAGATATTTCCTTTTTCACCATAGCCCTCTATGGGCTTCCAAATATCAATTTGCCAATTCCACAAGAACAGCCTTAGCGAAAGGCTTCTTGAAGGGAAAGATGTAACTCCGTGAGATGAATTAACAGAACACAGAGCAGTTTCTCAGAAAGCTTCTTTCAAGTTTTGAACGGAAGATATTTCCTTTTTCACCGTAGCCCAATATGGGCTTCCAAATATCCCTTTGCCAATTCCACAAGAACAGCCTTAGCGAAAGGCTTCTTGAAGGGAAACATGTAACTCTGTGAGATGAATTAACAGAACACAGAGCAGTTTCTCAGAAAGCTTGTTTCCAGTATTGAACGGAAGATATTTCCTTTTTCACCATAGCCCTCTATGGGCTTCCAAATATCCCTTTGCCAATTCCACAAGAACAGCCTTAGAGAAAGGCTTCTGGAAGGGAAAGATGTAACTCTGTGAGATGAATTAACAGAACACAGAGCAGTTTCTCAGAAAGCTTCTTTCCAGTTTGGAACGGAAGATATTTCCTTTTTCACCATAGCCCTCTATGGGCTTCCAAATATCCCTTTTCCAATTCCACAAGAACAGCCTTAGCGAAAGGCTTCTTGAAGGGAAAGATGTAACACTGTGAGATGAATTAACAGAACACAGAGCAGTTTCTCAGAAAGCTTCTTTCCAGTTTTGAACGGAAGATAATTCCTTTTTCACCATAGCCCTCTAGGGGCTTACAAATATCCCTTTGCCAATTCCACAAGAACAGCCTTAGCGAAAGGCTTCTTGAAGGGAAAGATGTAACTCTGTGAGAAGAATTAACAGAACACAGAGCAGTTTCTCAGAAAGCTTCTTTCCAGTTTTGAACGGAAGATATTTCCTTTTTCACCATAGCCCTCTATGGGCTTCCAAATATCCCTTTGCCAATTCCACAAGAACAGCCGTAGCGAAAGGCTTCTTGAAGGGAAAGATGTAACTCTGTGAGATGAATTAACAGAACACAGAGCAGTTTCTCAGAAAGCTTGTTTCCAGTTTTGATCGGAAGATATTTCATGTTTCACCATAGCCCTCTATGGGCTTCCAAATATCCCTTTGCCAATTCCACAAGAACAGCCTTAGCGAAAGGCTTCTTGAAGGGAAAGATGTAACTCTGTGAGATGAATTAACAGAACACGGAGCAGTTTCTCAGAAAGCTTCTTTCCAGTTTTGAACGGAAGATATTTCCTTTTTCACCATAGCCCTCTATGGGCTTCCAAATATCAATTTGCCAATTCCACAAGAACAGCCTTAGCGAAAGGCTTCTTGAAGGGAAAGATGTAACTCTGTGAGATGAATTAACAGAACACAGAGCAGTTTCTCAGAAAGCTTCTTTCCAGTTTTCAACGGAAGATATTTCCTTTTTCACCATAGCCCTGTATGGGCTTCCAAATATCCCTTTGCCAATTCCACAAGAACAGCCTTAGCGAAAGGCTTCTTGAAGGGAAAGACGTAACTCTGTGAGATGAATTAACAGAACACAGAGCAGTTTCTCAGAAAGCTTCTTTCCAGTTTTGAACGGAAGATATTTCCTTTTTCACCATAGCCCTCTATGGGCTTCCAAATATCCCTTTGCCAATTCCACAAGAACAGCCTTAACGAAAGGCTTCTTGAAGGGAAAGATGTAACTCTGTGAGATGAATTAACAGAACACAGAGCAGTTTCTCAGAAAGCTTCTTTACAGTTTTGAACGGAAGATATTTCCTTTTTCACCATAGCCCTCTATGGGCTTCCAAATATCCCATTGCCAATTCCACAAGAACAGCCTTAGCCAAAGGCTTCTGGAAGGGAAAGATGTAACTCTGTGAGATGAATTAACAGAACACAGAGCAGTTTCTCAGAAAGCTTCTTTCCAGTTTTGAACGGAAGATATTTCCTTTTTCACCATAGCCCTCTATGGGCTTCCAAATATCCCTTTGCCAGTTACACAAGAACAGCCTTAGCGAAAGGCTTCTTGAAGGGAAAGATGTAACTCTGTGAGATGAATTAACAGAACACAGAGCAGTTTCTCAGAAAGATTCTTTCCAGTTTTCAACGGAAGATATTTCCTTTTTCACCATAGCCCTCTATGGGCTTCCAAATATCCCTTTGCCAATTCCACAAGAACAGCCTTAGCGAAAGGCTTCTTGAAGGGAAAGATGTAACTCTGTGAGATGAATTAACAGAATACAGAGCAGTTTCTCAGAAAGCTTCTTTCCAGTTTTGAACGGAAGATATTTCCTTTTTCACCATAGCCCTCTATGGGCTTCCAAATATCCCTTTGCCAATTCCACAAGAACAGCCTTAGCGAAAGGCTTCTTGAAGGGAAAGATGTAACTCTGTGAGATGAATTAACAGAACACAGAGCAGTTTCTCAGAAAGCTTCTTTCCAGTTTTGAACGGAAGATATTTCCTTTTTCACCGTAGCCCTCTATGGGCTTCCAAATATCCCTTTGCCAATTCCACAAGAACAGCCTTAGCGAAAGGCTTCTGGAAGGGAAAGATGTAACTCTGTTTGATGAATTAACAGAACACAGAGCAGTTTCTCAGAAAGCTTCTTTCCAGTTTCGAACGGAAGATATTTCCTTTTTCACCATAGCCCTCTATGGGCTTCCAAATATCCCTGTGCCAATTCCACAAGAACAGCCTTAGCGAAAGGCTTCTTGAAGGGAAAGATGTAACTCCGTGAGATGAATTAACAGAACACAGAGCAGTTTCTCAGAAAGCTTCTTTCCAGTTTTGAACGGAAGATATTTCCTTTTTCACCGTAGCCCAATATGGGCTTCCAAATATCCCTTTGCCAATTCCACAAGAACAGCCTTAGCGAAAGACTTCTTGAAGGGAAAGATGTAACTCTGTGAGATGAATTAACAGAACACAGGGCAGTTTCTCAGAAAGCTTCTTTACAGTTTTGAACGGAAGATATTTCCTTTTTCACCATAGCCCTCTATGGGCTTCCAAATATCCCTTTGCCAATTCCACAAGAACAGCCTTAGCGAAAGGCTTCTTGAAGGGAAAGATGTAACTCTGTGAGATGAATTAACAGAACACAGAGCAGTTTCTCAGAAAGCTTCTTTCCAGTTTTGAACGGAAGATATTTCCTTTTTCACCATAGCCCTCTATGGGCTTCCAAATATCCCTTTGCCAATTCCACAAGAACAGCCTTAGCGAAAGGCTTCTTGAAGGGAAAGATGTAACTCTGTGAGATGAATTAACAGAACACAGAGCAGTTTCTCAGAAAGCTTCTTTCCAGTTTTGAACGGAAGATATTTCCTTTTTCACCATAGCCCTCTATGGGCTTCCAAATATCCCTTTGCCAATTCCACAAGAACAGCCTTAGCGAAAGGCTTCTTGAAGGGAAAGATGTAACTCTGTGAGATGAATTAACAGAACACAGAGCAGTTTCTCAGAAAGCTTCTTTCCAGTTTTGAACGGAAGATATTTTCTTTTTCACCATAGCCCTCTATGGGCTTCCAAATATCCCTTTGCCAGTTACACAAGAACAGCCTTAGCGAAAGGCTTCTTGAAGGGAAAGATGTAACTCTGTGAGATGAATTAACAGAACACAGAGCAGTTTCTCAGAAAGCTTCTTTCCAGTTTTGAACGGAAGATATTTCCTTTTTCACCATAGCCCTCTATGGGCTTCCAAATATCCCTTTGCCAATTCCACAAGAACAGCCTTAGCGAAAGGCTTCTTGAAGGGAAAGATGTAACTCTGTGAGATGAATTAACAGAACACAGAGCAGTTTCTCAGAAAGCTTCTTTCCAGTTTTGAACGGAAGATATTTCCTTTTTCACCATAGCCCTCTATGGGCTTCCAAATATCCCTTTGCCAATTCCACAAGAACAGCCTTAGCGAAAGGCTTCTTGAAGGGAAAGATGTAACTCTGTGAGATGAATTAACAGAACACAGAGCAGTTTCTCAGAAAGCTTCTTTCCAGTTTTGAACGGAAGATATTTCCTTTTTCACCATAGCCCTCTATGGGCTTCCAAATATCCCTTTGCCAATTCCACAAGAGAGCCTTAACGAAAGGCTTCTTGAAGGGAAAGATGTAACTCTGTGAGATGAATTAACAGAACACAGAGCAGTTTCTCAGAAAGCTTCTTTCCAGTTTTGAACGGAAGATATTTCCTTTTTCACCATAGCCCTCTATGGGCTTCCAAATATCCCTGTGCCAATTCCACAAGAACAGCCTTAGCCAAAGGCTTCTGGAAGGGAAAGATGTAACTCTGTGAGATGAATTAACAGAACACAGAGCAGTTTCTCAGAAAGCTTCTTTCCAGTTTTGAACGGAAGATATTTCCTTTTTCACCATAGCCCTCTATGGGCTTCCAAATATCCCTTTGCCAATTCCACAAGAACAGCCTTAGCGAAAGGCTTCTTGAAGGGAAAGATGTAACTCTGTGAGATGAATTAACAGAACACAGAGCAGTTTCTCAGAAAGATTCTTTCCAGTTTTCAACGGAAGATATTTCCTTTTTCACCATAGCCCTCTATGGGCTTCCAAATATCCCTTTGCCAATTCCACAAGAACAGCCTTAGCGAAAGGCTTCTTGAAGGGAAAGATGTAACTCTGTGAGATGAATTAACAGAACACAGAGCAGTTTCTCAGAAAATGAATTAACAGAAAACATAGCAGTTTCTCAGAAAGCTTCTTTCCAGTTTTGAACGGAAGATATTTCCTTTTTCACCATAGCCCTCTATGGGCTTCCAAATATCTCTTTGCCAATTCCACAAGAACAGGCTTAGCGAAAGGCTTCTTGAAGGGAAAGATGTAACTCTGTGAGATGAATTAACAGAACACAGAGCAGTTTCTCAGAAAGCTTCTTTCCAGTTTTGAACGGAAGATATTTCCTTTTTCACCATAGCCCTCTATGGGCTTCCAAATATCCCTTTGCCAACTCCACAAGAACAGCCTTAGCGAAAGGCTGCTTGAAGGGAAAGATGTAATTCTGTGAGATGAATTAACAGAACACAAAGCAGTTTCTCAGAAAGCTTCGTTCCAGTTTTGAACGGAAGATATTTCCTTTTTCAGGATAGCCCTGTATGGGCTTCCAAATATCCCTTTGCCAATTCCACAAGAACAGCCTTAGCGAAAGGCTTCTTGAAGGGAAAGATGTAACTCTGTGAGATGAATTAACAGAACACAGAGCAGTTTCTCAGAAAGTTTCTTTCCAGTTTTGAACGGAAGATATTTCCTTTTTCACCATAGACCTCTATGGGCTTCCAAATATCCCTTTGCCAATTCCACAAGAACAGCCTTAGCGAAAGGCTTCTTGAAGGGAAAGATGTAACTCTGTGAGATGAATTAACAGAACACGGAGCAGTTTCTCAGAAAGTTTCTTTCCAGTTTTGAACGGAAGATATTTCCTTTTTCACCATAGCCCTCTATGGGCTTCCGAATATCCCTTTGCCAATTCCACAAGAACAGCCTTAGCGAAAGGCTTCTTGAAGTGAAAGATGTAACTCTGTGAGATGAAATAACAGAACACGGAGCAGTTTCTCAGAAAGCTTGTTTCCAGTTTTGAACGGAAGATATTTCCTTTATCACCATAGCCCTCTATGGGCTTCCAAATGTCCCTTTTCCAATTCCACAAGAACAGCCTTAGCGAAAGGCTTCTTGAAGGGAAAGATGTAACTCTGTGAGATGAATTAACAGAACACAGAGCAGTTTCTCAGAAAGCTTCTTTCCAGTTTTGAATGGAAGTTATTTCCTTTTTCACCGTAGCCCTCTATGGGCTTCCAAATATCCCTTTGCCAATTCCACAAGAACAGCCTTAGCGAAAGGCTTCTTGAAGGGAAAGATGTAACTCTGTGAGATGAATTAACAGAACACAGAGCAGTTTCTCAGAAAGCTTTTTTCCAGTTTTGAACGGAAGATATTTCCTTTTTCACCATAGCCCTCTATGGGCTTCCAAATATCCCTTTGCCAATTCCCCAAGAACAGCCTTAGCGAAACGCTTCTTGAAGGGAAAGATGTAACACTGTGAGGTGAATTTTAAGAACACAGAGCAGTTTCTCAGAAAGCTTCTTTCCAGTTTTGAAAGGAAGATATTTCCTTTTTCACCATAGCCCTCTATGGGCTTCCAAATATCCCTTTGCCAATTGCACAAGAACAGCCTTAGCGAATGGCTTCTTGCAGGGAAAGATGTAACTCTGTGAGATGAATTAACAGAACACAGAGCAGTTTCTCAGAAAGCTTCTTTCCAGTTTTCAACGGAAGATATTTCCTTTTTCACCGTAGCCCTCTATGGGCTTCCAAATATCCCTTTTCCAATTCCACAAGAACAGCCTTAGCGAAAGGCTTCTTAAAGGGAAAGATGTAACTCTGTGAGATGAATTAAGAGAACACACAGCAGTTTCTCAGAAAGCTTGTTTCCAGTTTTAAACGGAAGATATTTCCTTTTTCACCATAGCCCTCTATGGGCTTCCAAATATCCCTTGGCCAATTCCACAAGAACAGCCTTAGCGAAAGGCTTCTTGAAGGGAAAGATGTAACTCTGTGAGATGAATTAACAGAACACACAGCAGTTTCTCAGAAAGCTTGTTTCCAGTTTTGAACGGAAGATATTTCCTTTTTCACCATAGCCCTCTATGGGCTTCCAAATATCCCTTTGCCAATTCCACAAGAACAGCCTTAGCGAAAGGCTTCTTGAAGGGAAAGATGTAACTCTGTGAGATGAATTAACAGAACACAGAGCAGTTTCTCAGAAAGCTTCTTTCCAGTTTTGAACGGATGATATTTCCTTTTTCACCCTAGCCCTCTAAGGGCTTCCAAATATCCCTTTGCCAATTCCACAAGAACATCCTTAGCGAAAGGCTTCTTGAAGGGAAAGATGTAACTCTGTGAGATGAATTAACAGAACACAGAGCAGTTTCTCAGAAAGCTTCTTTCCAGTTTTGAACGGAAGATATTTCCTTTTTCACCATAGCCCTCTATGGGCTTCCAAATATCCCTTTTCCAATTCCACAAGAACAGCCTTAGCGAAAGGCTTTTTGAAGGGAAAGATGTAACTCTCTGAGATGAATTAACAGAACACGGAGCAGTTTCTCAGAAAGCTTCTTTCCAGTTTTGAACGGAAGATATTTCCTTTTTCACCATAGCCCTCTACGGGCTTCAAAATATCCCTTTGCCAATTCCCCAAGAACAGCCTTAGCGAAAGGCTTCTTGAAGGGAAAGATGTAACTCTCTGAGATGAATTAAGAGAACACAGAGCAGTTTCTGAGAAAGCTTCTTTCCAGATTTGAACGGAAGATATTTTCTTTTTCACCATAGCCCTCTATGGGCTTCCAAATATCCCTTTGCCAATTCCACAAGAACAGCCTTAGCGAAAGGCTTCTTGAAGGGAAATATGTAACTCTGTGAGATGAATTAACAGAACACAGAGCAGTTTCTCAGAAAGCTTCTTTCCAGTTTTGAACGGATGATATTTCCTTTTTCACCATAGCCCTCTAAGGGCTTCCAAATATCCCTTTGCCAATTCCACAGTAACAGCCTTAGCGAAAGGCTTCTTGAAGGGAAAGATGTAACTCTGTGAGATGAATTAACAGAACACGGAGCAGTTTCTCAGAAAGCTTCTTTCCAATTTTGAACGGAAGATATTTCCTTTTTCACCATAGCTCTCTATGGGCTTCCAATATCTCTTTGCCAATTCCGCAAGAACAGCCTTAGCGAAAGGCTTCTGGAAGGGAAAGATGTAACTCTTTGAGATGAATTAACAGAACACAGAGCAGTTTCTCTGAAAGCTTCTTTCCAGTTTTGAACGGAAAATATTTCCTTTTTCACCATAGCCCTCTATGGGCTTCCAAATATCCCTTTCCCAATTCCACAAGAACAGCCGTAGCGAAAGGCTTCTTGAAGGGAAAGATGTAACTCTGTGAGATGAATTAACAGAACACAGAGCAGTTTCTCAGAAAGCTTCTTTCCAGTTTTGAACGGATGATATTTCCTTTTTCCCCATAGCCCTCTAAGGGCTTCCAAATATCCCTTTGCCAATTCCACAAGAACAGCCTTAGCGAAACGCTTCTTGAAGGGAAAGATGTAACACTGTGAGATGAATTAACAGAACACAGAGCAGTTTCTCAGAAAGCTTCTTTCCAGTTTTGAACGGAAGATATTTCCTTTTTCACCATAGCCCTCTATGGGCTTCCAAATATCCCTTTGCCAATTCCACAAGACCAGCCTTAGCGAAAGGCTTCTTGAAGGGAAAGATGTAACTCTGTGAGATGAATTAACAGAACACAGAGCAGTTTCTCAGAAAGCATGTTTCCAGTTTTGAACGAAGATATTTCCTTTTTCACAATTGCCCTCTATGGGCTTCCAAATATCCCTTTGCCAATTCCACAAGAACAGCCTTAGCGAAAGCTTCTTGAAGGGAAAGATGTAACTCTGTGAGATGAATTAACAGAACACAGAGCAGTTTCTCAGAAAGCTTCTTTCCAGTTTTGAACGGAAGATATTTCCTTTTTCACCATAGCCCTCTGTGGGCTTCCAAATATCCCTTTGCCAATTCCCCAAGAACAGCCTTAGCGAAAGGCTTCTTGAAGGGACAGATGTAACTCTGTGAGATGAATTAACAGAACACAGAGCAGTTTCTCTTAAAGCTTCTTTCCAGTTTTGAACGGAAGATATTTCCTTTTTCACCATAGCCCTTTATGGGCTTCCAAATATCCCTTTGCCAATTCCACAAGAACAGCCTTAGCGAAAGGCTTCTTGAAGGGAAAGATGTAACTCTGTGAGATGAATTAACAGAACACAGAGCAGTTTCTCAGAAAGCTTCTTTCCAGTTTTGAACGGAAGATATTTCCTTTTTCACCATAGCCCTCTATGGGCTTCCAAATATCCCTTTGCCAATTCCACAAGAACAGCCTTAGCGAAAGGCTTCTTGAAGGGAAAGATGTAACTCTGTGAGATGAATTAACAGAACACAGAGCAGTTTCTCAGAAAGCTTCTTTCCAGTTTTGAACGGAAGATATTTCCTTTTTCACCATAGCCCTCGATGGGCTTCCAAATATCCCTTTTCCAATTCCACAAGAACAGCCTTAGCGAAAGGGTTCTTCAAAGGAAAGATGTAACTCTGCGAGATGAATTAACAGAACACAGAGCAGTTTCTCAGAAAGCTTCTTTCCAGTTATGAACGGAAGATATTTCCTTTTTCACCATAGCACTCTATGGGCTTCCAAATATCCCTTCGCCAATTCCACAAGAACAGCCTTAGCGAAAGGCTTCTTGAAGGGAAAGATATAACTCTGTGAGATGAATTAAGGGAACATAGAGCAGTTTCTCAGAAAGCTTCTTTCCAGTTTTGAACGGAAGATATTTCCTTTTTCACCATAGCCCTCTATGGGCTTCCAAATATCCCTTTGCCAATCCCACAAGAACAGTCTTAGCGAAAGGCTTCTTGAAGGGAAAGACGTAACTCTGTGAGATGAATTAACAGAACACAGAGCAGTTTCTCAGAAAGCTTCTTTCCAGTTTTGAACGGAAGATATTTCCTTTTTCACCATAGCCCTCTATGGGCTTCCAAATATCCCTTTGCCAATCCCACAAGAACAGTCTTAGCGAAAGGCTTCTTGAAGGGAAAGATGTAACTCTGTGAGATGAATTAACAGAACACAGAGCAGTTTCTCAGAAAGCTTCTTTCCAGTTTTGAACGGAAGATATTTCCTTTTTCACCATAGCCCTCTATGGGCTTCCAAATATCCCTTTGCCAATCCCACAAGAACAGTCTTAGCGAAAGGCTTCTTGAAGGGAAAGATGTAACTCTGTGAGATGAATTAACAGAACACAGAGCAGTTTCTCAGAAAGCTTCTTTCCAGTTTTCAACGGAAGATATTTCCTTTTTCACCGTAGCCCTCTATGGGCTTCCAAATATCCCTTTTCCAATTCCACAAGAACAGCCTTAGCGAAAGGCTTCTTAAAGGGAAAGATGTAACTCTGTGAGATGAATTAAGAGAACACACAGCAGTTTCTCAGAAAGCTTGTTTCCAGTTTTAAACGGAAGATATTTCCTTTTTCACCATAGCCCTCTATGGGCTTCCAAATATCCCTTGGCCAATTCCACAAGAACAGCCTTAGCGAAAGGCTTCTTGAAGGGAAAGATGTAACTCTGTGAGATGAATTAACAGAACACACAGCAGTTTCTCAGAAAGCTTGTTTCCAGTTTTGAACGGAAGATATTTCCTTTTTCACCATAGCCCTCTATGGGCTTCCAAATATCCCTTTGCCAATTCCACAAGAACAGCCTTAGCGAAAGGCTTCTTGAAGGGAAAGATGTAACTCTGTGAGATGAATTAACAGAACACAGAGCAGTTTCTCAGAAAGCTTCTTTCCAGTTTTGAACGGATGATATTTCCTTTTTCACCCTAGCCCTCTAAGGGCTTCCAAATATCCCTTTGCCAATTCCACAAGAACATCCTTAGCGAAAGGCTTCTTGAAGGGAAAGATGTAACTCTGTGAGATGAATTAACAGAACACAGAGCAGTTTCTCAGAAAGCTTCTTTCCAGTTTTGAACGGAAGATATTTCCTTTTTCACCATAGCCCTCTATGGGCTTCCAAATATCCCTTTCCCAATTCCACAAGAACAGCCGTAGCGAAAGGCTTCTTGAAGGGAAAGATGTAACTCTGTGAGATGAATTAACAGAACACAGAGCAGTTTCTCAGAAAGCTTCTTTCCAGTTTTGAACGGATGATATTTCCTTTTTCCCCATAGCCCTCTAAGGGCCTCCAAATATCCCTTTGCCAATTCCACAAGAACAGCCTTAGCGAAACGCTTCTTGAAGGGAAAGATGTAACACTGTGAGATGAATTAAGAGAACACAGAGCAGTTTCTCAGAAAGCTTCTTTCCAGTTTTGAACGGATGATATTTCCTTTTTCCCCATAGCCCTCTATGGGCTTCCAAATATCCCTTTGCCAATTCCACAAGACCAGCCTTAGCGAAAGGCTTCTTGAAGGGAAAGATGTAACTCTGTGAGATGAATTAACAGAACACAGAGCAGTTTCTCAGAAAGCATGTTTCCAGTTTTGAACGAAGATATTTCCTTTTTCACAATTGCCCTCTATGGGCTTCCAAATATCCCTTTGCCAATTCCACAAGAACAGCCTTAGCGAAAGCTTCTTGAAGGGAAAGATGTAACTCTGTGAGATGAATTAACAGAACACAGAGCAGTTTCTCAGAAAGCTTCTTTCCAGTTTTGAACGGAAGATATTTCCTTTTTCACCATAGCCCTCTGTGGGCTTCCAAATATCCCTTTGCCAATTCCCCAAGAACAGCCTTAGCGAAAGGCTTCTTGAAGGGACAGATGTAACTCTGTGAGATGAATTAACAGAACACAGAGCAGTTTCTCTTAAAGCTTCTTTCCAGTTTTGAACGGAAGATATTTCCTTTTTCACCATAGCCCTTTATGGGCTTCCAAATATCCCTTTGCCAATTCCACAAGAACAGCCTTAGCGAAAGGCTTCTTGAAGGGAAAGATGTAACTCTGTGAGATGAATTAACAGAACACAGAGCAGTTTCTCAGAAAGCTTCTTTCCAGTTTTGAACGGAAGATATTTCCTTTTTCACCATAGCCCTCTATGGGCTTCCAAATATCCCTTTGCCAATTCCACAAGAACAGCCTTAGCGAAAGGCTTCTTGAAGGGAAAGATGTAACTCTGTGAGATGAATTAACAGAACACAGAGCAGTTTCTCAGAAAGCTTCTTTCCAGTTTTGAACGGAAGATATTTCCTTTTTCACCATAGCCCTCGATGGGCTTCCAAATATCCCTTTTCCAATTCCACAAGAACAGCCTTAGCGAAAGGGTTCTTCAAAGGAAAGATGTAACTCTGCGAGATGAATTAACAGAACACAGAGCAGTTTCTCAGAAAGCTTCTTTCCAGTTATGAACGGAAGATATTTCCTTTTTCACCATAGCACTCTATGGGCTTCCAAATATCCCTTCGCCAATTCCACAAGAACAGCCTTAGCGAAAGGCTTCTTGAAGGGAAAGATATAACTCTGTGAGATGAATTAAGGGAACATAGAGCAGTTTCTCAGAAAGCTTCTTTCCAGTTTTGAACGGAAGATATTTCCTTTTTCACCATAGCCCTCTATGGGCTTCCAAATATCCCTTTGCCAATCCCACAAGAACAGTCTTAGCGAAAGGCTTCTTGAAGGGAAAGACGTAACTCTGTGAGATGAATTAACAGAACACAGAGCAGTTTCTCAGAAAGCTTCTTTCCAGTTTTGAACGGAAGATATTTCCTTTTTCACCATAGCCCTCTATGGGCTTCCAAATATCCCTTTGCCAATCCCACAAGAACAGTCTTAGCGAAAGGCTTCTTGAAGGGAAAGATGTAACTCTGTGAGATGAATTAACAGAACACAGAGCAGTTTCTCAGAAAGCTTCTTTCCAGTTTTGAACGGAAGATATTTCCTTTTTCACCATAGCCCTCTATGGGCTTCCAAATATCCCTTTGCCAATCCCACAAGAACAGTCTTAGCGAAAGGCTTCTTGAAGGGAAAGATGTAACTCTGTGAGATGAATTAACAGAACACAGAGCAGTTTCTCAGAAAGCTTCTTTCCAGTTTTCAACGGAAGATATTTCCTTTTTCACCATAGCCCTATATGGGCTTCCAAATATCCCTTTGCCAATTCCACAAGAACAGCCTTAGCGAAAGGCTTCTTGAAGGGAAAGATGTAACTCTGTGATATGAATTAACAGAACACAGAGCAGTTTCTCAGAAAGCTTCTTTTCAGTTTTGAACGGAAGATATTTCCTTTTTCACCATAGCCCTCTATGGGCTTCCAAATATCCCTTTGCCAGTTCCACAAGAACAGCCTTAGCGAAAGGCTTCTTGAAGGGAAAGATGTAACTCTGTGAGATGAATTAACAGAATACAGAGCAGTTTCTCAGAAAGCTTCTTTCCAGTTTTGAACGGAAGATATTTCCTTTTTCACCATAGCCCTCCATGGGCTTCCAAATATCCCTTTGCCAATTCCACAAGAACAGCCTTAGCGAAAGGCTTCTTTAAGGGAAAGATGTAACTCTGTGGGATGAATTAACAGAACACAGAACAGTTTCTCAGAAATCTTCTTTCCAGTTTTGAACGGAAGATATTTCCTTTTTCACCATAACAATCTATGGGCTTCCAAATATCCCTTTTCCAATTCCAAAAGAACAGCCTTAGCGAAAGGCTTCTTGAAGGGAAAGATGTAACTCCGTGAGATGAATTAACAGAACACAGAGCAGTTTTTCAGAAAGCTTCTTTCCAGTTTTGAACGGAAGATATTTCCTTTTTCACCATAGCCCTCTATGGGCTTCCAAATATCCCTTTGCCAATTCCCCAAGAACAGCCTTAGCGAAAGGCTTCTTGAAGGGAAAGATGTAACTCTGTGAGATGAATTAACAGAACACAGAGCAGTTTCTCTGAAAGCTTCTTTCCAGTTTTGAACGGAAGATATTTCCTTTTTCACCATAGCCCTCTATGGGCTTCCAAATATCCCTTTGCCAATCCCACAAGAACAGCCTTAGCGAAAGGCTTCTTGAAGGGAAAGATGTAACTCTGTGAGATGAATTAACAGAACACAGAGCAGTTTCTCAGAAAGCTTCTTTCCAGTTTTGAACGGAAGATATTTCCTTTTTCACCATAGTCCTCTATGGGCTTCCAAATATCCCTTTGCCAATTCCACAAGAACAGCCTTAACGAAAGGCTTCTTGAAGGAAAAGATGTAACTCAGTGAGTTGAATTAACAGAACACAGAGCAGTTACTCAGAAAGCTTCTTTCCAGTTTTGAACGGAAGATATTTCCTTTTTCACCATAGCCCTCTATGGGCTTCCAAATATCCCTTTGCCAATTCCACAAGAACAGCCTTAGCGAAAGGCTTCTTGAAGGGATAGATGTAACTCTGTGAGATGAATTTACAGAACACAGAGCAGTTTCTCAGAAAGCTTTTTTCCAGTTTTGAACGGAAGATATTTCCTTTTTCACCATAGCCCTCTATGGGCTTCCAAATATCCCTTTGCCAATTCCACAAGAACAGCTTTAGCGAAAGGCTTCTTGAAGGGAAAGATGTAACTCTGTGAGATGAATTAACAGAACACAGAGCAGTTTCTCTGAAAGCTTATTTCCAATTTTGAACAGAAGATATTTCCTTTTTCACCATAGCCCTCTATGGGCTTCCAAATATCCCTTTGCCAATTCCACAAGAACAGCCTTAGTGAAAGGCTTCTTGAAGGGAAAGATGTAACTCTGTGAGATGAATTAACAGAACACAGAGCAGTTTCTCAGAAAGCTTCTTTCCAGTTTTGAACGGAAGATATTTCCTTTTTCACCATAGCCCTCTAAGGGCTTCCAAATATCCCTTTTCCAATTCCACAAGAACAGCCTTAGCGAAAGGCTTCTTGAAGGGAAAGATGTAACTCTGTGAGATGAATTAACAGAACACAGAGCAGTTTCTCAGAAAGCTTCTTTCAAGTTTTGAACGGAAGATATTTCCTTTTTCACCATAGCCCTCTATGGGCTTCCAAATATCCCTTTGCCAATTGCACAAGAACAGCCTTAGCGAAAGGCTTCTTGAAGGGAAAGATGTAACTCTGTGAGATGAATTTACAGAACACAGAGCAGTTTCTCAGAAAGCTTCTTTCCAGTTTTGAACGGAAGATATTTCCATTTTCACCATAGCCCTCTATGGGCTTATAATATATCCCTTTGCCAATTCCACAAGAACAGCCATAGCGAAAGGCTTCTTGAAGGGAAAGATGTAACTCTGTGAGATGAATTAACAGAACACAGAGCAGTTTCTCAGAAAGCTTCTTTCCAGTTTTGAACGGAAGATATTTCCTTTTTCACCATAGCCCTCTATGGGCTTCCAAATATCCCTTTTCCAATTCCACAAGAACAGCCTTAGCGAAAGGCTTCCTGAAGGGAAAGATGTAATTCTGTGAGAGGAATTAACAGAACACGGAGCAGTTACTCAGAAAGCTTCTTTCCAGTTTTGAACGGAAGATATTTCCTTTTTCACCATAGCCCTCTGTGGGCTTCCAAATATCCCTTTGCCAATTCCCCAAGAACAGCCTTAGCGAAAGGCTTCTTGAAGGGAAAGATGTAACTCTGTGAGATGAATTAACAGAACACAGAGCAGTTTCTCAGAAAGCTTCTTTCCAGTTTTGAACGGAAGATATTTCCCTTTTCACCATAGCCCTCTATGGGCTTCCAAATATCCCTTGGCCAATTCCACAAGAACAGCCTTAGCGAAAGGCTTCTTGAAGGGAAAGATGTAACTCTATGAGATGAATTAACAGAACACAGAGCAGTTTATCAGAAAGCTTCTTTCCAGTTTTGAACGGAAGACATTTCCTTTTTCACCATAGCCCTCTAAGGGCTTCAAAATATCCCTTTGCCAATTCCACAAGAACAGCCTTAGCGAAAGGCTTCTTGAAGGGATAGATGTAACTCTGTGAGATGAATTTACAGAACACAAAGCAGTTTCTCAGAAAGCTTTTTTCCAGTTTTGAACGGAAGATATTTCCTTTTTCACCATAGCCCTCTATGGGCTTCCAAATATCCCTTTGCCAATTGCACAAGAACAGCCTTAGCGAAAGGCTTCCTGAAGGGAAAGATGTAACTCTGTGAAATGAATTAACAGGAGACAGAGCAGTTTCTCAGAAAGCTTCTTTCCAGTTTTAAACGGAAGATATTTCCTTTTTCACCATAGCCCTCTATGGGCTTCCAAATATCCCTTTGTCAATTCCACAAGAACAGCCTTAGCGAAAGGCTTCTTGAAGGGAAAGATGTAACTCTGTGAGATGAATTAACAGAACACAGAGCAGTTTCTCAGAAAGCTTCTTTCCAGTTTTGAACGGAAGATATTTCCTTTTTCACCATAGCCCTCTATGGGCTTCCAAATATCCCTTTTCCAATTCCACAAGAACAGCCTTAGCGAAAGGCTTTTTGAAGGGAAAGATGTAACTCTCTGACATGAATTAACAGAACACGGAGCAGTTTCTCAGAAAGCTTCTTTCCAGTTTTGAACGGAAGATATTTCCTTTTTCACCATAGCCCTCTACGGGCTTCAAAATATCCCTTTGCCAATTCCCCAAGAACAGCCTTAGCGAAAGGCTTCTTGAAGGGAAAGATGTAACTCTGTGAGATGAATTAACAGAACACAGAGCAGTTTCTGAGAAAGCTTCTTTCCAGATTTGAACGGAAGATATTTTCTTTTTCACCATAGCCCTCTATGGGCTTCCAAATATCCCTTTGCCAATTCCACAAGAACAGCCTTAGCGAAAGGCTTCTTGAATGGAAAGATGTAACTCTGTGAGATGAATTAACAGAACACAGAGCAGTTTCTCAGAAAGCTTCTTTCCAGTTTTGAACGGAAGATATTTCCTTTTTCACCATAGATCTCTATGGGCTTCCAAGTATCCCTTTGCCAATTCCACAAGAACAGCCTTAGCGAAAGGCTTCTTGAAGGGAAAGATGTAACTCTGTGAGTTGAATTAACATAACACAGAGCAGTTTCTCAGAAAGCTTCTTTCCAGTATTGAACGGAAGATATTTCCTTTTTCACCATAGCCCTCTAGGGCTTCCACATATCACTTTGCCTATTCCACAAGAACAGCCTTAGCGAAAGGCTTCTTGAAGGGAAAGATGTAACTCTGTGAGATGAATTAACAGAACACAGAGCAGTTTCTCAGAAAGCTTCTTTCCAGTTTTGAAGGGAAGATATTTCCTTTTTCACCATAGCCCTCTATGGGCTTCCGAATACCCTTGGCCAATTCCACAAGAACAGCCTTAGCGAAAGGATGCTTGAAGGGAAAGATGTAACTCTGTGAGATGAATTAACAGAACACAGAGCAGTTTCTCAGAAAGCTTCTTTCCATTTTTGAACGGAAGATATTTCCTTTTTCACCATAGCCCTCTATGGGCTTCCAAATATCCCTTTGCCAATTCCACAAGAACAGCCTTAGCGAAAGGCTTCTCGGAGTTAAAGATGTAACTCTGTGAGATGAATTAAGAGAACTCAGAGCAGTTTCTCATAAAGCTTCTTTACAGTTTTGAACGGAAGATATTTCCTTATTCAGCATAGCCCTCTATGGGCTTCCAAATATCCCTTTGCCAATTCCACAAGAACAACCTTAGAGAAAGGCTTCATGAAGGGAAAGATGTAACTCTGTGAGATGAATTAAGAGAACACAGAGAAGTTTCTCACAAAGCTTCTTTCCAGTTTTGAACGGAAGATATTTCCTTTTTCACCATAGCCCTCTATGGGCTTCCAAATATATCCTTGCCAATTCCACAAGAACAGCCTTAGCGAAAGGCTTCTTGAAGGGAAAGATGTAACTCTGTGAGATGAATTAACAGAACACAGAGCAGTTTCTCAGAAAGCATTTTTCCAGTTTTGAACGGAAGATATTTCCTTTTTCACCAAAGCCCTCTATGGCCTTCCGAATACCCTTTGCCAATTCCACAAGCACAGCCTTAGCGAAAGGATACTTGAAGGGAAAGATGTAACTCTGTGAGATGAATTAACAGAACCCAGAGCAGTTTCTCAGAAAGCTTCTTTCCGGGTTTGAACGGAAGACATTTCCTTTTTCACCATAGCCTTCTATGGGCTTCGAAATATCCCTTTGCCAATTCCACAAGAACAGCCTTAGCGAAAAGCTTCTTGAAAGGAAAGATGTAACTCTGTGAGGTGAATTAAGAGAACACACAGCAGTTTCTCAGAAAGATTCTTTCCAGTTTTGAACGGAAGATATTTCTTTTTTCACCATAGCCCTCTATGGGATTCCAAATATCCCTTTGCCAGTTCCACAAGAACAGCCTTAGCGAAAGGTTTCTTGAAGGGAAAGATGTAACACAGAGAGATGAATTAAGAGAACACAGAGCAGTTTCTCAGAAAGCTTCTTTCCAGTTTTGAAAGAAAGATATTTCCTTTTTCACCATAGTCCTCTATGGGCTTCCAAATATCCCTTTGCCAATTCCATAAGAACAGCCTTAGCGAAAGGCTTCTTGAAGGGAAAGATGTATCTCTGTGAGATGAATTAACAGAACACAGAGCAGTTTCTCAGAAAGCTTCTTTCCAGTTTTGAACGGAAGATATTTCCTTTTTCACCATAGCCCTCTATGTGATTCCAAATAGCCCTTTGCCAATTCCACAAGAACAGCCTTAGCGAAAGGCTTCTTGAAGGGAAAGATGTAACTCTGTGAGGTGAATTAACAGAACAGAGAGCAGTTTCTCAGAAAGCTTCTTTCCAGTTTTGAACGGAAGACATTTCCTTTTTCACAATAGCCCTCTGTGGGCTTCCAAATATCCCTTTGTCAATTCAACAAGAACAGCCTTATCGAAAGGCTTCTTGAAGGGAAAGATGTAACTCTGTGAGATGAATTAACAGAACACAGAGCAGTTTCTCAGAAAGCTTCTTTCCAGTTTTGAACGGAAGATATTTCCTTATTCAGCATAGCCCACTATGGGCTTCCAAATATCCCTTTGCCAATTCCACAAGAACAGCCTTAGCGAAAGGCTTCTTGAATGGAAAGATGTAACTCTGTGAGATGAATTAACAGAACACAAAGCAGTTTCTCAGAAAGCTTCTTTCCAGTTTTGAACGGAAGATATTTCCTTTTTCACCATAGCCCTCTATGGCCTTCCGAATACCCTTTGCCAATTCCACAAGCACAGCCTTAGTGAAAGGCTTCTTGAAGGGAAAGATGTAACTCTGTGAGATGAATTAACAGAACCCAGAGCAGTTTCTCAGAAAGCTTCTTTCCGGGTTTGAACGGAAGACATTTCCTTTTTCACCATAGCCTTCTATGGGCTTCGAAATATCCCTTTGCCAATTCCACAAGAACAGCCTTAGCGAAAGGCTTCTTGAAAGGAAAGATGTAACTCTGTGAGGTGAATTAAGAGAACACAAAGCAGTTTCTCAGAAAGATTCTTTCCAGTTTTGAACGGAAGATATTTCTTTTTTCACCATAGCCCTCTATGGGATTCCAAATATCCCTTTGCCAGTTCCACAAGAACAGCCTTAGCGAAAGGTTTCTTGAAGGAAAAGATGTAACACAGAGAGATGAATTAAGAGAACACAGAGCAGTTTCTCAGAAAGCTTCTTTCCAGTTTTGAACGGAAGATATTTCCTTTTTCACCATAGTCCTCTATGGGCTTCCAAATATCCCTTTGCCAATTCCATAAGAACAGCCTTAGCGAAAGGCTTCTTGAAGGGAAAGATGTATCTCTGTGAGATGAATTAACACAACACAGAGCAGTTTCTCAGAAAGCTTCTTTCGAGTTTTGAACGGAAGATATTTCCTTTTTCACCATAGCCCTCTATGTGATTCCAAATAGCCCTTTGCCAATTCCACAAGAACAGCCTTAGCGAAAGGCTTCTTGAAGGGAAAGATGTAACTCTGTGAGGTGAATTAACAGAACAGAGAGCAGTTTCTCAGAAAGCTTCTTTCCAGTTTTGAACGGAAGACAATTCCTTTTTCACCATAGCCCTCTGTGGGCTTCCAAATATCCCTTTGTCAATTCAACAAGAACAGCCTTATCGAAAGGCTTCTTGAAGGGAAAGATGTAACTCTGTGAGATGAATTAACAGAACACAGAGCAGTTTCTCAGAAAGCTTCTTTCCAGTTTTGAACGGAAATATTTCCTTATTCAGCATAGCCCACTATGGGCTTCCAAATATCCCTTTGCCAATTCCACAAGAAAAGCCTTAGCGAAAGGCTTCTTGAATCGAAAGATGTAACTCTGTGAGATGAATTCACAGAACACAGAGCAGTTTCTCAGAAAGCTTCTTTCCAGTTTTGAACGGAAGATATTTCCTTTTTCACCATAGATCTCTATGGGCTTCCAAATATCCCTTTGCCAATTCCACAAGAACAGCCTTAGCGAAAGGCTTCTTGAAGGGAAAGATGTAACTCTGTGAGATGAATTAACATAACACAGAGCAGTTTCTCAGAAAGCTTCTTTCCAGTATTGAACGGAAGATATTTCCTTTTTCACCATAGCCCTCTAGGGCTTCCACATATCACTTTGCCTATTCCACAAGAACAGCCTTAGCGAAAAGCTTCTTGAAGGGAAAGATGTAACTCTGTGAGATGAATTAACAGAACACAGAGCAGATTCTCAGAAAGCTTCTTTCCAGTTTTGAAGGGAAGATATTTCCTTTTTCACCATAGCCATCTATGGGCTTCCGAATACCCTTGGCCAATTCCACAAGAACAGCCTTAGCGAAAAGATGCTTGAAGGGAAAGATGTAACTCTGTGAGATGAATTAACAGAACACAGAGCAGTTTCTCAGAAAGCTTCTTTCCATTTTTGAACGGAAGATATTTCCTTTTTCAAAATAGCCCTCTATGGCTTCCAATTATCCCTTTGCCAATTCCACAAGAACAGCCTTAGCGAAAGGCTTCTCGGGGTTAGAGATGTAACTCTGTGAGATGAATTAAGGGAACTCAGAGCAGTTTCTCATAAAGCTTCTTTCCAGTTTTGAACGGAAGATATGTCCTTTTTCACCATAGCCCTCTAAGTGCTTCCAAATATCCCTTTGCCAACTCCACAAGAACAGCCTTATCGAAGGCTTCTTGAAGGGAAAGATGTAACTCTGTGAGATGAATTAACAGAACACAGAGAAGTTTCTCACAAAGCTTCTTTCCAGTTTTGAACGGAAGATATTTCCTTTTTCACCATAGCCCTCTATGGGCTTCCAAATATCCCTTTGAAAAATTCCACAAGAACAGCCTTAGCGAAAGGCTTCTTGAAGGGAAAGATGTAACTCTGTGAGATGAATTAAGAGAAAACAGAGCAGTTTCTCAGAAAGCTTCTTTCCAGTTTTGAACGGAAGATATTTCCTTTTTCAGCATTGCCCTCTATGGGCTTCCAATATATCCTTGCCAATTCCACAAGAACAGCCTTAGCGAAAGGCTTCTTGAAGGGAAAGATGTAACTCTGTGAGATGAATTAACAGAACACAGAGCAGTTTCTCAGAAAGCTTCTTTCCAGTTTTGAACGGAAGATATTTCCTTTTTCACCATAGCCCTCTAGGGCTTCCACATATCACTTTGCCTACACCACAAGAACAGCCATAGCGAAAGGTTTCTTGAAGGGAAAGATGTAACACAGAGAGATGAATTAAGAGAACACAGAGCAGTTTCTCAGAAAGGTTCTTTCCAGTTTTGAACGGAAGATATTTCCTTTTTCACCATAGCCCTCTATGGGCTTCCAAATATCCCTTTGCCAATTCCACAAGACCAGCCTTAGCGAAAGGCTTCTTGAAGGGAAAGATGTAACTCTGTGAGATGAATTAACAGAACACAGAGCAGTTTCTCAGAAAGCATGTTTCCAGTTTTGAACGAAGATATTTCCTTTTTCACAATTGCCCTCTATGGGCTTCCAAATATCCCTTTGCCAATTCCACAAGAACAGCCTTAGCGAAAGGTTCTTGAAGGGAAAGATGTAACTCTGTGAGATGAATTAACAGAACACAGAGCAGTTTCTCAGAAAGCTTCTTTCCAGTTTTGAACGGAAGATATTTCCTTTTTCACCATAGCCCTCTGTGGGCTTCCAAATATCCCTTTGCCAATTCCCCAAGAACAGCCTTAGCGAAAGGCTTCTTGAAGGGACAGATGTAACTCTGTGAGATGAATTAACAGAACACAGAGCAGTTTCTCTTAAAGCTTCTTTCCAGTTTTGAACGGAAGATATTTCCTTTTTCACCATAGCCCTCTATGGGCTTCCAAATATCCCTTTGCCAATTCCACAAGAACAGCCTTAGCGAAAGGCTTCTTGAAGGGAAAGATGTAACTCTGTGAGATGAATTAACAGAACACAGAGCAGTTTCTCAGAAAGCTTCTTTCCAGTTTTGAACGGAAGATATTTCCTTTTTCACCATAGCCCTCTATGGGCTTCCAAATATCCCTTTGCCAATTCCACAAGAACAGCCTTAGCGAAAGGCTTCTTGAAGGGAAAGATGTAACTCTGTGAGATGAATTAACAGAACACAGAGCAGTTTCTCAGAAAGATTCTTTCCAGTTTTGAATGGAAGATATTTCCTTTTTCACCATAGCCCTCTATGGGCTTCCAAATATCTCTTTGCCAATTCCACAAGAACAGCCTTAGCGAAAGGCTCCTTGAAGGAAAAGATGTAATTCTGTGAGATGAATTAACAGAACACAGAGCAGTTTCTCAGAAAGCTTCTTTCCAGTTTTGAACGGAAGATATTTCCTTTTTCACCATAGCCCTCGATGGGCTTCCAAATATCCCTTTTCCAATTCCACAAGAACAGCCTTAGCGAAAGGGTTCTTCAAAGGAAAGATGTAACTCTGCGAGATGAATTAACAGAACACAGAGCAGTTTCTCAGAAAGCTTCTTTCCAGTTATGAACGGAAGATATTTCCTTTTTCACCATAGCACTCTATGGGCTTCCAAATATCCCTTCGCCAATTCCACAAGAACAGCCTTAGCGAAAGGCTTCTTGAAGGGAAAGATATAACTCTGTGAGATGAATTAAGGGAACATAGAGCAGTTTCTCAGAAAGCTTCTTTCCAGTTTTGAACGGAAGATATTTCCTTTTTCACCATAGCCCTCTATGGGCTTCCAAATATCCCTTTGCCAATCCCACAAGAACAGTCTTAGCGAAAGGCTTCTTGAAGGGAAAGATGTAACTCTGTGAGATGAATTAACAGAACACAGAGCAGTTTCTCAGAAAGCTTCTTTCCAGTTTTCAACGGAAGATATTTCCTTTTTCACCATAGCCATATATGGGCTTCCAAATATCCCTTTGCCAATTCCACAAGAACAGCCTTAGCGAAAGGCTTCTTGAAGGGAAAGATGTAACTCTGTGATATGAATTAACAGAACACAGAGCAGTTTCTCAGAAAGCTTCTTTTCAGTTTTGAACGGAAGATATTTCCTTTTTCACCATAGCCCTCTATGGGCTTCCAAATATCCCTTTGCCAATTCCACAAGAACAGCCTTAGCGAAAGGCTTCTTGAAGGGAAAGATGTAACTCTGTGAGATGAATTAACAGAATACAGAGGAGTTTCTCAGAAAGCTTCTTTCCAGTTTTGAACGGAAGATATTTCCTTTTTCACCATAGCCCTCCATGGGCTTCCAAATATCCCTTTGCCAATTCCACAAGAACAGCCTTAGCGAAAGGCTTCTTTAAGGGAAAGATGTAACTCTGTGGGATGAATTAACAGAACACAGAACAGTTTCTCAGAAATCTTCTTTCCAGTTTTGAACGGAAGATATTTCCTTTTTCACCATAACAATCTATGGGCTTCCAAATATCCCTTTTCCAATTCCAAAAGTACAGCCTTAGCGAAAGGCTTCTTGAAGGGAAAGATGTAACTCCGTGAGATGAATTAACAGAACACAGAGCAGTTTTTCAGAAAGCTTCTTTCCAGTTTTGAACGGAAGATATTTCCTTTTTCACCATAGCCCTCTATGGGCTTCCAAATATCCCTTTGCCAATTCCCCAAGAACAGCCTTAGCGAAAGGCTTCTTGAAGGGAAAGATGTAACTCTGTGAGATGAATTAACAGAACACAGAGCAGTTTCTCTGAATGCTTCTTTCCAGTTTTGAACGGAAGATATTTCCTTTTTCACCATAGCCCTCTATGGGCTTCCAAATATCCCTTTGCCAATCCCACAAGAACAGCCTTAGCGAAAGGCTTCTTGAAGGGAAAGATGTAACTCTGTGAGATGAATTAACAGAACACAGAGCAGTTTCTCAGAAAGCTTCTTTCCAGTTTTGAACGGAAGATATTTCCTTTTTCACCATAGTCCTCTATGGGCTTCCAAATATCCCTTTGCCAATTCCACAAGAACAGCCTTAACGAAAGGCTTCTTGAAGGAAAAGATGTAACTCAGTGAGATGAATTAACAGAACACAGAGCAGTTTCTCAGAAAGCTTCTTTCCAGTTTTGAACGGAAGATATTTCCTTTTTCACCATAGCCCTCTACGGGCTTCCAAATATCCCTTTGCCAATTCCCCAAGAACAGCCTTAGCGAAACGCTTCTTGAAGGGAAAGATGTAACACTGTGAGGTGAATTTTAAGAACACAGAGCAGTTTCTCAGAAAGCTTCTTTCCAGTTTTGAAAGGAAGATATTTCCTTTTTCACCATAGCCCTCTATGGGCTTCCAAATATCCCTTTTCCAATTCCACAAGAACAGCCTTAGCGAAAGGCTTCTTGAAGGGAAAGATGTAACTCTGTGAGATGAATTAACAGAACACACAGCAGTTTCTCAGAAAGCTTGTTTCCAGTTTTGAACGGAAGATATTTCCTTTTTCACCATAGCCCTCTATGGGCTTCCAAATATCCCTTGGCCAATTCCAGAAGAACAGCCTTAGCGAAAGGCTTCTTGAAGGGAAAGATGTAACTCTGTGAGATGAATTAACAGAACACACAGCAGTTTCTCAGAAAGCTTGTTTCCAGTTTTGAACGGAAGATATTTCCTTTTTCACCATAGCCCTCTATGGGCTTCCAAATATCCCTTGGCCAATTCCACAAGAATAGCCTTAGCGAAAGGCTTCTTGAAGGGAAAGATGTAACTCTGTGAGATGGATTAACAGAACACAGAGCAGTTTCTCAGAAAGCTTCTTTCCAGTTTTGAACGGATGATATTTCCTTTTTCACCCTAGCCCTCTAAGGGCTTCCAAATATCCCTTTGCCAATTCCACAAGAACATCCTTAGCGAAAGGCTTCTTGAAGGGAAAGATGTAACTCTGTGAGATGAATTAACAAAACACAGAGCAGTTTCTCAGAAAGCTTGTTTCCAGTTTTGAACGGAAGATATTTCCTTTTTCACCATAGCCCTCTATGGGCTTCCAAATATCCCTTTTCCAATTCCACAAGAACAGCCTTAGCGAAAGGCTTTTTGAAGGGAAAGATGTAACTCTCTGAGATGAATTAACAGAACACGGAGCAGTTTCTCAGAAAGCTTCTTTCCAGTTTTGAACGGAAGATATTTCCTTTTTCACCATAGCCCTCTACGGGCTTCAAAATATCCCTTTGCCAATTCCCCAAGAACAGCCTTAGCGAAAGGCTTCTTGAAGGGAAAGATGTAACTCTGTGAGATGAATTAACAGAACACAGAGCAGTTTCTCAGAAAGCTTCTTTCCAGATTTGAACGGAAGATATTTCCTTTTTCACCATAGCCCTCTATGGGCTTCCAAATATCCCTTTGCCAATTCCACAAGAACAGCCTTAGCGAAAGGCTTCTTGAAGGGAAATATGTAACTCTGTGAGATGAATTAACAGAACACAGAGCAGTTTCTCAGAAAGCTTCTTTCCAGTTTTGAACGGATGATATTTCCTTTTTCACCATAGCCCTCTAAGGGCTTCCAAATATCCCTTTGCCAATTCCACAGTAACAGCCTTAGCGAAAGGCTTCTAGAAGGGAAAGATGTAACTCTGTGAGATGAATTAACAGAACACGGAGCAGTTTCTCAGAAAGCTTCTTTCCAATTTTGAACGGAAGATATTTCCTTTTTCACCATAGCCCTCTATGGGCTTCCAATATCCCTTTGCCAATTCCGCAAGAACAGCCTTAGCGAAAGGCTTCTGGAAGGGAAAGATGTAACTCTTTGAGATGAATTAACAGAACACAGAGCAGTTTCTCTGAAAGCTTCTTTCCAGTTTTGAACGGAAAATATTTCCTTTTTCACCATAGCCCTCTATGGGCTTCCAAATATCCCTTTGCCAATTCCACAAGAACAGCCGTAGCGAAAGGCTTCTTGAAGGGAAAGATGTAACTCTGTGAGATGAATTAACAGAACACAGAGCAGTTTCTCAGGAAGCTTCTTTCCAGTTTTGAACGGATGATATTTCCTTTTTCCCCATAGCCCTCTAAGGGCTTCCAAATATCCCTTTGCCAATTCCACAAGAACCGCCTTAGCGAAACGCTTCTTGAAGGGAAAGATGTAACACTGTGAGATGAATTGACAGAACACAGAGCAGTTTCTCAGAAAGGTTCTTTCCAGTTTTGAACGGAAGATATTTCCTTTTTCACCATAGCCCTCTATGGGCTTCCAAATATCCCTTTGCCAATTCCACAAGACCAGCCTTAGCGAAAGGCTTCTTGAAGGGAAAGATGTAACTCTGTGAGATGAATTAACAGAACACAGAGCAGTTTCTCAGAAAGCATGTTTCCAGTTTTGAACGAAGATATTTCCTTTTTCACAATTGCCCTCTATGGGCTTCCAAATATCCCTTTGCCAATTCCACAAGAACAGCCTTAGCGAAAGGTTCTTGAAGGGAAAGATGTAACTCTGTGAGATGAATTAACAGAACACAGAGCAGTTTCTCAGAAAGCTTCTTTCCAGTTTTGAACGGAAGATATTTCCTTTTTCACCATAGCCCTCTGTGGGCTTCCAAATATCCCTTTGCCAATTCCCCAAGAACAGCCTTAGCGAAAGGCTTCTTGAAGGGACAGATGTAACTCTGTGAGATGAATTAACAGAACACAGAGCAGTTTCTCTTAAAGCTTCTTTCCAGTTTTGAACGGAAGATATTTCCTTTTTCACCATAGCCCTCTATGGGCTTCCAAATATCCCTTTGCCAATTCCACAAGAACAGCCTTAGCGAAAGGCTTCTTGAAGGGAAAGATGTAACTCTGTGAGATGAATTAACAGAACACAGAGCAGTTTCTCAGAAAGCTTCTTTCCAGTTTTGAACGGAAGATATTTCCTTTTTCACCATAGCCCTCTATGGGCTTCCAAATATCCCTTTGCCAATTCCACAAGAACAGCCTTAGCGAAAGGCTTCTTGAAGGGAAAGATGTAACTCTGTGAGATGAATTAACAGAACACAGAGCAGTTTCTCAGAAAGATTCTTTCCAGTTTTGAATGGAAGATATTTCCTTTTTCACCATAGCCCTTTATGGACTTCCAAATATCTCTTTGCCAATACCACAAGAACAGCCTTAGCGAAAGGCTCCTTGAAGGGAAAGATGTAATTCTGTGAGATGAATTAACAGAACACAGAGCAGTTTCTCAGAAAGCTTCTTTCCAGTTTTGAACGGAAGATATTTCCTTTTTCACCATAGCCCTCGATGGGCTTCCAAATATCCCTTTGCCAATTCCACAAGAACAGCCTTAGCGAAAGGGTTCTTCAAAGGAAAGATGTAACTCTGCGAGATGAATTAACAGAACACAGAGCAGTTTCTCAGAAAGCTTCTTTCCAGTTATGAACGGAAGATATTTCCTTTTTCACCATAGCACTCTATGGGCTTCCAAATATCCCTTCGCCAATTCCACAAGAACAGCCTTAGCGAAAGGCTTCTTGAAGGGAAAGATATAACTCTGTGAGATGAATTAAGGGAACATAGAGCAGTTTCTCAGAAAGCTTCTTTCCAGTTTTGAACGGAAGATATTTCCTTTTTCACCATAGCCCTCTATGGGCTTCCAAATATCCCTTTGCCAATCCCACAAGAACAGTCTTAGCGAAAGGCTTCTTGAAGGGAAAGATGTAACTCTGTGAGATGAATTAACAGAACACAGAGCAGTTTCTCAGAAAGCTTCTTTCCAGTTTTCAACGGAAGATATTTCCTTTTTCACCATAGCCCTATATGGGCTTCCAAATATCCCTTTGCCAATTCCACAAGAACAGCCTTAGCGAAAGGCTTCTTGAAGGGAAAGATGTAACTCTGTGATATGAATTAACAGAACACAGAGCAGTTTCTCAGAAAGCTTCTTTTCAGTTTTGAACGGAAGATATTTCCTTTTTCACCATAGCCCTCTATGGGCTTCCAAATATCCCTTTGCCAATTCCACAAGAACAGCCTTAGCGAAAGGCTTCTTGAAGGGAAAGATGTAACTCTGTGAGATGAATTAACAGAATACAGAGCAGTTTCTCAGAAAGCTTCTTTCCAGTTTTGAACGGAAGATATTTCCTTTTTCACCATAGCCCTCCATGGGCTTCCAAATATCCCTTTGCCAATTCCACAAGAACAGCCTTAGCGAAAGGCTTCTTTAAGGGAAAGATGTAACTCTGTGGGATGAATTAACAGAACACAGAACAGTTTCTCAGAAATCTTCTTTCCAGTTTTGAACGGAAGATATTTCCTTTTTCACCATAACAATCTATGGGCTTCCAAATATCCCTTTTCCAATTCCAAAAGTACAGCCTTAGCGAAAGGCTTCTTGAAGGGAAAGATGTAACTCCGTGAGATGAATTAACAGAACACAGAGCAGTTTTTCAGAAAGCTTCTTTCCAGTTTTGAACGGAAGATATTTCCTTTTTCACCATAGCCCTCTATGGGCTTCCAAATATCCCTTTGCCAATTCCCCAAGAACAGCCTTAGCGAAAGGCTTCTTGAAAGGAAAGATGTAACTCTGTGAGATGAATTAACAGAACACAGAGCAGTTTCTCTGAATGCTTCTTTCCAGTTTTGAACGGAAGATATTTCCTTTTTCACCATAGCCCTCTATGGGCTTCCAAATATCCCTTTGCCAATCCCACAAGAACAGCCTTAGCGAAAGGCTTCTTGAAGGGAAAGATGTAACTCTGTGAGATGAATTAACAGAACACAGAGCAGTTTCTCAGAAAGCTTCTTTCCAGTTTTGAACGGAAGATATTTCCTTTTTCACCATAGTCCTCTATGGGCTTCCAAATATCCCTTTGCCAATTCCACAAGAACAGCCTTAACGAAAGGCTTCTTGAAGGAAAAGATGTAACTCAGTGAGATGAATTAACAGAACACAGAGCAGTTACTCAGAAAGCTTCTTTCCAGTTTTGAACGGAAGATATTTCCTTTTTCACCATAGCCCTCTATGGGCTTCCAAATATCCCTTTGCCAATTCCACAAGAACAGCCTTAGCGAAAGGCTTCTTGAAGGGATAGATGTAACTCTGTGAGATGAATTTACAGAACACAGAGCAGTTTCTCAGAAAGCTTTTTTCCAGTTTTGAACGGAAGATATTTCCTTTTTCACCATAGCCCTCTATGGGCTTCCAAATATCCCTTTGCCAATTCCACAAGAACAGCTTTAGCGAAAGGCTTCTTGAAGGGAAAGATGTAACTCTGTGAGATGAATTAACAGAACACAGAGCAGTTTCTCTGAAAGCTTATTTCCAATTTTGAACAGAAGATATTTCCTTTTTCACCATAGCCCTCTATGGGCTTCCAAATATCCCTTTGCCAATTCCACAAGAACAGCCTTAGTGAAAGGCTTCTTGAAGGGAAAGATGTAACTCTGTGAGATGAATTAACAGAACACAGAGCAGTTTCTCAGAAAGCTTCTTTCCAGTTTTGAACGGAAGATATTTCCTTTTTCACCATAGCCCTCTATGGGCTTCCAAATATCCCTTTGCCAATTCCACAAGAACAGCCTTAGCGAAAGGCTTCTTGAAGGGAAAGATGTAACTCTGTGAGATGAATTAACAGAACACAGAGCAGTTTCTCAGAAAGCTTCTTTCAAGTTTTGAACGGAAGATATTTCCTTTTTCACCATAGCCCTCTATGGGCTTCCAAATATCCCTTTGCCAATTGCACAAGAACAGCCTTAGCGAAAGGCTTCTTGAAGGGAAAGATGTAACTCTGTGAGATGAATTTACAGAACACAGAGCAGTTTCTCAGAAAGCTTCTTTCCAGTTTTGAACGGAAGATATTTCCATTTTCACCATAGCCCTCTATGGGCTTATAATATATCCCTTTGCCAATTCCACAAGAACAGCCATAGCGAAAGGCTTCTTGAAGGGAAGATGTAACTCTGTGAGATGAATTAACAGAACATAGAGCAGTTTCTCAGAAAGCTTCTTTCCAGTTTTGAACGGAAGATATTTCCTTTTTCAGGATAGCCCTGTATGGGCTTCCAAATATCCCTTTGCCAATTCCACAAGAACAGCCTTAGCGAAAGGCTTCTTGAAGGGAAAGATGTAACTCTGTGAGATGAATTAACAGAACACGGAGCAGTTTCTCAGAAAGTTTCTTTCCAGTTTTGAACGGAAGATATTTCCTTTTTCACCATAGACCTCTATGGGCTTCCAAATATCCCTTTGCCAATTCCACAAGAACAGCCTTAGCGAAAGGCTTCTTGAAGGGAAAGATGTAACTCTGTGAGATGAATTAACAGAACACGGAGCAGTTTCTCAGAAAGTTTCTTTCCAGTTTTGAACGGAAGATATTTCCTTTTTCACCATAGCCCTCTATGGGCTTCCGAATATCCCTTTGCCAATTCCACAAGAACAGCCTTAGCGAAAGGCTTCTTGAAGTGAAAGAAGTAACTCTGTGAGATGAAATAACAGAACACGGAGCAGTTTCTCAGAAAGCTTGTATCCAGTTTTGAACGGAAGATATTTCCTTTATCACCATAGCCCTCTATGGGCTTCCAAATGTCCCTTTTCCAATTCCACAAGAACAGCCTTAGCGAAAGGCTTCTTGAAGGGAAAGATGTAACTCTGTGAGATGAATTAACAGAACACAGAGCAGTTTCTCAGAAAGGTTCTTTCCAGTTTTGAATGGAAGTTATTTCCTTTTTCACCGTAGCCCTCTATGGGCTTCCAAATATCCCTTTGCCAATTCCACAAGAACAGCCTTAGCGAAAGGCTTGTTGAAGGGAAAGATGTAACTCTGTGAGATGAATTAACAGAACACAGAGCAGTTTCTCAGAAAGCTTCTTTCCAGTTTTGAACGGAAGATATTTCCTTTTTCACCATAGTCCTCTATGGGCTTCCAAATATCCCTTTGCCAATTCCACATGAACAGCCTTAGCGAAAGGCTTCTTGAAGGGAAAGATGTAACTCTGTGAGATGAATTAACAGAACACAGAGCAATTTCTCAGAAAATGAATTAACAGAACACAGAGCAGTTTCTCAGAAAGCTTCTTTCCCGTTTTGAACGGAAGATATTTCCTTTTTCACCATAGCCCTCTATGGGCTTCCAAATAACTCTTTGCCAATTCCACAAGAACAGGCTTAGCGAAAGGCTTCTTGAAGCGAAAGATGTAACTCTGTGAGATGAATTAACAGAACACAGAGCAGTTTCTCAGAAAGCTTCTTTCCAGTTTTGAACGGAAGATATTTCCTTTTTCACCATAGCCCTCTATGGGCTTCCAAATATCCCTTTGCCAACTCCACAAGAACAGCCTTAGCGAAAGGCTTCTTGAAGGGAAAGATGTAACTCTGTGAGATGAATTAACAGAACACAGAGCAGTTTCTCAGAAAATGAATTAACAGAACACAAAGCAGTTTCTCAGAAAGCTTCGTTCCAGTTTTGAACGGAAGATATTTCCTTTTTCAGGATAGCCCTCTATGGGCTTCCAAATATCCCTTTGCCAATTCCACAAGAACAGCCTTAGCGAAAGGCTTCTTGAAGGGAAAGATGTAACTCTGTGAGATGAATTAACAGAACACGGAGCAGTTTCTCAGAAAGTTTCTTTCCAGTTTTGAACGGAACATATTTCCTTTTTCACCATAGACCTCTATGGGCTTCCGAATATCCCTTTGCCAATTCCACAAGAACATCCTTAGCGAAAGGCTTCTTGAAGTGAAAGATGTAACTCTGTGAGATGAAATAACAGAACACGGAGCAGTTTCTCAGAAAGCTTGTTTCCAGTTTTGAACGGAAGATATTTCCTTTTTCACCATAGCCCTCTATGGGCTTCCAAATGTCCCTTTTCCAATTCCACAAGAACAGCCTTAGCGAAAGGCTTCTTGAAGGGAAAGATGTAACTCTGTGAGATGAATTAACAGAACACAGAGCAGTTTCTCAGAAAGCTTCTTTCCAGTTTTGAATGGAAGTTATTTCCTTTTTCACCGTAGCCCTCTATGGGCTTCCAAATATCCCTTTGCCAATTCCACAAGAACAGCCTTAGCGAAAGGCTTGTTGAAGGGAAAGATGTAACTCTGTGAGATGAATTAACAGAACACAGAGCAGTTTCTCAAAAAGCTTCTTTCCAGTTTTGAACGGAAGATATTTCCTTTTTCACCATAGCCCTCTATGGGCTTCCAAATATCCCTTTGCCAATTCCACAAGAACAGCCTTAGCGAAACGCTTCTTGAAGGGAAAGATGTAACACTGTGAGGTGAATTTACAGAACACAGAGCAGTTTCTCAGAAAGCTTCTTTCCAGTTTTGAAAGGAAGATATTTCCTTTTTCACCATAGCCCTCTATGGGCTTCCAAATATCCCTTTGCCAATTGCACAAGAACAGCCTTAGCGAAAGGCTTCTTGAAGAGAAAGATGTAACTCTGTGAGATGAATTAACAGAACACAGAGCATTTTCTCAGAAAGCTTCTTTCCAGGTTTCAACGGAGGATATTTCCTTTTTCACCGTAGCCCTCTATGGGCTTCTAAATATCCCTTTGCCAATTCCACAAGAACAGCCTTAGCGAAAGGCTTCTTGAAGGGAAAGATGTAACTCTGTGAGATGAATTAACAGAACACAGAGCAGTTTCTCAGAAAGCTTTTTTCCAGTTTTGAACGGAAGATATTTCCTTTTTCACGATAGCCCTCTATGGGCTTCCAAATATCCCTTTGCCAATTCCACAAGAACAGCCTTAGCGAAAGGCTTCCTGAAGGGAAAGATGTAACTCTGTGAGATGAATTAACAGAACACGGAGCAGTTTCTCAGAAAATGAATTAACAGAAAACATAGCAGTTTCTCAGAAAGCTTCTTTCCAGTTTTGAACGGAAGATATTTCCTTTTTCACCATAGCCCTCTATGGGCTTCCAAATATCTCTTTGCCAATTCCACAAGAACAGGCTTAGCGAAAGGCTTCTTGAAGGGAAAGATGTAACTCTGTGAGATGAATTAACAGAACACAGAGCAGTTTCTCAGAAAGCTTCTTTCCAGTTTTGAACGGAAGATATTTCCTTTTTCACCATAGCCCTCTATGGGCTTCCAAATATCCCTTTTCCAACTCCACAAGAACAGCCTTAGCGAAAGGCTGCTTGAAGGGAAAGATGTAATTCTGTGAGATGAATTAACAGAACACAAAGCAGTTTCTCCGAAAGCTTCGTTCCAGTTTTGAACGGAAGATATTTCCTTTTTCAGGATAGCCCTGTATGGGCTTCCAAATATCCCTTTGCCAATTCCACAAGAACAGCCTTAGCGAAAGGCTTCTTGAAGGGAAAGATGTAACTCTGTGAGATGAATTAACAGAACACAGAGCAGTTTCTCAGAAAGTTTCTTTCCAGTTTTGAACGGAAGATATTTCCTTTTTCACCATAGACCTCTATGGGCTTCCAAATATCCCTTTGCCAATTCCACAAGAACAGCCTTAGCGAAAGGCTTCTTGAAGGGAAAGATGTAACTCTGTGAGATGAATTAACAGAACACGGAGCAGTTTCTCAGAAAGTTTCTTTCCAGTTTTGAACGGAAGATATTTCCTTTTTCACCATAGCCCTCTATGGGCTTCCGAATATCCCTTTGCCAATTCCACAAGAACAGCCTTAGCGAAAGGCTTCTTGAAGTGAAAGATGTAACTCTGTGAGATGAAATAACAGAACACGGAGCAGTTTCTCAGAAAGCTTGTTTCCAGTTTTGAACGGAAGATATTTCCTTTATCACCATAGCCCTCAATGGGCTTCCAAATGTCCCTTTTCCAATTCCACAAGAACAGCCTTAGCGAAAGGCTTCTTGAAGGGAAAGATGTAACTCTGTGAGATGAATTAACAGAACACAGAGCAGTTTCTCAGAAAGCTTCTTTCCAGTTTTGAATGGAAGTTATTTCCTTTTTCACCGTAGCCCTCTATGGGCTTCCAAATATCCCTTTGCCAATTCCACAAGAACAGCCTTAGCGAAAGGCTTCTTGAAGGGAAAGATGTAACTCTGTGAGATGAATTAACAGAACACAGAGCAGTTTCTCAGAAAGCTTTTTTCCAGTTTTGAACGGAAGATATTTCCTTTTTCACCATAGCCCTCTAAGGGCTTCCAAATATCCCTTTGCCAATTCCCCAAGAACAGCCTTAGCGAAACGCTTCTTGAAGGGAAAGATGTAACACTGTGAGGTGAATTTTAAGAACACAGAGCAGTTTCTCAGAAAGCTTCTTTCCAGTTTTGAAAGGAAGATATTTCCTTTTTCACCATAGCCCTCTATGGGCTTCCAAATATCCCTTTGCCAATTGCACAAGAACAGCCTTAGCGAATGGCTTCTTGCAGGGAAAGATGTAACTCTGTGAGATGAATTAACAGAACACAGAGCAGTTTCTCAGAAAGCTTCTTTCCAGTTTTCAACGGAAGATATTTCCTTTTTCACCGTAGCCCTCTATGGGCTTCCAAATATCCCTTTTCCAATTCCACAAGAACAGCCTTAGCGAAAGGCTTCTTAAAGGGAAAGATGTAACTCTGTGAGATGAATTAAGAGAACACACAGCAGTTTCTCAGAAAGCTTGTTTCCAGTTTTAAACGGAAGATATTGCCTTTTTCACCATAGCCCTCTATGGGCTTCCAAATATCCCTTGGCCAATTCCACAAGAACAGCCTTAGCGAAAGGCTTCTTGAAGGGAAAGATGTAACTCTGTGAGATGAATTAACAGAACACACAGCAGTTTCTCAGAAAGCTTGTTTCCAGTTTTGAACGGAAGATATTTCCTTTTTCACCATAGCCCTCTATGGGCTTCCAAATATCCCTTTGCCAATTCCACAAGAACAGCCTTAGCGAAAGGATTCTTGAAGGGAAAGATGTAACTCTGTGAGATGAATTAACAGAACACAGAGCAGTTTCTCAGAAAGCTTCTTTCCAGTTTTGAACGGATGATATTTCCTTTTTCACCCTAGCCCTCTAAGGGCTTCCAAATATCCCTTTGCCAATTCCACAAGAACATCCTTACCGAAAGGCTTCTTGAAGGGAAAGATGTAACTCTGTGAGATGAATTAACAGAACACAGAGCAGTTTCTCAGAAAGCTTCTTTCCAGTTTTGAACGGAAGATATTTCCTTTTTCACCATAGCCCTCTATGGGCTTCCAAATATCCCTTTTCCAATTCCACAAGAACAGCCTTAGCGAAAGGCTTTTTGAAGGGAAAGATGTAACTCTCTGAGATGAATTAACAGAACACGGAGCAGTTTCTCAGAAAGCTTCTTTCCAGTTTTGAACGGAAGATATTTCCTTTTTCACCATAGCCCTCTACGGGCTTCAAAATATCCCTTTGCCAATTCCCCAAGAACAGCCTTAGCGAAAGGCTTCTTGAAGGGAAAGATGTAACTCTCTGAGATGAATTAAGAGAACACAGAGCAGTTTCTGAGAAAGCTTCTTTCCAGATTTGAACGGAAGATATTTTCTTTTTCACCATAGCCCTCTATGGGCTTCCAAATATCCCTTTGCCAATTCCACAAGAACAGCCTTAGCGAAAGGCTTCTTGAAGGGAAATATGTAACTCTGTGAGATGAATTAACAGAACACAGAGCAGTTTCTCAGAAAGCTTCTTTCCAGTTTTGAACGGATGATATTTCCTTTTTCACCATAGCCCTCTAAGGGCTTCCAAATATCCCTTTGCCAATTCCACAGTAACAGCCTTAGCGAAAGGCTTCTTGAAGGGAAAGATGTAACTCTGTGAGATGAATTAACAGAACACGGAGCAGTTTCTCAGAAAGCTTCTTTCCAATTTTGAACGGAAGATATTTCCTTTTTCACCATAGCCCTGTATGGGCTTCCAATATCTCTTTGCCAATTCCGCAAGAACAGCCTTAGCGAAAGGCTTCTGGAAGGGAAAGATGTAACTCTCTGAGATGAATTAACAGAACACAGAGCAGTTTCTCTGAAAGCTTCTTTCCAGTTTTGAACGGAAAATATTTCCTTTTTCACCATAGCCCTCTATGGGCTTCCAAATATCCCTTTGCCAATTCCACAAGAACAGCCGTAGCGAAAGGCTTCTTGAAGGGAAAGATGTAACTCTGTGAGATGAATTAACAGAACACAGAGCAGTTTCTCAGAAAGCTTCTTTCCAGTTTTGAACGGATGATATTTCCTTTTTCCCCATAGCCCTCTAAGGGCTTCCAAATATCCCTTTGCCAATTCCACAAGAACAGCCTTAGGGAAACGCTTCTTGAAGGGAAAGATGTAACACTGTGAGATGAATTAACAGAACACAGAGCAGTTTCTCAGAAAGGTTCTTTCCAGTTTTGAACGGAAGATATTTCCTTTTTCACCATAGCCCTCTATGGGCTTCCAAATATCCCTTTGCCAATTCCACAAGACCAGCCTTAGCGAAAGGCTTCTTGAAGGGAAAGATGTAACTCTGTGAGATGAATTAACAGAACACAGAGCAGTTTCTCAGAAAGCATGTTTCCAGTTTTGAACGAAGATATTTCCTTTTTCACAATTGCCCTCTATGGGCTTCCAAATATCCCTTTGCCAATTCCACAAGAACAGCCTTAGCGAAAGCTTCTTGAAGGGAAAGATGTAACTCTGTGAGATGAATTAACAGAACACAGAGCAGTTTCTCAGAAAGCTTCTTTCCAGTTTTGAACGGAAGATATTTCCTTTTTCACCATAGCCCTCTGTGGGCTTCCAAATATCCCTTTGCCAATTCCCCAAGAACAGCCTTAGCGAAAGGCTTCTTGAAGGGACAGATGTAACTCTGTGAGATGAATTAACAGAACACAGAGCAGTTTCTCTTAAAGCTTCTTTCCAGTTTTGAACGGAAGATATTTCCTTTTTCACCATAGCCCTCTATGGGCTTCCAAATATCCCTTTGCCAATTCCACAAGAACAGCCTTAGCGAAAGGCTTCTTGAAGGGAAAGATGTAACTCTGTGAGATGAATTAACAGAACACAGAGCAGTTTCTCAGAAAGCTTCTTTCCAGTTTTGAACGGAAGATATTTCCTTTTTCACCATAGCCCTCTATGGGCTTCCAAATATCCCTTTGCCAATTCCACAAGAACAGCCTTAGCGAAAGGCTTCTTGAAGGGAAAGATGTAACTCTGTGAGATGAATTAACAGAACACAGAGCAGTTTCTCAGAAAGATTCTTTCCAGTTTTGAATGGAAGATATTTCCTTTTTCACCATAGCCCTCTATGGGCTTCCAAATATCTCTTTGCCAATTCCACAAGAACAGCCTTAGCGAAAGGCTCCTTGAAGGGAAAGATGTAATTCTGTGAGATGAATTAACAGAACACAGAGCAGTTTCTCAGAAAGCTTCTTTCCAGTTTTGAACGGAAGATATTTCCTTTTTCACCATAGCCCTCGATGGGCTTCCAAATATCCCTTTTCCAATTCCACAAGAACAGCCTTAGCGAAAGGGTTCTTCAAAGGAAAGATGTAACTCTGCGAGATGAATTAACAGAACACAGAGCAGTTTCTCAGAAAGCTTCTTTCCAGTTATGAACGGAAGATATTTCCTTTTTCACCATAGCACTCTATGGGCTTCCAAATATCCCTTCGCCAATTCCACAAGAACAGCCTTAGCGAAAGGCTTCTTGAAGGGAAAGATATAACTCTGTGAGATGAATTAAGGGAACATAGTGCAGTTTCTCAGAAAGCTTCTTTCCAGTTTTGAACGGAAGATATTTCCTTTTTCACCATAGCCCTCTATGGGCTTCCAAATATCCCTTTGCCAATCCCACAAGAACAGTCTTAGCGAAAGGCTTCTTGAAGGGAAAGATGTAACTCTGTGAGATGAATTAACAGAACACAGAGCAGTTTCTCAGAAAGCTTCTTTCCAGTTTTCAACGGAAGATATTTCCTTTTTCACCATAGCCCTATATGGGCTTCCAAATATCCCTTTGCCAATTCCACAAGAACAGCCTTAGCGAAAGGCTTCTTGAAGGGAAAGATGTAACTCTGTGATATGAATTAACAGAACACAGAGCAGTTTCTCAGAAAGCTTCTTTTCAGTTTTGAACGGAAGATATTTCCTTTTTCACCATAGCCCTCTATGGGCTTCCAAATATCCCTTTGCCAGTTCCACAAGAACAGCCTTAGCGAAAGGCTTCTTGAAGGGAAAGATGTAACTCTGTGAGATGAATTAACAGAATACAGAGCAGTTTCTCAGAAAGCTTCTTTCCAGTTTTGAACGGAAGATATTTCCTTTTTCACCATAGCCCTCCATGGGCTTCCAAATATCCCTTTGCCAATTCCACAAGAACAGCCTTAGCGAAAGGCTTCTTTAAGGGAAAGATGTAACTCTGTGGGATGAATTAACAGAACACAGAACAGTTTCTCAGAAATCTTCTTTCCAGTTTTGAACGGAAGATATTTCCTTTTTCACCATAACAATCTATGGGCTTCCAAATATCCCTTTTCCAATTCCAAAAGTACAGCCTTAGCGAAAGGCTTCTTGAAGGGAAAGATGTAACTCCGTGAGATGAATTAACAGAACACAGAGCAGTTTTTCAGAAAGCTTCTTTCCAGTTTTGAACGGAAGATATTTCCTTTTTCACCATAGCCCTCTATGGGCTTCCAAATATCCCTTTGCCAATTCCCCAAGAACAGCCTTAGCGAAAGGCTTCTTGAAGGGAAAGATGTAACTCTGTGAGATGAATTAACAGAACACAGAGCAGTTTCTCTGAAAGCTTCTTTCCAGTTTTGAACGGAAGATATTTCCTTTTTCACCATAGCCCTCTATGGGCTTCCAAATATCCCTTTGCCAATCCCACAAGAACAGCCTTAGCGAAAGGCTTCTTGAAGGGAAAGATGTAACTCTGTGAGATGAATTAACAGAACACAGAGCAGTTTCTCAGAAAGCTTCTTTCCAGTTTTGAACGGAAGATATTTCCTTTTTCACCATAGTCCTCTATGGGCTTCCAAATATCCCTTTGCCAATTCCACAAGAACAGCCTTAACGAAAGGCTTCTTGAAGGAAAAGATGTAACTCAGTGAGTTGAATTAACAGAACACAGAGCAGTTACTCAGAAAGCTTCTTTCCAGTTTTGAACGGAAGATATTTCCTTTTTCACCATAGCCCTCTATGGGCTTCCAAATATCCCTTTGCCAATTCCACAAGAACAGCCTTAGCGAAAGGCTTCTTGAAGGGATAGATGTAACTCTGTGAGATGAATTTACAGAACACAGAGCAGTTTCTCAGAAAGCTTTTTTCCAGTTTTGAACGGAAGATATTTCCTTTTTCACCATAGCCCTCTATGGGCTTCCAAATATCCCTTTGCCAATTCCACAAGAACAGCTTTAGCGAAAGGCTTCTTGAAGGGAAAGATGTAACTCTGTGAGATGAATTAACAGAACACAGAGCAGTTTCTCTGAAAGCTTATTTCCAATTTTGAACAGAAGATATTTCCTTTTTCACCATAGCCCTCTATGGGCTTCCAAATATCCCTTTGCCAATTCCACAAGAACAGCCTTAGTGAAAGGCTTCTTGAAGGGAAAGATGTAACTCTGTGAGATGAATTAACAGAACACAGAGCAGTTTCTCAGAAAGCTTCTTTCCAGTTTTGAACGGAAGATATTTCCTTTTTCACCATAGCCCTCTATGGGCTTCCAAATATCCCTTTTCCAATTCCACAAGAACAGCCTTAGCGAAAGGCTTCTTGAAGGGAAAGATGTAACTCTGTGAGATGAATTAACAGAACACAGAGCAGTTTCTCAGAAAGCTTCTTTCAAGTTTTGAACGGAAGATATTTCCTTTTTCACCATAGCCCTCTATGGGCTTCCAAATATCCCTTTGCCAATTGCACAAGAACAGCCTTAGCGAAAGGCTTCTTGAAGGGAAAGATGTAACTCTGTGAGATGAATTTACAGAACACAGAGCAGTTTCTCAGAAAGCTTCTTTCCAGTTTTGAACGGAAGATATTTCCATTTTCACCATAGCCCTCTATGGGCTTATAATATATCCCTTTGCCAATTCCACAAGAACAGCCATAGCGAAAGGCTTCTTGAAGGGAAAGATGTAACTCTGTGAGATGAATTAACAGAACACAGAGCAGTTTCTCAGAAAGCTTCTTTCCAGTTTTGAACGGAAGATATTTCCTTTTTCACCATAGCCCTCTATGGGCTTCCAAATATCCCTTTTCCAATTCCACAAGAACAGCCTTAGCGAAAGGCTTCCTGAAGGGAAAGATGTAATTCTGTGAGAGGAATTAACAGAACACGGAGCAGTTACTCAGAAAGCTTCTTTCCAGTTTTGAACGGAAGATATTTCCTTTTTCACCATAGCCCTCTATGGGCTTCCAAATATCCCTTTGCCAATTCCCCAAGAACAGCCTTAGCGAAAGGCTTCTTGAAGGGAAAGATGTAACTCTGTGAGATGAATTAACAGAACACAGAGCAGTTTCTCACAAAGCTTCTTTCCAGTTTTGAACGGAAGATATTTCCCTTTTCACCATAGCCCTCTATGGGCTTCCAAATATCCCTTGGCCAATTCCACAAGAACAGCCTTAGCGAAAGGCTTCTTGAATCGAAAGATGTAACTCTGTGAGATGAATTCACAGAACACAGAGCAGTTTCTCAGAAAGCTTCTTTCCAGTTTTGAACGGAAGATATTTCCTTTTTCACCATAGATCTCTATGGGCTTCCAAATATCCCTTTGCCAATTCCACAAGAACAGCCTTAGCGAAAGGCTTCTTGAAGGGAAAGATGTAACTCTGTGAGATGAATTAACAGAACACAGAGCAGTTTCTCAGAAAGCTTCTTTCCAGTATTGAACGGAAGATATTTCCTTTTTCACCATAGCCCTCTAGGGCTTCCACATATCACTTTGCCTATTCCACAAGAACAGCCTTAGCGAAAAGCTTCTTGAAGGGAAAGATGTAACTCTGTGAGATGAATTAACAGAACACAGAGCAGATTCTCAGAAAGCTTCTTTCCAGTTTTGAAGGGAAGATATTTCCTTTTTCACCATAGCCATCTATGGGCTTCCGAATACCCTTGGCCAATTCCACAAGAACAGCCTTAGCGAAAAGATGCTTGAAGGGAAAGATGTAACTCTGTGAGATGAATTAACAGAACACAGAGCAGTTTCTCAGAAAGCTTCTTTCCATTTTTGAACGGAAGATATTTCCTTTTTCAAAATAGCCCTCTATGGCTTCCAATTATCCCTTTGCCAATTCCACAAGAACAGCCTTAGCGAAAGGCTTCTCGGAGTTAGAGATGTAACTCTGTGAGATGAATTAAGGGAACTCAGAGCAGTTTCTCATAAAGCTTCTTTCCAGTTTTGAACGGAAGATATGTCCTTTTTCACCATAGCCCTCTAAGTGCTTCCAAATATCCCTTTGCCAACTCCACAAGAACAGCCTTATCGAAGGCTTCTTGAAGGGAAAGATGTAACTCTGTGAGATGAATTAACAGAACACAGAGAAGTTTCTCACAAAGCTTCTTTCCAGTTTTGAACGGAAGATATTTCCTTTTTCACCATAGCCCTCTATGGGCTTCCAAATATCCCTTTGAAAAATTCCACAAGAACAGCCTTAGCGAAAGGCTTCTTGAAGGGAAAGATGTAACTCTGTGAGATGAATTAAGAGAAAACAGAGCAGTTTCTCAGAAAGCTTCTTTCCAGTTTTGAACGGAAGATATTTCCTTTTTCAGCATTGCCCTCTATGGGCTTCCAATATATCCTTGCCAATTCCACAAGAACAGCCTTAGCGAAAGGCTTCTTGAAGGGAAAGATGTAACTCTGTGAGATGAATTAACAGAACACAGAGCAGTTTCTCAGAAAGCTTCTTTCCAGTTTTGAACGGAAGATATTTCCTTTTTCACCATAGCCCTCTAGGGCTTCCACATATCACTTTGCCTACACCACAAGAACAGCCATAGCGAAAGGTTTCTTGAAGGGAAAGATGTAACACAGAGAGATGAATTAAGAGAACACAGAGCAGTTTCTCAGAAAGGTTCTTTCCAGTTTTGAACGGAAGATATTTCCTTTTTCACCATAGCCCTCTATGGGCTTCCAAATATCCCTTTGCCAATTCCACAAGACCAGCCTTAGCGAAAGGCTTCTTGAAGGGAAAGATGTAACTCTGTGAGATGAATTAACAGAACACAGAGCAGTTTCTCAGAAAGCATGTTTCCAGTTTTGAACGAAGATATTTCCTTTTTCACAATTGCCCTCTATGGGCTTCCAAATATCCCTTTGCCAATTCCACAAGAACAGCCTTAGCGAAAGGTTCTTGAAGGGAAAGATGTAACTCTGTGAGATGAATTAACAGAACACAGAGCAGTTTCTCAGAAAGCTTCTTTCCAGTTTTGAACGGAAGATATTTCCTTTTTCACCATAGCCCTCTGTGGGCTTCCAAATATCCCTTTGCCAATTCCCCAAGAACAGCCTTAGCGAAAGGCTTCTTGAAGGGACAGATGTAACTCTGTGAGATGAATTAACAGAACACAGAGCAGTTTCTCTTAAAGCTTCTTTCCAGTTTTGAACGGAAGATATTTCCTTTTTCACCATAGCCCTCTATGGGCTTCCAAATATCCCTTTGCCAATTCCACAAGAACAGCCTTAGCGAAAGGCTTCTTGAAGGGAAAGATGTAACTCTGTGAGATGAATTAACAGAACACAGAGCAGTTTCTCAGAAAGCTTCTTTCCAGTTTTGAACGGAAGATATTTCCTTTTTCACCATAGCCCTCTATGGGCTTCCAAATATCCCTTTGCCAATTCCACAAGAACAGCCTTAGCGAAAGGCTTCTTGAAGGGAAAGATGTAACTCTGTGAGATGAATTAACAGAACACAGAGCAGTTTCTCAGAAAGATTCTTTCCAGTTTTGAATGGAAGATATTTCCTTTTTCACCATAGCCCTCTATGGGCTTCCAAATATCTCTTTGCCAATTCCACAAGAACAGCCTTAGCGAAAGGCTCCTTGAAGGAAAAGATGTAATTCTGTGAGATGAATTAACAGAACACAGAGCAGTTTCTCAGAAAGCTTCTTTCCAGTTTTGAACGGAAGATATTTCCTTTTTCACCATAGCCCTCGATGGGCTTCCAAATATCCCTTTTCCAATTCCACAAGAACAGCCTTAGCGAAAGGGTTCTTCAAAGGAAAGATGTAACTCTGCGAGATGAATTAACAGAACACAGAGCAGTTTCTCAGAAAGCTTCTTTCCAGTTATGAACGGAAGATATTTCCTTTTTCACCATAGCACTCTATGGGCTTCCAAATATCCCTTCGCCAATTCCACAAGAACAGCCTTAGCGAAAGGCTTCTTGAAGGGAAAGATATAACTCTGTGAGATGAATTAAGGGAACATAGAGCAGTTTCTCAGAAAGCTTCTTTCCAGTTTTGAACGGAAGATATTTCCTTTTTCACCATAGCCCTCTATGGGCTTCCAAATATCCCTTTGCCAATCCCACAAGAACAGTCTTAGCGAAAGGCTTCTTGAAGGGAAAGATGTAACTCTGTGAGATGAATTAACAGAACACAGAGCAGTTTCTCAGAAAGCTTCTTTCCAGTTTTCAACGGAAGATATTTCCTTTTTCACCATAGCCATATATGGGCTTCCAAATATCCCTTTGCCAATTCCACAAGAACAGCCTTAGCGAAAGGCTTCTTGAAGGGAAAGATGTAACTCTGTGATATGAATTAACAGAACACAGAGCAGTTTCTCAGAAAGCTTCTTTTCAGTTTTGAACGGAAGATATTTCCTTTTTCACCATAGCCCTCTATGGGCTTCCAAATATCCCTTTGCCAATTCCACAAGAACAGCCTTAGCGAAAGGCTTCTTGAAGGGAAAGATGTAACTCTGTGAGATGAATTAACAGAATACAGAGGAGTTTCTCAGAAAGCTTCTTTCCAGTTTTGAACGGAAGATATTTCCTTTTTCACCATAGCCCTCCATGGGCTTCCAAATATCCCTTTGCCAATTCCACAAGAACAGCCTTAGCGAAAGGCTTCTTTAAGGGAAAGATGTAACTCTGTGGGATGAATTAACAGAACACAGAACAGTTTCTCAGAAATCTTCTTTCCAGTTTTGAACGGAAGATATTTCCTTTTTCACCATAACAATCTATGGGCTTCCAAATATCCCTTTTCCAATTCCAAAAGTACAGCCTTAGCGAAAGGCTTCTTGAAGGGAAAGATGTAACTCCGTGAGATGAATTAACAGAACACAGAGCAGTTTTTCAGAAAGCTTCTTTCCAGTTTTGAACGGAAGATATTTCCTTTTTCACCATAGCCCTCTATGGGCTTCCAAATATCCCTTTGCCAATTCCCCAAGAACAGCCTTAGCGAAAGGCTTCTTGAAGGGAAAGATGTAACTCTGTGAGATGAATTAACAGAACACAGAGCAGTTTCTCTGAATGCTTCTTTCCAGTTTTGAACGGAAGATATTTCCTTTTTCACCATAGCCCTCTATGGGCTTCCAAATATCCCTTTGCCAATCCCACAAGAACAGCCTTAGCGAAAGGCTTCTTGAAGGGAAAGATGTAACTCTGTGAGATGAATTAACAGAACACAGAGCAGTTTCTCAGAAAGCTTCTTTCCAGTTTTGAACGGAAGATATTTCCTTTTTCACCATAGTCCTCTATGGGCTTCCAAATATCCCTTTGCCAATTCCACAAGAACAGCCTTAACGAAAGGCTTCTTGAAGGAAAAGATGTAACTCTTTGAGATGAATTAACAGAACACAGAGCAGTTTCTCAGAAAGCTTCTTTCCAGTTTTGAACGGAAGATATTTCCTTTTTCACCATAGCCCTCTACGGGCTTCCAAATATCCCTTTGCCAATTCCCCAAGAACAGCCTTAGCGAAACGCTTCTTGAAGGGAAAGATGTAACACTGTGAGGTGAATTTTAAGAACACAGAGCAGTTTCTCAGAAAGCTTCTTTCCAGTTTTGAAAGGAAGATATTTCCTTTTTCACCATAGCCCTCTATGGGCTTCCAAATATCCCTTTTCCAATTCCACAAGAACAGCCTTAGCGAAAGGCTTCTTGAAGGGAAAGATGTAACTCTGTGAGATGAATTAACAGAACACACAGCAGTTTCTCAGAAAGCTTGTTTCCAGTTTTGAACGGAAGATATTTCCTTTTTCACCATAGCCCTCTATGGGCTTCCAAATATCCCTTGGCCAATTCCAGAAGAACAGCCTTAGCGAAAGGCTTCTTGAAGGGAAAGATGTAACTCTGTGAGATGAATTAACAGAACACACAGCAGTTTCTCAGAAAGCTTGTTTCCAGTTTTGAACGGAAGATATTTCCTTTTTCACCATAGCCCTCTATGGGCTTCCAAATATCCCTTGGCCAATTCCACAAGAATAGCCTTAGCGAAAGGCTTCTTGAAGGGAAAGATGTAACTCTGTGAGATGGATTAACAGAACACAGAGCAGTTTCTCAGAAAGCTTCTTTCCAGTTTTGAACGGATGATATTTCCTTTTTCACCCTAGCCCTCTAAGGGCTTCCAAATATCCCTTTGCCAATTCCACAAGAACATCCTTAGCGAAAGGCTTCTTGAAGGGAAAGATGTAACTCTGTGAGATGAATTAACAAAACACAGAGCAGTTTCTCAGAAAGCTTGTTTCCAGTTTTGAACGGAAGATATTTCCTTTTTCACCATAGCCCTCTATGGGCTTCCAAATATCCCTTTTCCAATTCCACAAGAACAGCCTTAGCGAAAGGCTTTTTGAAGGGAAAGATGTAACTCTCTGAGATGAATTAACAGAACACGGAGCAGTTTCTCAGAAAGCTTCTTTCCAGTTTTGAACGGAAGATATTTCCTTTTTCACCATAGCCCTCTACGGGCTTCAAAATATCCCTTTGCCAATTCCCCAAGAACAGCCTTAGCGAAAGGCTTCTTGAAGGGAAAGATGTAACTCTGTGAGATGAATTAACAGAACACAGAGCAGTTTCTCAGAAAGCTTCTTTCCAGATTTGAACGGAAGATATTTCCTTTTTCACCATAGCCCTCTATGGGCTTCCAAATATCCCTTTGCCAATTCCACAAGAACAGCCTTAGCGAAAGGCTTCTTGAAGGGAAATATGTAACTCTGTGAGATGAATTAACAGAACACAGAGCAGTTTCTCAGAAAGCTTCTTTCCAGTTTTGAACGGATGATATTTCCTTTTTCACCATAGCCCTCTAAGGGCTTCCAAATATCCCTTTGCCAATTCCACAGTAACAGCCTTAGCGAAAGGCTTCTTGAAGGGAAAGATGTAACTCTGTGAGATGAATTAACAGAACACGGAGCAGTTTCTCAGAAAGCTTCTTTCCAATTTTGAACGGAAGATATTTCCTTTTTCACCATAGCCCTCTATGGGCTTCCAATATCCCTTTGCCAATTCCGCAAGAACAGCCTTAGCGAAAGGCTTCTGGAAGGGAAAGATGTAACTCTGTGAGATGAATTAACAGAACACAGAGCAGTTTCTCTGAAAGCTTCTTTCCAGTTTTGAACGGAAAATATTTCCTTTTTCACCATAGCCCTCTATGGGCTTCCAAATATCCCTTTGCCAATTCCACAAGAATAGCCGTAGCGAAAGGCTTCTTGAAGGGAAAGATGTAACTCTGTGAGATGAATTAACAGAACACAGAGCAGTTTCTCAGGAAGCTTCTTTCCAGTTTTGAACGGATGATATTTCCTTTTTCCCCATAGCCCTCTAAGGGCTTCCAAATATCCCTTTGCCAATTCCACAAGAACCGCCTTAGCGAAACGCTTCTTGAAGGGAAAGATGTAACACTGTGAGATGAATTGACAGAACACAGAGCAGTTTCTCAGAAAGGTTCTTTCCAGTTTTGAACGGAAGATATTTCCTTTTTCACCATAGCCCTCTATGGGCTTCCAAATATCCCTTTGCCAATTCCACAAGACCAGCCTTAGCGAAAGGCTTCTTGAAGGGAAAGATGTAACTCTGTGAGATGAATTAACAGAACACAGAGCAGTTTCTCAGAAAGCATGTTTCCAGTTTTGAACGAAGATATTTCCTTTTTCACAATTGCCCTCTATGGGCTTCCAAATATCCCTTTGCCAATTCCACAAGAACAGCCTTAGCGAAAGGTTCTTGAAGGGAAAGATGTAACTCTGTGAGATGAATTAACAGAACACAGAGCAGTTTCTCAGAAAGCTTCTTTCCAGTTTTGAACGGAAGATATTTCCTTTTTCACCATAGCCCTCTGTGGGCTTCCAAATATCCCTTTGCCAATTCCCCAAGAACAGCCTTAGCGAAAGGCTTCTTGAAGGGACAGATGTAACTCTGTGAGATGAATTAACAGAACACAGAGCAGTTTCTCTTAAAGCTTCTTTCCAGTTTTGAACGGAAGATATTTCCTTTTTCACCATAGCCCTCTATGGGCTTCCAAATATCCCTTTGCCAATTCCACAAGAACAGCCTTAGCGAAAGGCTTCTTGAAGGGAAAGATGTAACTCTGTGAGATGAATTAACAGAACACAGAGCAGTTTCTCAGAAAGCTTCTTTCCAGTTTTGAACGGAAGATATTTCCTTTTTCACCATAGCCCTCTATGGGCTTCCAAATATCCCTTTGCCAATTCCACAAGAACAGCCTTAGCGAAAGGCTTCTTGTAGGGAAAGATGTAACTCTGTGAGATGAATTAACAGAACACAGAGCAGTTTCTCAGAAAGATTCTTTCCAGTTTTGAATGGAAGATATTTCCTTTTTCACCATAGCCCTTTATGGACTTCCAAATATCTCTTTGCCAATACCACAAGAACAGCCTTAGCGAAAGGCTCCTTGAAGGGAAAGATGTAATTCTGTGAGATGAATTAACAGAACACAGAGCAGTTTCTCAGAAAGCTTCTTTCCAGTTTTGAACGGAAGATATTTCCTTTTTCACCATAGCCCTCGATGGGCTTCCAAATATCCCTTTGCCAATTCCACAAGAACAGCCTTAGCGAAAGGGTTCTTCAAAGGAAAGATGTAACTCTGCGAGATGAATTAACAGAACACAGAGCAGTTTCTCAGAAAGCTTCTTTCCAGTTATGAACGGAAGATATTTCCTTTTTCACCATAGCACTCTATGGGCTTCCAAATATCCCTTCGCCAATTCCACAAGAACAGCCTTAGCGAAAGGCTTCTTGAAGGGAAAGATATAACTCTGTGAGATGAATTAAGGGAACATAGAGCAGTTTCTCAGAAAGCTTCTTTCCAGTTTTGAACGGAAGATATTTCCTTTTTCACCATAGCCCTCTATGGGCTTCCAAATATCCCTTTGCCAATCCCACAAGAACAGTCTTAGCGAAAGGCTTCTTGAAGGGAAAGATGTAACTCTGTGAGATGAATTAACAGAACACAGAGCAGTTTCTCAGAAAGCTTCTTTCCAGTTTTCAACGGAAGATATTTCCTTTTTCACCATAGCCCTATATGGGCTTCCAAATATCCCTTTGCCAATTCCACAAGAACAGCCTTAGCGAAAGGCTTCTTGAAGGGAAAGATGTAACTCTGTGATATGAATTAACAGAACACAGAGCAGTTTCTCAGAAAGCTTCTTTTCAGTTTTGAACGGAAGATATTTCCTTTTTCACCATAGCCCTCTATGGGCTTCCAAATATCCCTTTGCCAATTCCACAAGAACAGCCTTAGCGAAAGGCTTCTTGAAGGGAAAGATGTAACTCTGTGAGATGAATTAACAGAATACAGAGCAGTTTCTCAGAAAGCTTCTTTCCAGTTTTGAACGGAAGATATTTCCTTTTTCACCATAGCCCTCCATGGGCTTCCAAATATCCCTTTGCCAATTCCACAAGAACAGCCTTAGCGAAAGGCTTCTTTAAGGGAAAGATGTAACTCTGTGGGATGAATTAACAGAACACAGAACAGTTTCTCAGAAATCTTCTTTCCAGTTTTGAACGGAAGATATTTCCTTTTTCACCATAACAATCTATGGGCTTCCAAATATCCCTTTTCCAATTCCAAAAGTACAGCCTTAGCGAAAGGCTTCTTGAAGGGAAAGATGTAACTCCGTGAGATGAATTAACAGAACACAGAGCAGTTTTTCAGAAAGCTTCTTTCCAGTTTTGAACGGAAGATATTTCCTTTTTCACCATAGCCCTCTATGGGCTTCCAAATATCCCTTTGCCAATTCCCCAAGAACAGCCTTAGCGAAAGGCTTCTTGAAGGGAAAGATGTAACTCTGTGAGATGAATTAACAGAACACAGAGCAGTTTCTCTGAATGCTTCTTTCCAGTTTTGAACGGAAGATATTTCCTTTTTCACCATAGCCCTCTATGGGCTTCCAAATATCCCTTTGCCAATCCCACAAGAACAGCCTTAGCGAAAGGCTTCTTGAAGGGAAAGATGTAACTCTGTGAGATGAATTAACAGAACACAGAGCAGTTTCTCAGAAAGCTTCTTTCCAGTTTTGAACGGAAGATATTTCCTTTTTCACCATAGTCCTCTATGGGCTTCCAAATATCCCTTTGCCAATTCCACAAGAACAGCCTTAACGAAAGGCTTCTTGAAGGAAAAGATGTAACTCAGTGAGATGAATTAACAGAACACAGAGCAGTTACTCAGAAAGCTTCTTTCCAGTTTTGAACGGAAGATATTTCCTTTTTCACCATAGCCCTCTATGGGCTTCCAAATATCCCTTTGCCAATTCCACAAGAACAGCCTTAGCGAAAGGCTTCTTGAAGGGATAGATGTAACTCTGTGAGATGAATTTACAGAACACAGAGCAGTTTCTCAGAAAGCTTTTTTCCAGTTTTGAACGGAAGATATTTCCTTTTTCACCATAGCCCTCTATGGGCTTCCAAATATCCCTTTGCCAATTCCACAAGAACAGCTTTAGCGAAAGGCTTCTTGAAGGGAAAGATGTAACTCTGTGAGATGAATTAACAGAACACAGAGCAGTTTCTCTGAAAGCTTATTTCCAATTTTGAACAGAAGATATTTCCTTTTTCACCATAGCCCTCTATGGGCTTCCAAATATCCCTTTGCCAATTCCACAAGAACAGCCTTAGTGAAAGGCTTCTTGAAGGGAAAGATGTAACTCTGTGAGATGAATTAACAGAACACAGAGCAGTTTCTCAGAAAGCTTCTTTCCAGTTTTGAACGGAAGATATTTCCTTTTTCACCATAGCCCTCTATGGGCTTCCAAATATCCCTTTGCCAATTCCACAAGAACAGCCTTAGCGAAAGGCTTCTTGAAGGGAAAGATGTAACTCTGTGAGATGAATTAACAGAACACAGAGCAGTTTCTCAGAAAGCTTCTTTCAAGTTTTGAACGGAAGATATTTCCTTTTTCACCATAGCCCTCTATGGGCTTCCAAATATCCCTTTGCCAATTGCACAAGAACAGCCTTAGCGAAAGGCTTCCTGAAGGGAAAGATGTAACTCTGTGAGATGAATTTACAGAACACAGAGCAGTTTCTCAGAAAGCTTCTTTCCAGTTTTGAACGGAAGATATTTCCATTTTCACCATAGCCCTCTATGGGCTTATAATATATCCCTTTGCCAATTCCACAAGAACAGCCATAGCGAAAGGCTTCTTGAAGGGAAGATGTAACTCTGTGAGATGAATTAACAGAACATAGAGCAGTTTCTCAGAAAGCTTCTTTCCAGTTTTGAACGGAAGATATTTCCTTTTTCAGGATAGCCCTGTATGGGCTTCCAAATATCCCTTTGCCAATTCCACAAGAACAGCCTTAGCGAAAGGCTTCTTGAAGGGAAAGATGTAACTCTGTGAGATGAATTAACAGAACACGGAGCAGTTTCTCAGAAAGTTTCTTTCCAGTTTTGAACGGAAGATATTTCCTTTTTCACCATAGACCTCTATGGGCTTCCAAATATCCCTTTGCCAATTCCACAAGAACAGCCTTAGCGAAAGGCTTCTTGAAGGGAAAGATGTAACTCTGTGAGATGAATTAACAGAACACGGAGCAGTTTCTCAGAAAGTTTCTTTCCAGTTTTGAACGGAAGATATTTCCTTTTTCACCATAGCCCTCTATGGGCTTCCGAATATCCCTTTGCCAATTCCACAAGAACAGCCTTAGCGAAAGGCTTCTTGAAGTGAAAGAAGTAACTCTGTGAGATGAAATAACAGAACACGGAGCAGTTTCTCAGAAAGCTTGTATCCAGTTTTGAACGGAAGATATTTCCTTTATCACCATAGCCCTCTATGGGCTTCCAAATGTCCCTTTTCCAATTCCACAAGAACAGCCTTAGCGAAAGGCTTCTTGAAGGGAAAGATGTAACTCTGTGAGATGAATTAACAGAACACAGAGCAGTTTCTCAGAAAGGTTCTTTCCAGTTTTGAATGGAAGTTATTTCCTTTTTCACCGTAGCCCTCTATGGGCTTCCAAATATCCCTTTGCCAATTCCACAAGAACAGCCTTAGCGAAAGTCTTGTTGAAGGGAAAGATGTAACTCTGTGAGATGAATTAACAGAACACAGAGCAGTTTCTCAGAAAGCTTCTTTCCAGTTTTGAACGGAAGATATTTCCTTTTTCACCATAGTCCTCTATGGGCTTCCAAATATCCCTTTGCCAATTCCACATGAACAGCCTTAGCGAAAGGCTTCTTGAAGGGAAAGATGTAACTCTGTGAGATGAATTAACAGAACACAGAGCAATTTCTCAGAAAATGAATTAACAGAACACAGAGCAGTTTCTCAGAAAGCTTCTTTCCCGTTTTGAACGGAAGATATTTCCTTTTTCACCATAGCCCTCTATGGGCTTCCAAATAACTCTTTGCCAATTCCACAAGAACAGGCTTAGCGAAAGGCTTCTTGAAGCCAAAGATGTAACTCTGTGAGATGAATTAACAGAACACAGAGCAGTTTCTCAGAAAGCTTCTTTCCAGTTTTGAACGGAAGATATTTCCTTTTTCACCATAGCCCTCTATGGGCTTCCAAATATCCCTTTGCCAACTCCACAAGAACAGCCTTAGCGAAAGGCTTCTTGAAGGGAAAGATGTAACTCTGTGAGATGAATTAACAGAACACAGAGCAGTTTCTCAGAAAATGAATTAACAGAACACAAAGCAGTTTCTCAGAAAGCTTCGTTCCAGTTTTGAACGGAAGATATTTCCTTTTTCAGGATAGCCCTCTATGGGCTTCCAAATATCCCTTTGCCAATTCCACAAGAACAGCCTTAGCGAAAGGCTTCTTGAAGGGAAAGATGTAACTCTGTGAGATGAATTAACAGAACACGGAGCAGTTTCTCAGAAAGTTTCTTTCCAGTTTTGAACGGAACATATTTCCTTTTTCACCATAGACCTCTATGGGCTTCCGAATATCCCTTTGCCAATTCCACAAGAACATCCTTAGCGAAAGGCTTCTTGAAGTGAAAGATGTAACTCTGTGAGATGAAATAACAGAACACGGAGCAGTTTCTCAGAAAGCTTGTTTCCAGTTTTGAACGGAAGATATTTCCTTTTTCACCATAGCCCTCTATGGGCTTCCAAATGTCCCTTTTCCAATTCCACAAGAACAGCCTTAGCGAAAGGCTTCTTGAAGGGAAAGATGTAACTCTGTGAGATGAATTAACAGAACACAGAGCAGTTTCTCAGAAAGCTTCTTTCCAGTTTTGAATGGAAGTTATTTCCTTTTTCACCGTAGCCCTCTATGGGCTTCCAAATATCCCTTTGCCAATTCCACAAGAACAGCCTTAGCGAAAGGCTTGTTGAAGGGAAAGATGTAACTCTGTGAGATGAATTAACAGAACACAGAGCAGTTTCTCAAAAAGCTTCTTTCCAGTTTTGAACGGAAGATATTTCCTTTTTCACCATAGCCCTCTATGGGCTTCCAAATATCCCTTTGCCAATTCCACAAGAACAGCCTTAGCGAAACGCTTCTTGAAGGGAAAGATGTAACACTGTGAGGTGAATTTACAGAACACAGAGCAGTTTCTCAGAAAGCTTCTTTCCAGTTTTGAAAGGAAGATATTTCCTTTTTCACCATAGCCCTCTATGGGCTTCCAAATATCCCTTTGCCAATTGCACAAGAACAGCCTTAGCGAAAGGCTTCTTGAAGAGAAAGATGTAACTCTGTGAGATGAATTAACAGAACACAGAGCATTTTCTCAGAAAGCTTCTTTCCAGGTTTCAACGGAGGATATTTCCTTTTTCACCGTAGCCCTCTATGGGCTTCTAAATATCCCTTTGCCAATTCCACAAGAACAGCCTTAGCGAAAGGCTTCTTGAAGGGAAAGATGTAACTCTGTGAGATGAATTAACAGAACACAGAGCAGTTTCTCAGAAAGCTTTTTTCCAGTTTTGAACGGAAGATATTTCCTTTTTCACGATAGCCCTCTATGGGCTTCCAAATATCCCTTTGCCAATTCCACAAGAACAGCCTTAGCGAAAGGCTTCCTGAAGGGAAAGATGTAACTCTGTGAGATGAATTAACAGAACACGGAGCAGTTTCTCAGAAAATGAATTAACAGAAAACATAGCAGTTTCTCAGAAAGCTTCTTTCCAGTTTTGAACGGAAGATATTTCCTTTTTCACCATAGCCCTCTATGGGCTTCCAAATATCTCTTTGCCAATTCCACAAGAACAGGCTTAGCGAAAGGCTTCTTGAAGGGAAAGATGTAACTCTGTGAGATGAATTAACAGAACACAGAGCAGTTTCTCAGAAAGCTTCTTTCCAGTTTTGAACGGAAGATATTTCCTTTTTCACCATAGCCCTCTATGGGCTTCCAAATATCCCTTTGCCAACTCCACAAGAACAGCCTTAGCGAAAGGCTGCTTGAAGGGAAAGATGTAATTCTGTGAGATGAATTAACAGAACACAAAGCAGTTTCTCCGAAAGCTTCGTTCCAGTTTTGAACGGAAGATATTTCCTTTTTCAGGATAGCCCTGTATGGGCTTCCAAATATCCCTTTGCCAATTCCACAAGAACAGCCTTAGCGAAAGGCTTCTTGAAGGGAAAGATGTAACTCTGTGAGATGAATTAACAGAACACAGAGCAGTTTCTCAGAAAGTTTCTTTCCAGTTTTGAACGGAAGATATTTCCTTTTTCACCATAGACCTCTATGGGCTTCCAAATATCCCTTTGCCAATTCCACAAGAACAGCCTTAGCGAAAGGCTTCTTGAAGGGAAAGATGTAACTCTGTGAGATGAATTAACAGAACACGGAGCAGTTTCTCAGAAAGTTTCTTTCCAGTTTTGAACGGAAGATATTTCCTTTTTCACCATAGCCCTCTATGGGCTTCCGAATATCCCTTTGCCAATTCCACAAGAACAGCCTTAGCGAAAGGCTTCTTGAAGTGAAAGATGTAACTCTGTGAGATGAAATAACAGAACACGGAGCAGTTTCTCAGAAAGCTTGTTTCCAGTTTTGAACGGAAGATATTTCCTTTATCACCATAGCCCTCAATGGGCTTCCAAATGTCCCTTTTCCAATTCCACAAGAACAGCCTTAGCGAAAGGCTTCTTGAAGGGAAAGATGTAACTCTGTGAGATGAATTAACAGAACACAGAGCAGTTTCTCAGAAAGCTTCTTTCCAGTTTTGAATGGAAGTTATTTCCTTTTTCACCGTAGCCCTCTATGGGCTTCCAAATATCCCTTTGCCAATTCCACAAGAACAGCCTTAGCGAAAGGCTTCTTGAAGGGAAAGATGTAACTCTGTGAGATGAATTAACAGAACACAGAGCAGTTTCTCAGAAAGCTTTTTTCCAGTTTTGAACGGAAGATATTTCCTTTTTCACCATAGCCCTCTAAGGGCTTCCAAATATCCCTTTGCCAATTCCCCAAGAACAGCCTTAGCGAAACGCTTCTTGAAGGGAAAGATGTAACACTGTGAGGTGAATTTTAAGAACACAGAGCAGTTTCTCAGAAAGCTTCTTTCCAGTTTTGAAAGGAAGATATTTCCTTTTTCACCATAGCCCTCTATGGGCTTCCAAATATCCCTTTGCCAATTGCACAAGAACAGCCTTAGCGAATGGCTTCTTGCAGGGAAAGATGTAACTCTGTGAGATGAATTAACAGAACACAGAGCAGTTTCTCAGAAAGCTTCTTTCCAGTTTTCAACGGAAGATATTTCCTTTTTCACCGTAGCCCTCTATGGGCTTCCAAATATCCCTTTTCCAATTCCACAAGAACAGCCTTAGCGAAAGGCTTCTTAAAGGGAAAGATGTAACTCTGTGAGATGAATTAAGAGAACACACAGCAGTTTCTCAGAAAGCTTGTTTCCAGTTTTAAACGGAAGATATTGCCTTTTTCACCATAGCCCTCTATGGGCTTCCAAATATCCCTTGGCCAATTCCACAAGAACAGCCTTAGCGAAAGGCTTCTTGAAGGGAAAGATGTAACTCTGTGAGATGAATTAACAGAACACACAGCAGTTTCTCAGAAAGCTTGTTTCCAGTTTTGAACGGAAGATATTTCCTTTTTCACCATAGCCCTCTATGGGCTTCCAAATATCCCTTTGCCAATTCCACAAGAACAGCCTTAGCGAAAGGATTCTTGAAGGGAAAGATGTAACTCTGTGAGATGAATTAACAGAACACAGAGCAGTTTCTCAGAAAGCTTCTTTCCAGTTTTGAACGGATGATATTTCCTTTTTCACCCTAGCCCTCTAAGGGCTTCCAAATATCCCTTTGCCAATTCCACAAGAACATCCTTACCGAAAGGCTTCTTGAAGGGAAAGATGTAACTCTGTGAGATGAATTAACAGAACACAGAGCAGTTTCTCAGAAAGCTTCTTTCCAGTTTTGAACGGAAGATATTTCCTTTTTCACCATAGCCCTCTATGGGCTTCCAAATATCCCTTTGCCAATTCCACAAGAACAGCCTTAGCGAAAGGCTTCTTGAAGGGAAAGATGTAACTCTGTGAGATGAATTAACAGAACACAGAGCAGTTTCTCAGAAAGCTTCTTTCAAGTTTTGAACGGAAGATATTTCCTTTTTCACCATAGCCCTCTATGGGCTTCCAAATATCCCTTTGCCAATTGCACAAGAACAGCCTTAGCGAAAGGCTTCCTGAAGGGAAAGATGTAACTCTGTGAGATGAATTTACAGAACACAGAGCAGTTTCTCAGAAAGCTTCTTTCCAGTTTTGAACGGAAGATATTTCCATTTTCACCATAGCCCTCTATGGGCTTATAATATATCCCTTTGCCAATTCCACAAGAACAGCCATAGCGAAAGGCTTCTTGAAGGGAAGATGTAACTCTGTGAGATGAATTAACAGAACATAGAGCAGTTTCTCAGAAAGCTTCTTTCCAGTTTTGAACGGAAGATATTTCCTTTTTCAGGATAGCCCTGTATGGGCTTCCAAATATCCCTTTGCCAATTCCACAAGAACAGCCTTAGCGAAAGGCTTCTTGAAGGGAAAGATGTAACTCTGTGAGATGAATTAACAGAACACGGAGCAGTTTCTCAGAAAGTTTCTTTCCAGTTTTGAACGGAAGATATTTCCTTTTTCACCATAGACCTCTATGGGCTTCCAAATATCCCTTTGCCAATTCCACAAGAACAGCCTTAGCGAAAGGCTTCTTGAAGGGAAAGATGTAACTCTGTGAGATGAATTAACAGAACACGGAGCAGTTTCTCAGAAAGTTTCTTTCCAGTTTTGAACGGAAGATATTTCCTTTTTCACCATAGCCCTCTATGGGCTTCCGAATATCCCTTTGCCAATTCCACAAGAACAGCCTTAGCGAAAGGCTTCTTGAAGTGAAAGAAGTAACTCTGTGAGATGAAATAACAGAACACGGAGCAGTTTCTCAGAAAGCTTGTATCCAGTTTTGAACGGAAGATATTTCCTTTATCACCATAGCCCTCTATGGGCTTCCAAATGTCCCTTTTCCAATTCCACAAGAACAGCCTTAGCGAAAGGCTTCTTGAAGGGAAAGATGTAACTCTGTGAGATGAATTAACAGAACACAGAGCAGTTTCTCAGAAAGGTTCTTTCCAGTTTTGAATGGAAGTTATTTCCTTTTTCACCGTAGCCCTCTATGGGCTTCCAAATATCCCTTTGCCAATTCCACAAGAACAGCCTTAGCGAAAGTCTTGTTGAAGGGAAAGATGTAACTCTGTGAGATGAATTAACAGAACACAGAGCAGTTTCTCAGAAAGCTTCTTTCCAGTTTTGAACGGAAGATATTTCCTTTTTCACCATAGTCCTCTATGGGCTTCCAAATATCCCTTTGCCAATTCCACATGAACAGCCTTAGCGAAAGGCTTCTTGAAGGGAAAGATGTAACTCTGTGAGATGAATTAACAGAACACAGAGCAATTTCTCAGAAAATGAATTAACAGAACACAGAGCAGTTTCTCAGAAAGCTTCTTTCCCGTTTTGAACGGAAGATATTTCCTTTTTCACCATAGCCCTCTATGGGCTTCCAAATAACTCTTTGCCAATTCCACAAGAACAGGCTTAGCGAAAGGCTTCTTGAAGCCAAAGATGTAACTCTGTGAGATGAATTAACAGAACACAGAGCAGTTTCTCAGAAAGCTTCTTTCCAGTTTTGAACGGAAGATATTTCCTTTTTCACCATAGCCCTCTATGGGCTTCCAAATATCCCTTTGCCAACTCCACAAGAACAGCCTTAGCGAAAGGCTTCTTGAAGGGAAAGATGTAACTCTGTGAGATGAATTAACAGAACACAGAGCAGTTTCTCAGAAAATGAATTAACAGAACACAAAGCAGTTTCTCAGAAAGCTTCGTTCCAGTTTTGAACGGAAGATATTTCCTTTTTCAGGATAGCCCTCTATGGGCTTCCAAATATCCCTTTGCCAATTCCACAAGAACAGCCTTAGCGAAAGGCTTCTTGAAGGGAAAGATGTAACTCTGTGAGATGAATTAACAGAACACGGAGCAGTTTCTCAGAAAGTTTCTTTCCAGTTTTGAACGGAACATATTTCCTTTTTCACCATAGACCTCTATGGGCTTCCGAATATCCCTTTGCCAATTCCACAAGAACATCCTTAGCGAAAGGCTTCTTGAAGTGAAAGATGTAACTCTGTGAGATGAAATAACAGAACACGGAGCAGTTTCTCAGAAAGCTTGTTTCCAGTTTTGAACGGAAGATATTTCCTTTTTCACCATAGCCCTCTATGGGCTTCCAAATGTCCCTTTTCCAATTCCACAAGAACAGCCTTAGCGAAAGGCTTCTTGAAGGGAAAGATGTAACTCTGTGAGATGAATTAACAGAACACAGAGCAGTTTCTCAGAAAGCTTCTTTCCAGTTTTGAATGGAAGTTATTTCCTTTTTCACCGTAGCCCTCTATGGGCTTCCAAATATCCCTTTGCCAATTCCACAAGAACAGCCTTAGCGAAAGGCTTGTTGAAGGGAAAGATGTAACTCTGTGAGATGAATTAACAGAACACAGAGCAGTTTCTCAAAAAGCTTCTTTCCAGTTTTGAACGGAAGATATTTCCTTTTTCACCATAGCCCTCTATGGGCTTCCAAATATCCCTTTGCCAATTCCACAAGAACAGCCTTAGCGAAACGCTTCTTGAAGGGAAAGATGTAACACTGTGAGGTGAATTTACAGAACACAGAGCAGTTTCTCAGAAAGCTTCTTTCCAGTTTTGAAAGGAAGATATTTCCTTTTTCACCATAGCCCTCTATGGGCTTCCAAATATCCCTTTGCCAATTGCACAAGAACAGCCTTAGCGAAAGGCTTCTTGAAGAGAAAGATGTAACTCTGTGAGATGAATTAACAGAACACAGAGCATTTTCTCAGAAAGCTTCTTTCCAGGTTTCAACGGAGGATATTTCCTTTTTCACCGTAGCCCTCTATGGGCTTCTAAATATCCCTTTGCCAATTCCACAAGAACAGCCTTAGCGAAAGGCTTCTTGAAGGGAAAGATGTAACTCTGTGAGATGAATTAACAGAACACAGAGCAGTTTCTCAGAAAGCTTTTTTCCAGTTTTGAACGGAAGATATTTCCTTTTTCACGATAGCCCTCTATGGGCTTCCAAATATCCCTTTGCCAATTCCACAAGAACAGCCTTAGCGAAAGGCTTCCTGAAGGGAAAGATGTAACTCTGTGAGATGAATTAACAGAACACGGAGCAGTTTCTCAGAAAATGAATTAACAGAAAACATAGCAGTTTCTCAGAAAGCTTCTTTCCAGTTTTGAACGGAAGATATTTCCTTTTTCACCATAGCCCTCTATGGGCTTCCAAATATCTCTTTGCCAATTCCACAAGAACAGGCTTAGCGAAAGGCTTCTTGAAGGGAAAGATGTAACTCTGTGAGATGAATTAACAGAACACAGAGCAGTTTCTCAGAAAGCTTCTTTCCAGTTTTGAACGGAAGATATTTCCTTTTTCACCATAGCCCTCTATGGGCTTCCAAATATCCCTTTGCCAACTCCACAAGAACAGCCTTAGCGAAAGGCTGCTTGAAGGGAAAGATGTAATTCTGTGAGATGAATTAACAGAACACAAAGCAGTTTCTCCGAAAGCTTCGTTCCAGTTTTGAACGGAAGATATTTCCTTTTTCAGGATAGCCCTGTATGGGCTTCCAAATATCCCTTTGCCAATTCCACAAGAACAGCCTTAGCGAAAGGCTTCTTGAAGGGAAAGATGTAACTCTGTGAGATGAATTAACAGAACACAGAGCAGTTTCTCAGAAAGTTTCTTTCCAGTTTTGAACGGAAGATATTTCCTTTTTCACCATAGACCTCTATGGGCTTCCAAATATCCCTTTGCCAATTCCACAAGAACAGCCTTAGCGAAAGGCTTCTTGAAGGGAAAGATGTAACTCTGTGAGATGAATTAACAGAACACGGAGCAGTTTCTCAGAAAGTTTCTTTCCAGTTTTGAACGGAAGATATTTCCTTTTTCACCATAGCCCTCTATGGGCTTCCGAATATCCCTTTGCCAATTCCACAAGAACAGCCTTAGCGAAAGGCTTCTTGAAGTGAAAGATGTAACTCTGTGAGATGAAATAACAGAACACGGAGCAGTTTCTCAGAAAGCTTGTTTCCAGTTTTGAACGGAAGATATTTCCTTTATCACCATAGCCCTCAATGGGCTTCCAAATGTCCCTTTTCCAATTCCACAAGAACAGCCTTAGCGAAAGGCTTCTTGAAGGGAAAGATGTAACTCTGTGAGATGAATTAACAGAACACAGAGCAGTTTCTCAGAAAGCTTCTTTCCAGTTTTGAATGGAAGTTATTTCCTTTTTCACCGTAGCCCTCTATGGGCTTCCAAATATCCCTTTGCCAATTCCACAAGAACAGCCTTAGCGAAAGGCTTCTTGAAGGGAAAGATGTAACTCTGTGAGATGAATTAACAGAACACAGAGCAGTTTCTCAGAAAGCTTTTTTCCAGTTTTGAACGGAAGATATTTCCTTTTTCACCATAGCCCTCTAAGGGCTTCCAAATATCCCTTTGCCAATTCCCCAAGAACAGCCTTAGCGAAACGCTTCTTGAAGGGAAAGATGTAACACTGTGAGGTGAATTTTAAGAACACAGAGCAGTTTCTCAGAAAGCTTCTTTCCAGTTTTGAAAGGAAGATATTTCCTTTTTCACCATAGCCCTCTATGGGCTTCCAAATATCCCTTTGCCAATTGCACAAGAACAGCCTTAGCGAATGGCTTCTTGCAGGGAAAGATGTAACTCTGTGAGATGAATTAACAGAACACAGAGCAGTTTCTCAGAAAGCTTCTTTCCAGTTTTCAACGGAAGATATTTCCTTTTTCACCGTAGCCCTCTATGGGCTTCCAAATATCCCTTTTCCAATTCCACAAGAACAGCCTTAGCGAAAGGCTTCTTAAAGGGAAAGATGTAACTCTGTGAGATGAATTAAGAGAACACACAGCAGTTTCTCAGAAAGCTTGTTTCCAGTTTTAAACGGAAGATATTGCCTTTTTCACCATAGCCCTCTATGGGCTTCCAAATATCCCTTGGCCAATTCCACAAGAACAGCCTTAGCGAAAGGCTTCTTGAAGGGAAAGATGTAACTCTGTGAGATGAATTAACAGAACACACAGCAGTTTCTCAGAAAGCTTGTTTCCAGTTTTGAACGGAAGATATTTCCTTTTTCACCATAGCCCTCTATGGGCTTCCAAATATCCCTTTGCCAATTCCACAAGAACAGCCTTAGCGAAAGGATTCTTGAAGGGAAAGATGTAACTCTGTGAGATGAATTAACAGAACACAGAGCAGTTTCTCAGAAAGCTTCTTTCCAGTTTTGAACGGATGATATTTCCTTTTTCACCCTAGCCCTCTAAGGGCTTCCAAATATCCCTTTGCCAATTCCACAAGAACATCCTTACCGAAAGGCTTCTTGAAGGGAAAGATGTAACTCTGTGAGATGAATTAACAGAACACAGAGCAGTTTCTCAGAAAGCTTCTTTCCAGTTTTGAACGGAAGATATTTCCTTTTTCACCATAGCCCTCTATGGGCTTCCAAATATCCCTTTTCCAATTCCACAAGAACAGCCTTAGCGAAAGGCTTTTTGAAGGGAAAGATGTAACTCTCTGAGATGAATTAACAGAACACGGAGCAGTTTCTCAGAAAGCTTCTTTCCAGTTTTGAACGGAAGATATTTCCTTTTTCACCATAGCCCTCTACGGGCTTCAAAATATCCCTTTGCCAATTCCCCAAGAACAGCCTTAGCGAAAGGCTTCTTGAAGGGAAAGATGTAACTCTCTGAGATGAATTAAGAGAACACAGAGCAGTTTCTGAGAAAGCTTCTTTCCAGATTTGAACGGAAGATATTTTCTTTTTCACCATAGCCCTCTATGGGCTTCCAAATATCCCTTTGCCAATTCCACAAGAACAGCCTTAGCGAAAGGCTTCTTGAAGGGAAATATGTAACTCTGTGAGATGAATTAACAGAACACAGAGCAGTTTCTCAGAAAGCTTCTTTCCAGTTTTGAACGGATGATATTTCCTTTTTCACCATAGCCCTCTAAGGGCTTCCAAATATCCCTTTGCCAATTCCACAGTAACAGCCTTAGCGAAAGGCTTCTTGAAGGGAAAGATGTAACTCTGTGAGATGAATTAACAGAACACGGAGCAGTTTCTCAGAAAGCTTCTTTCCAATTTTGAACGGAAGATATTTCCTTTTTCACCATAGCCCTCTATGGGCTTCCAATATCTCTTTGCCAATTCCGCAAGAACAGCCTTAGCGAAAGGCTTCTGGAAGGGAAAGATGTAACTCTCTGAGATGAATTAACAGAACACAGAGCAGTTTCTCTGAAAGCTTCTTTCCAGTTTTGAACGGAAAATATTTCCTTTTTCACCATAGCCCTCTATGGGCTTCCAAATATCCCTTTGCCAATTCCACAAGAACAGCCGTAGCGAAAGGCTTCTTGAAGGGAAAGATGTAACTCTGTGAGATGAATTAACAGAACACAGAGCAGTTTCTCAGAAAGCTTCTTTCCAGTTTTGAACGGATGATATTTCCTTTTTCCCCATAGCCCTCTAAGGGCTTCCAAATATCCCTTTGCCAATTCCACAAGAACAGCCTTAGCGAAAGGCTTCTTGAAGGGAAAGATGTAACTCTGTGAGATGAATTAACAGAACACAGAGCAGTTTCTCAGAAAGCATGTTTCCAGTTTTGAACGAAGATATTTCCTTTTTCACAATTGCCCTCTATGGGCTTCCAAATATCCCTTTGCCAATTCCACAAGAACAGCCTTAGCGAAAGCTTCTTGAAGGGAAAGATGTAACTCTGTGAGATGAATTAACAGAACACAGAGCAGTTTCTCAGAAAGCTTCTTTCCAGTTTTGAACGGAAGATATTTCCTTTTTCACCATAGCCCTCTGTGGGCTTCCAAATATCCCTTTGCCAATTCCCCAAGAACAGCCTTAGCGAAAGGCTTCTTGAAGGGACAGATGTAACTCTGTGAGATGAATTAACAGAACACAGAGCAGTTTCTCTTAAAGCTTCTTTCCAGTTTTGAACGGAAGATATTTCCTTTTTCACCATAGACCTCTATGGGCTTCCAAATATCCCTTTGCCAATTCCACAAGAACAGCCTTAGCGAAAGGCTTCTTGAAGGGAAAGATGTAACTCTGTGAGATGAATTAACAGAACACAGAGCAGTTTCTCAGAAAGCTTCTTTCCAGTTTTGAACGGAAGATATTTCCTTTTTCACCATAGCCCTCTATGGGCTTCCAAATATCCCTTTGCCAATTCCACAAGAACAGCCTTAGCGAAAGGCTTCTTGAAGGGAAAGATGTAACTCTGTGAGATGAATTAACAGAACACAGAGCAGTTTCTCAGAAAGATTCTTTCCAGTTTTGAATGGAAGATATTTCCTTTTTCACCATAGCCCTCTATGGGCTTCCAAATATCTCTTTGCCAATTCCACAAGAACAGCCTTAGCGAAAGGCTCCTTGAAGGGAAAGATGTAATTCTGTGAGATGAATTAACAGAACACAGAGCAGTTTCTCAGAAAGCTTCTTTCCAGTTTTGAACGGAAGATATTTCCTTTTTCACCATAGCCCTCGATGGGCTTCCAAATATCCCTTTTCCAATTCCACAAGAACAGCCTTAGCGAAAGGGTTCTTCAAAGGAAAGATGTAACTCTGCGAGATGAATTAACAGAACACAGAGCAGTTTCTCAGAAAGCTTCTTTCCAGTTATGAACGGAAGATATTTCCTTTTTCACCATAGCACTCTATGGGCTTCCAAATATCCCTTCGCCAATTCCACAAGAACAGCCTTAGCGAAAGGCTTCTTGAAGGGAAAGATATAACTCTGTGAGATGAATTAAGGGAACATAGAGCAGTTTCTCAGAAAGCTTCTTTCCAGTTTTGAACGGAAGATATTTCCTTTTTCACCATAGCCCTCTATGGGCTTCCAAATATCCCTTTGCCAATCCCACAAGAACAGTCTTAGCGAAAGGCTTCTTGAAGGGAAAGATGTAACTCTGTGAGATGAATTAACAGAACACAGAGCAGTTTCTCAGAAAGCTTCTTTCCAGTTTTCAACGGAAGATATTTCCTTTTTCTCCATAGCCCTATATGGGCTTCCAAATATCCCTTTGCCAATTCCACAAGAACAGCCTTAGCGAAAGGCTTCTTGAAGGGAAAGATGTAACTCTGTGATATGAATTAACAGAACACAGAGCAGTTTCTCAGAAAGCTTCTTTTCAGTTTTGAACGGAAGATATTTCCTTTTTCACCATAGCCCTCTATGGGCTTCCAAATATCCCTTTGCCAGTTCCACAAGAACAGCCTTAGCGAAAGGCTTCTTGAAGGGAAAGATGTAACTCTGTGAGATGAATTAAGAGAATACAGAGCAGTTTCTCAGAAAGCTTCTTTCCAGTTTTGAACGGAAGATATTTCCTTTTTCACCATAGCCCTCCATGGGCTTCCAAATATCCCTTTGCCAATTCCACAAGAACAGCCTTAGCGAAAGGCTTCTTTAAGGGAAAGATGTAACTCTGTGGGATGAATTAACAGAACACAGAACAGTTTCTCAGAAATCTTCTTTCCAGTTTTGAACGGAAGATATTTCCTTTTTCACCATAACAATCTATGGGCTTCCAAATATCCCTTTGCCAATTCCACAAGAACAGCCTTAGCGAAAGGCTTCTTGAAGGGAAAGATGTAACTCTGTGAGATGAATTAACAGAACACAGAGCAGTTTCTCAGAAAGATTCTTTCCAGTTTTGAATGGAAGATATTTCCTTTTTCACCATAGCCCTCTATGGGCTTCCAAATATCTCTTTGCCAATTCCACAAGAACAGCCTTAGCGAAAGGCTCCTTGAAGGGAAAGATGTAATTCTGTGAGATGAATTAACAGAACACAGAGCAGTTTCTCAGAAAGCTTCTTTCCAGTTTTGAACGGAAGATATTTCCTTTTTCACCATAGCCCTCGATGGGCTTCCAAATATCCCTTTTCCAATTCCACAAGAACAGCCTTAGCGAAAGGGTTCTTCAAAGGAAAGATGTAACTCTGCGAGATGAATTAACAGAACACAGAGCAGTTTCTCAGAAAGCTTCTTTCCAGTTATGAACGGAAGATATTTCCTTTTTCACCATAGCACTCTATGGGCTTCCAAATATCCCTTCGCCAATTCCACAAGAACAGCCTTAGCGAAAGGCTTCTTGAAGGGAAAGATATAACTCTGTGAGATGAATTAAGGGAACATAGAGCAGTTTCTCAGAAAGCTTCTTTCCAGTTTTGAACGGAAGATATTTCCTTTTTCACCATAGCCCTCTATGGGCTTCCAAATATCCCTTTGCCAATTCCACAAGACCAGCCTTAGCGAAAGGCTTCTTGAAGGGAAAGATGTAACTCTGTGAGATGAATTAACAGAACACAGAGCAGTTTCTCAGAAAGCATGTTTCCAGTTTTGAACGAAGATATTTCCTTTTTCACAATTGCCCTCTATGGGCTTCCAAATATCCCTTTGCCAATTCCACAAGAACAGCCTTAGCGAAAGCTTCTTGAAGGGAAAGATGTAACTCTGTGAGATGAATTAACAGAACACAGAGCAGTTTCTCAGAAAGCTTCTTTCCAGTTTTGAACGGAAGATATTTCCTTTTTCACCATAGCCCTCTGTGGGCTTCCAAATATCCCTTTGCCAATTCCCCAAGAACAGCCTTAGCGAAAGGCTTCTTGAAGGGACAGATGTAACTCTGTGAGATGAATTAACAGAACACAGAGCAGTTTCTCTTAAAGCTTCTTTCCAGTTTTGAACGGAAGATATTTCCTTTTTCACCATAGCCCTCTATGGGCTTCCAAATATCCCTTTGCCAATTCCACAAGAACAGCCTTAGCGAAAGGCTTCTTGAAGGGAAAGATGTAACTCTGTGAGATGAATTAACAGAACACAGAGCAGTTTCTCAGAAAGCTTCTTTCCAGTTTTGAACGGAAGATATTTCCTTTTTCACCATAGCCCTCTATGGGCTTCCAAATATCCCTTTGCCAATTCCACAAGAACAGCCTTAGCGAAAGGCTTCTTGAAGGGAAAGATGTAACTCTGTGAGATGAATTAACAGAACACAGAGCAGTTTCTCAGAAAGATTCTTTCCAGTTTTGAATGGAAGATATTTCCTTTTTCACCATAGCCCTCTATGGGCTTCCAAATATCTCTTTGCCAATTCCACAAGAACAGCCTTAGCGAAAGGCTCCTTGAAGGGAAAGATGTAATTCTGTGAGATGAATTAACAGAACACAGAGCAGTTTCTCAGAAAGCTTCTTTCCAGTTTTGAACGGAAGATATTTCCTTTTTCACCATAGCCCTCGATGGGCTTCCAAATATCCCTTTTCCAATTCCACAAGAACAGCCTTAGCGAAAGGGTTCTTCAAAGGAAAGATGTAACTCTGCGAGATGAATTAACAGAACACAGAGCAGTTTCTCAGAAAGCTTCTTTCCAGTTATGAACGGAAGATATTTCCTTTTTCACCATAGCACTCTATGGGCTTCCAAATATCCCTTCGCCAATTCCACAAGAACAGCCTTAGCGAAAGGCTTCTTGAAGGGAAAGATATAACTCTGTGAGATGAATTAAGGGAACATAGAGCAGTTTCTCAGAAAGCTTCTTTCCAGTTTTGAACGGAAGATATTTCCTTTTTCACCATAGCCCTCTATGGGCTTCCAAATATCCCTTTGCCAATCCCACAAGAACAGTCTTAGCGAAAGGCTTCTTGAAGGGAAAGATGTAACTCTGTGAGATGAATTAACAGAACACAGAGCAGTTTCTCAGAAAGCTTCTTTCCAGTTTTCAACGGAAGATATTTCCTTTTTCACCATAGCCCTATATGGGCTTCCAAATATCCCTTTGCCAATTCCACAAGAACAGCCTTAGCGAAAGGCTTCTTGAAGGGAAAGATGTAACTCTGTGATATGAATTAACAGAACACAGAGCAGTTTCTCAGAAAGCTTCTTTTCAGTTTTGAACGGAAGATATTTCCTTTTTCACCATAGCCCTCTATGGGCTTCCAAATATCCCTTTGCCAGTTCCACAAGAACAGCCTTAGCGAAAGGCTTCTTGAAGGGAAAGATGTAACTCTGTGAGATGAATTAACAGAATACAGAGCAGTTTCTCAGAAAGCTTCTTTCCAGTTTTGAACGGAAGATATTTCCTTTTTCACCATAGCCCTCCATGGGCTTCCAAATATCCCTTTGCCAATTCCACAAGAACAGCCTTAGCGAAAGGCTTCTTTAAGGGAAAGATGTTACTCTGTGGGATGAATTAACAGAACACAGAACAGTTTCTCAGAAATCTTCTTTCCAGTTTTGAACGGAAGATATTTCCTTTTTCACCATAACAATCTATGGGCTTCCAAATATCCCTTTTCCAATTCCAAAAGTACAGCCTTAGCGAAAGGCTTCTTGAAGGGAAAGATGTAACTCCGTGAGATGAATTAACAGAACACAGAGCAGTTTTTCAGAAAGCTTCTTTCCAGTTTTGAACGGAAGATATTTCCTTTTTCACCATAGCCCTCTATGGGCTTCCAAATATCCCTTTGCCAATTCCCCAAGAACAGCCTTAGCGAAAGGCTTCTTGAAGGGAAAGATGTAACTCTGTGAGATGAATTAACAGAACACAGAGCAGTTTCTCTGAAAGCTTCTTTCCAGTTTTGAACGGAAGATATTTCCTTTTTCACCATAGCCCTCTATGGGCTTCCAAATATCCCTTTGCCAATCCCAAAAGAACAGCCTTAGCGAAAGGCTTCTTGAAGGGAAAGATGTAACTCTGTGAGATGAATTAACAGAACACAGAGCAGTTTCTCAGAAAGCTTCTTTCCAGTTTTGAACGGAAGATATTTCCTTTTTCACCATAGTCCTCTATGGGCTTCCAAATATCCCTTTGCCAATTCCCCAAGAACAGCCTTAGCGAAAGGCTTCTTGAAGGGAAAGATGTAACTCTGTGAGATGAATTAACAGAACACAGAGCAGTTTCTCAGAAAGCTTCTTTCCAGTTTTGAACGGAAGATATTTCCTTTTTCACCATAGCCCTCTATGGGCTTCCAAATATCCCTTTTCCAATTCCACAAGAACAGCCTTAGCGAAAGGCTTCTTGAAGGGAAAGATGTAACTCTGTGAGATGAATTAACAGAACACAGAGCAGTTTCTCAGAAAGCTTCTTTCAAGTTTTGAACGGAAGATATTTCCTTTTTCACCATAGCCCTCTATGGGCTTCCAAATATCCCTTTGCCAATTGCACAAGAACAGCCTTAGCGAAAGGCTTCTTGAAGGGAAAGATGTAACTCTGTGAGATGAATTTACAGAACACAGAGCAGTTTCTCAGAAAGCTTCTTTCCAGTTTTGAACGGAAGATATTTCCATTTTCACCATAGCCCTCTATGGGCTTATAATATATCCCTTTGCCAATTCCACAAGAACAGCCATAGCGAAAGGCTTCTTGAAGGGAAAGATGTATCTCTGTGAGATGAATTAACAGAACACAGAGCAGTTTCTCAGAAAGCTTCTTTCCAGTTTTGAACGGAAGATATTTCCTTTTTCACCATAGCCCTCTATGGGCTTCCAAATATCCCTTTTCCAATTCCACAAGAACAGCCTTAGCGAAAGGCTTCCTGAAGGGAAAGATGTAATTCTGTGAGAGGAATTAACAGAACACGGAGCAGTTACTCAGAAAGCTTCTTTCCAGTTTTGAACGGAAGATATTTCCTTTTTCACCATAGCCCTCTATGGGCTTCCAAATATCCCTTTGCCAATTCCCCAAGAACAGCCTTAGCGAAAGGCTTCTTGAAGGGAAAGATGTAACTCTGTGAGATGAATTAACAGAACACAGAGCAGTTTCTCAGAAAGCTTCTTTCCAGTTTTGAACGGAAGATATTTCCCTTTTCACCATAGCCCTCTATGGGCTTCCAAATATCCCTTGGCCAATTCCACAAGAACAGCCTTAGCGAAAGGCTTCTTGAAGGGAAAGATGTAACTCTATGAGATGAATTAACAGAACACAGAGCAGTTTCTCAGAAAGCTTCTTTCCAGTTTTGAACGGAAGACATTTCCTTTTTCACCATAGCCCTCTAAGGGCTTCAAAATATCCCTTTGCCAATTCCACAAGAACAGCCTTAGCGAAAGGCTTCTTGAAGGGATAGATGTAACTCTGTGAGATGAATTTACAGAACACAGAGCAGTTTCTCAGAAAGCTTTTTTCCAGTTTTGAACGGAAGATATTTCCTTTTTCACCATAGCCCTCTATGGGCTTCCAAATATCCCTTTGCCAATTGCACAAGAACAGCCTTAGCGAAAGGCTTCCTGAAGGGAAAGATGTAACTCTGTGAAATGAATTAACAGGAGACAGAGCAGATTCTCAGAAAGCTTCTTTCCAGTTTTAAACGGAAGATATTTCCTTTTTCACCATAGCCCTCTATGGGCTTCCAAATATCCCTTTGTCAATTCCACAAGAACAGCCTTAGCGAAAGGCTTCTTGAAGGGAAAGATGTAACTCTGTGAGATGAATTAACAGAACACAGAGCAGTTTCTCAGAAAGCTTCTTTCCAGTTTTGAACGGAAGATATTTCCTTTTTCACCATAGCCCTCTATGGGCTTCCAAATATCCCTTTTCCAATTCCACAAGAACAGCCTTAGCGAAAGGCTTTTTGAAGGGAAAGATGTAACTCTCTGAGATGAATTAAGAGAACACGGAGCAGTTTCTCAGAAAGCTTCTTTCCAGTTTTGAACGGAAGATATTTCCTTTTTCACCATAGCCCTCTACGGGCTTCAAAATATCCCTTTGCCAATTCCCCAAGAACAGCCTTAGCGAAAGGCTTCTTGAAGGGAAAGATGTAACTCTGTGAGATGAATTAACAGAACACAGAGCAGTTTCTGAGAAAGCTTCTTTCCAGATTTGAACGGAAGATATTTTCTTTTTCACCATAGCCCTCTATGGGCTTCCAAATATCCCTTTGCCAATTCCACAAGAACAGCCTTAGCGAAAGGCTTCTTGAAGGGAAATATGTAACTCTGTGAGATGAATTAACAGAACACAGAGCAGTTTCTCAGAAAGCTTCTTTCCAGTTTTGAACGGATGATATTTCCTTTTTCACCATAGCCCTCTAAGGGCTTCCAAATATCCCTTTGCCAATTCCACAGTAACAGCCTTAGCGAAAGGCTTCTTGAAGGGAAAGATGTAACTCTGTGAGATGAATTAACAGAACACGGAGCAGTTTCTCAGAAAGCTTCTTTCCAATTTTGAACGGAAGATATTTCCTTTTTCACCATAGCCCTCTATGGGCTTCCAATATCCCTTTGCCAATTCCGCAAGAACAGCCTTAGCGAAAGGCTTCTGGAAGGGAAAGATGTAACTCTTTGAGATGAATTAACAGAACACAGAGCAGTTTCTCTGAAAGCTTCTTTCCAGTTTTGAACGGAAAATATTTCCTTTTTCACCATAGCCCTCTATGGGCTTCCAAATATCCCTTTGCCAATTCCACAAGAACAGCCGTAGCGAAAGGCTTCTTGAAGGGAAAGATGTAACTCTGTGAGATGAATTAACAGAACACAGAGCAGTTTCTCAGAAAGCTTCTTTCCAGTTTTGAACGGATGATATTTCCTTTTTCCCCATAGCCCTCTAAGGGCTTCCAAATATCCCTTTGCCAATTCCACAAGAACAGCCTTAGCGAAACGCTTCTTGAAGGGAAAGATGTGACACTGTGAGATGAATTAACAGAACACAGAGCAGTTTCTCAGAAAGGTTCTTTCCAGTTTTGAACGGAAGATATTTCCTTTTTCACCATAGCCCTCTATGGGCTTCCAAATATCCCTTTGCCAATTCCACAAGACCAGCCTTAGCGAAAGGCTTCTTGAAGGGAAAGATGTAACTCTGTGAGATGAATTAACAGAACACAGAGCAGTTTCTCAGAAAGCATGTTTCCAGTTTTGAACGAAGATATTTCCTTTTTCACAATTGCCCTCTATGGGCTTCCAAATATCCCTTTGCCAATTCCACAAGAACAGCCTTAGCGAAAGGTTCTTGAAGGGAAAGATGTAACTCTGTGAGATGAATTAACAGAACACAGAGCAGTTTCTCAGAAAGCTTCTTTCCAGTTTTGAACGGAAGATATTTCCTTTTTCACCATAGCCCTCTGTGGGCTTCCAAATATCCCTTTGCCAATTCCCCAAGAACAGCCTTAGCGAAAGGCTTCTTGAAGGGACAGATGTAACTCTGTGAGATGAATTAACAGAACACAGAGCAGTTTCTCTTAAAGCTTCTTTCCAGTTTTGAACGGAAGATATTTCCTTTTTCACCATAGCCCTCTATGGGCTTCCAAATATCCCTTTGCCAATTCCACAAGAACAGCCTTAGCGAAAGGCTTCTTGAAGGGAAAGATGTAACTCTGTGAGATGAATTAACAGAACACAGAGCAGTTTCTCAGAAAGCTTCTTTCCAGTTTTGAACGGAAGATATTTCCTTTTTCACCATAGCCCTCTATGGGCTTCCAAATATCCCTTTGCCAATTCCACAAGAACAGCCTTAGCGAAAGGCTTCTTGAAGGGAAAGATGTAACTCTGTGAGATGAATTAACAGAACACAGAGCAGTTTCTCAGAAAGATTCTTTCCAGTTTTGAATGGAAGATATTTCCTTTTTCACCATAGCCCTCTATGGGCTTCCAAATATCTCTTTGCCAATTCCACAAGAACAGCCTTAGCGAAAGGCTCCTTGAAGGGAAAGATGTAATTCTGTGAGATGAATTAACAGAACACAGAGCAGTTTCTCAGAAAGCTTCTTTCCAGTTTTGAACGGAAGATATTTCCTTTTTCACCATAGCCCTCGATGGGCTTCCAAATATCCCTTTTCCAATTCCACAAGAACAGCCTTAGCGAAAGGGTTCTTCAAAGGAAAAATGTAACTCTGCGAGATGAATTAACAGAACACAGAGCAGTTTCTCAGAAAGCTTCTTTCCAGTTATGAACGGAAGATATTTCCTTTTTCACCATAGCACTCTATGGGCTTCCAAATATCCCTTCGCCAATTCCACAAGAACAGCCTTAGCGAAAGGCTTCTTGAAGGGAAAGATATAACTCTGTGAGATGAATTAAGGGAACATAGAGCAGTTTCTCAGAAAGCTTCTTTCCAGTTTTGAACGGAAGATATTTCCTTTTTCACCATAGCCCTCTATAGGCTTCCAAATATCCCTTTGCCAATCCCACAAGAACAGTCTTAGCGAAAGGCTTCTTGAAGGGAAAGATGTATCTCTGTGAGATGAATTAACAGAACACAGAGCAGTTTCTCAGAAAGCTTCTTTCCAGTTTTCAACGGAAGATATTTCCTTTTTCACCATAGCCCTATATGGGCTTCCAAATATCCCTTTGCCAATTCCACAAGAACAGCCTTAGCGAAAGGCTTCTTGAAGGGAAAGATGTAACTCTGTGATATGAATTAACAGAACACAGAGCAGTTTCTCAGAAAGCTTCTTTTCAGTTTTGAACGGAAGATATTTCCTTTTTCACCATAGCCCTCTATGGGCTTCCAAATATCCCTTTGCCAATTCCACAAGAACAGCCTTAGCGAAAGGCTTCTTGAAGGGAAAGATGTAACTCTGTGAGATGAATTAACAGAATACAGAGCAGTTTCTCAGAAAGCTTCTTTCCAGTTTTGAACGGAAGATATTTCCTTTTTCACCATAGCCCTCCATGGGCTTCCAAATATCCCTTTGCCAATTCCACAAGAACAGCCTTAGCGAAAGGCTTCTTTAAGGGAAAGATGTAACTCTGTGGGATGAATTAACAGAACACAGAACAGTTTCTCAGAAATCTTCTTTCCAGTTTTGAACGGAAGATATTTCCTTTTTCACCATAACAATCTATGGGCTTCCAAATATCCCTTTTCCAATTCCAAAAGTACAGCCTTAGCGAAAGGCTTCTTGAAGGGAAAGATGTAACTCCGTGAGATGAATTAACAGAACACAGAGCAGTTTTTCAGAAAGCTTCTTTCCAGTTTTGAACGGAAGATATTTCCTTTTTCACCATAGCCCTCTATGGGCTTCCAAATATCCCTTTGCCAATTCCCCAAGAACAGCCTTAGCGAAAGGCTTCTTGAAGGGAAAGATGTAACTCTGTGAGATGAATTAACAGAACACAGAGCAGTTTCTCTGAAAGCTTCTTTCCAGTTTTGAACGGAAGATATTTCCTTTTTCACCATAGCCCTCTATGGGCTTCCAAATATCCCTTTGCCAATCCCACAAGAACAGCCTTAGCGAAAGGCTTCTTGAAGGGAAAGATGTAACTCTGTGAGATGAATTAACAGAACACAGAGCAGTTTCTCAGAAAGCTTCTTTCCAGTTTTGAACGGAAGATATTTCCTTTTTCACCATAGTCCTCTATGGGCTTCCAAATATCCCTTTGCCAATTCCACAAGAACAGCCTTAACGAAAGGCTTCTTGAAGGAAAAGATGTAACTCAGTGAGATGAATTAACAGAACACAGAGCAGTTACTCAGAAAGCTTCTTTCCAGTTTTGAACGGAAGATATTTCCTTTTTCACCATAGCCCTCTATGGGCTTCCAAATATCCCTTTGCCAATTCCACAAGAACAGCCTTAGCGAAAGGCTTCTTGAAGGGATAGATGTAACTCTGTGAGATGAATTTACAGAACACAGAGCAGTTTCTCAGAAAGCTTTTTTCCAGTTTTGAACGGAAGATATTTCCTTTTTCACCATAGCCCTCTATGGGCTTCCAAATATCCCTTTGCCAATTCCACAAGAACAGCTTTAGCGAAAGGCTTCTTGAAGGGAAAGATGTAACTCTGTGAGATGAATTAACAGAACACAGAGCAGTTTCTCTGAAAGCTTATTTCCAATTTTGAACAGAAGATATTTCCTTTTTCACCATAGCCCTCTATGGGCTTCCAAATATCCCTTTGCCAATTCCACAAGAACAGCCTTAGTGAAAGGCTTCTTGAAGGGAAAGATGTAACTCTGTGAGATGAATTAACAGAACACAGAGCAGTTTCTCAGAAAGCTTCTTTCCAGTTTTGAACGGAAGATATTTCCTTTTTCACCATAGCCCTCTATGGGCTTCCAAATATCCCTTTTCCAATTCCACAAGAACAGCCTTAGCGAAAGGCTTCTTGAAGGGAAAGATGTAACTCTGTGAGATGAATTAACAGAACACAGAGCAGTTTCTCAGAAAGCTTCTTTCAAGTTTTGAACGGAAGATATTTCCTTTTTCACCATAGCCCTCTATGGGCTTCCAAATATCCCTTTGCCAATTGCACAAGAACAGCCTTAGCGAAAGGCTTCTTGAAGGGAAAGATGTAACTCTGTGAGATGAATTTACAGAACACAGAGCAGTTTCTCAGAAAGCTTCTTTCCAGTTTTGAACGGAAGATATTTCCATTTTCACCATAGCCCTCTATGTGCTTATAATATATCCCTTTGCCAATTCCACAAGAACAGCCATAGGGAAAGGCTTCTTGAAGGGAAAGATGTAACTCTGTGAGATGAATTAACAGAACACAGAGCAGTTTCTCAGAAAGCTTCTTTCCAGTTTTGAACGGAAGATATTTCCTTTTTCACCATAGCCCTCTATGGGCTTCCAAATATCCCTTTTCCAATTCCACAAGAACAGCCTTAGAGAAAGGCTTCTTGAAGGGAAAGATGTAATTCTGTGAGAGGAATTAACAGAACACGGAGCAGTTACTCAGAAAGCTTCTTTCCAGTTTTGAACGGAAGATATTTCCTTTTTCACCATAGCCCTCTATGGGCTTCCAAATATCCATTTGCCAATTCCCCAAGAACAGCCTTAGCGAAAGGCTTCTTGAAGGGAAAGATGTAACTCTGTGAGATGAATTAACAGAACGCAGAGCAGTTTCTCAGAAAGCTTCTTTCCAGTTTTGAACGGAAGATATTTCCCTTTTCACCATAGCCCTCTATGGGCTTCCAAATATCCCTTGGCCAATTCCACAAGAACAGCCTTAGCGAAAGGCTTCTTGAAGGGAAAGATGTAACTCTATGAGATGAATTAACAGAACACAGAGCAGTTTCTCAGAAAGCTTCTTTCCAGTTTTGAACGGAAGACATTTCCTTTTTCACCATAGCCCTCTAAGGGCTTCAAAATATCCCTTTGCCAATTCCACAAGAACAGCCTTAGCGAAAGGCTTCTTGAAGGGAAAGATGTAACTCTGTGAGATGAATTTACAGAACACAGAGCAGTTTCTCAGAAAGCTTTTTTCCAGTTTTGAACGGAAGATATTTCCTTTTTCACCATAGCCCTCTATGGGCTTCCAAATATCCCTTTGCCAATTGCACAAGAACAGCCTTAGCGAAAGGCTTCCTGAAGGGAAAGATGTAACTCTGTGAAATGAATTAACAGGAGACAGAGCAGTTTCTCAGAAAGCTTCTTTCCAGTTTTAAACGGAAGATATTTCCTTTTTCATTATAGCCCTCTATGGGCTTCCAAATATCCCTTTGTCAATTCCACAAGAACAGCCTTAGCGAAAGGCTTCTTGAAGGGAAAGATGTAACTCTGTGAGATGAATTAACAGAACACAGAGCAGTTTCTCAGAAAGCTTCTTTCCAGTTTTGAACGGAAGATATTTCCTTTTTCACCATAGCCCTCTATGGGCTTCCAAATATCCCTTTGCCAATTCCCCAAGAACAGCCTTAGCGAAAGGCTTCTTGAAGGGAAAGATGTAACTCTGTGAGATGAATTAACAGAAGACAGAGCAGTTTCTCAGAAAGCTTCTTTCCAGTTTTGAACGGAAGATATTTCCTTTTTCACCATAGCCCTCTATGGGCTTCCAAATATCCCTTTGCCAATTCCACAAGAACAGCCTTAGCGAAAGGCTTCTTGAAGGGAAAGATGTAACTCTGTGAGATGAATTAACAGAACACAGAGCAGTTTCTCAGAAAGCTTCTTTCCAGTTTTGAACGGATGATATTTCCTTTTTCACCATAGCCCTCTAAGGGCTTCCAAATATCCCTTTGCCAATTCCACAAGAACAGCCTTAGCGAAACGCTTCTTGAAGGGAAAGATGTAACACTGTGTGATGAATTTACAGAACACAGAGCAGTTTCTCAGAAAGCTTCTTTCCAGTTTTGAACGGAAGATATTTCTTTTTCACCATAGCCCTCTATGGGCTTCCAAATATCCCTTTGCCAATTCCACAAGAACAGCCTTAGCGAAAGGCTTCTTGAAGGGAAAGATGTAACTCGGTGAGATGAATTAACAGAACACAGAGCAGTTTCTCAGAAAGCTTCTTTCCAGTTTTGAACGGAAGATATTTCCTTTTTCACCGTAGCCCTCTATGGGCTTCCAAATATCCCTTTGCCAATTCCCCAAGAACAGCCTTAGCGAAAGGCTTCTTGAAGGGAAAGATGTAACTCTGTGAGATGAATAAACAGAACACAGAGCAGTTTCTCAGAAAGCTTGTGACCAGTTTTGAACGGAAGATATTTCCTTTTTCACAATAGCCCTCTATGTGCTTCCAAATATCCCTTTGCCAATTCCACAAGAACAGCCTTAGCGAAAGGCTTCTTGAAGGGAAAGATGTAACTCTGTGAGATGAAATAACAGAACACGGAGCAGTTTCTCAGAAAGCTTCTTTCCAGTTTTGAACGGAAGATATTTCCTTTTTCACCATAGCCCTCTATGGGCTTCCAAATATCCCTTTGCCAATTCCCCAAGAACAGCCTTAGAGAAAGGCTTCTTGAAGGGAAAGATGTAACTCTGTGAGATGAATTAACAGAACACAGAGCAGTTTCTCTGAAAGCTTCTTTCCAGTTTGAACGGAAGATATTTCCTTTTTCACCATAGCCCTCTAAGGGCTTCCAAATATCCCTTTGCCAATCCCACAAGAACAGCCTTAGCGAAAGGCTTCTTGAAGGGAAAGATGTAACTCTGTGAGATGAATTAACAGAACACAGAGCAGTTTCTCAGAAAGCTTCTTTCCAGTTTTGAACGGAAGATATTTCCTTTTTCACCATAGCCCTCTATTGGCTTCCAAATATCCCTTTGCCAATTCCACAAGAACAGCCTTAGCGAAAGGCTTCTTGAAGGGAAAGATGTAACTCTGTGAGATGAATTAACAGAACACAGAGCAGTTTCTCAGAAAGCTTCTTTCCAGTTTTGAACGGAAGATATTTCCTTTTTCACCATAGCCCTCTATGGGCTTCCAAATATCCCTTTGCCAATTCCACAAGAACAGCCTTAGCGAAAGGCTTCTTGAAGGGAAAGATGTAACTCTGTGAGATAAATTAACAGAACACAGAGCAGTTTCTCAGAAAGCTTCTTTCCAGTTTTGAATGGGAGGTATTTCCTTTTTCACCATAGCCCTCTATGGGTTTCCAAATATAACTTTGCCAATTCCACAAGAACAGCCTTAGCGAAAGGCTTCTTGAAGGGAAAGATGTAACTCTGTGAGATGAATTAACAGAACACAGAGCAGTTTCTCAGAAAGCTTCTTTCCAGTTTTGAACGGAAGATATTTCCTTTTTCACCATAGCCCTCTATGGGCTTCCAAATATCCCTTTGCCAATTGCACAAGAACAGCCTTAGCGAAAGGCTTCTTGAAGGGATAGATGTAACTCTATGAGATGAATTAACAGAACACAGAGCAGTTTCTCAGAAAGCTTCTTTCCAGTGTTGAACGGAAGATATTTCCTTTTTCACCATAGCCCTCTATGGGCTTCCAAATATCCCTTTGCCAATTCCACAAGAACAGCCTTAGCGAAAGGCTTCTTGAAGGGAAAGATGTAACTCTGTGAGATGAATTAACAGAACACAGAGCAGTTTCTCAGAAAGCTTCTTTCCAGTTTTGAACGGAAGATATTTCCTTTTTCACCATAGCCCTCTATGGGCTTCCAAATATCCCTTTGCCAATTCCACAAGAACAGCCTTAGCGAAAGGCTTCTTGAAGGGAAAGATGTAACTCTGTGAGATGAATTAACAGAACACAGAGCAGTTTCTCAGAAAGATTCTTTCCAGTTTTGAATGGAAGATATTTCCTTTTTCACCATAGCCCTCTATGGGCTTCCAAATATCTCTTTGCCAATTCCACAAGAACAGCCTTAGCGAAAGGCTCCTTGAAGGGAAAGATGTAATTCTGTGAGATGAATTAACAGAACACAGAGCAGTTTCTCAGAAAGCTTCTTTCCAGTTTTGAACGGAAGATATTTCCTTTTTCACCATAGCCCTCGATGGGCTTCCAAATATCCCTTTTCCAATTCCACAAGAACAGCCTTAGCGAAAGGGTTCTTCAAAGGAAAAATGTAACTCTGCGAGATGAATTAACAGAACACAGAGCAGTTTCTCAGAAAGCTTCTTTCCAGTTATGAACGGAAGATATTTCCTTTTTCACCATAGCACTCTATGGGCTTCCAAATATCCCTTCGCCAATTCCACAAGAACAGCCTTAGCGAAAGGCTTCTTGAAGGGAAAGATATAACTCTGTGAGATGAATTAAGGGAACATAGAGCAGTTTCTCAGAAAGCTTCTTTCCAGTTTTGAACGGAAGATATTTCCTTTTTCACCATAGCCCTCTATAGGCTTCCAAATATCCCTTTGCCAATCCCACAAGAACAGTCTTAGCGAAAGGCTTCTTGAAGGGAAAGATGTATCTCTGTGAGATGAATTAACAGAACACAGAGCAGTTTCTCAGAAAGCTTCTTTCCAGTTTTCAACGGAAGATATTTCCTTTTTCACCATAGCCCTATATGGGCTTCCAAATATCCCTTTGCCAATTCCACAAGAACAGCCTTAGCGAAAGGCTTCTTGAAGGGAAAGATGTAACTCTGTGATATGAATTAACAGAACACAGAGCAGTTTCTCAGAAAGCTTCTTTTCAGTTTTGAACGGAAGATATTTCCTTTTTCACCATAGCCCTCTATGGGCTTCCAAATATCCCTTTGCCAATTCCACAAGAACAGCCTTAGCGAAAGGCTTCTTGAAGGGAAAGATGTAACTCTGTGAGATGAATTAACAGAATACAGAGCAGTTTCTCAGAAAGCTTCTTTCCAGTTTTGAACGGAAGATATTTCCTTTTTCACCATAGCCCTCCATGGGCTTCCAAATATCCCTTTGCCAATTCCACAAGAACAGCCTTAGCGAAAGGCTTCTTTAAGGGAAAGATGTAACTCTGTGGGATGAATTAACAGAACACAGAACAGTTTCTCAGAAATCTTCTTTCCAGTTTTGAACGGAAGATATTTCCTTTTTCACCATAACAATCTATGGGCTTCCAAATATCCCTTTTCCAATTCCAAAAGTACAGCCTTAGCGAAAGGCTTCTTGAAGGGAAAGATGTAACTCCGTGAGATGAATTAACAGAACACAGAGCAGTTTTTCAGAAAGCTTCTTTCCAGTTTTGAACGGAAGATATTTCCTTTTTCACCATAGCCCTCTATGGGCTTCCAAATATCCCTTTGCCAATTCCCCAAGAACAGCCTTAGCGAAAGGCTTCTTGAAGGGAAAGATGTAACTCTGTGAGATGAATTAACAGAACACAGAGCAGTTTCTCTGAAAGCTTCTTTCCAGTTTTGAACGGAAGATATTTCCTTTTTCACCATAGCCCTCTATGGGCTTCCAAATATCCCTTTGCCAATCCCACAAGAACAGCCTTAGCGAAAGGCTTCTTGAAGGGAAAGATGTAACTCTGTGAGATGAATTAACAGAACACAGAGCAGTTTCTCAGAAAGCTTCTTTCCAGTTTTGAACGGAAGATATTTCCTTTTTCACCATAGTCCTCTATGGGCTTCCAAATATCCCTTTGCCAATTCCACAAGAACAGCCTTAACGAAAGGCTTCTTGAAGGAAAAGATGTAACTCAGTGAGATGAATTAACAGAACACAGAGCAGTTACTCAGAAAGCTTCTTTCCAGTTTTGAACGGAAGATATTTCCTTTTTCACCATAGCCCTCTATGGGCTTCCAAATATCCCTTTGCCAATTCCACAAGAACAGCCTTAGCGAAAGGCTTCTTGAAGGGATAGATGTAACTCTGTGAGATGAATTTACAGAACACAGAGCAGTTTCTCAGAAAGCTTTTTTCCAGTTTTGAACGGAAGATATTTCCTTTTTCACCATAGCCCTCTATGGGCTTCCAAATATCCCTTTGCCAATTCCACAAGAACAGCTTTAGCGAAAGGCTTCTTGAAGGGAAAGATGTAACTCTGTGAGATGAATTAACAGAACACAGAGCAGTTTCTCTGAAAGCTTATTTCCAATTTTGAACAGAAGATATTTCCTTTTTCACCATAGCCCTCTATGGGCTTCCAAATATCCCTTTGCCAATTCCACAAGAACAGCCTTAGTGAAAGGCTTCTTGAAGGGAAAGATGTAACTCTGTGAGATGAATTAACAGAACACAGAGCAGTTTCTCAGAAAGCTTCTTTCCAGTTTTGAACGGAAGATATTTCCTTTTTCACCATAGCCCTCTATGGGCTTCCAAATATCCCTTTTCCAATTCCACAAGAACAGCCTTAGCGAAAGGCTTCTTGAAGGGAAAGATGTAACTCTGTGAGATGAATTAACAGAACACAGAGCAGTTTCTCAGAAAGCTTCTTTCAAGTTTTGAACGGAAGATATTTCCTTTTTCACCATAGCCCTCTATGGGCTTCCAAATATCCCTTTGCCAATTGCACAAGAACAGCCTTAGCGAAAGGCTTCTTGAAGGGAAAGATGTAACTCTGTGAGATGAATTTACAGAACACAGAGCAGTTTCTCAGAAAGCTTCTTTCCAGTTTTGAACGGAAGATATTTCCATTTTCACCATAGCCCTCTATGTGCTTATAATATATCCCTTTGCCAATTCCACAAGAACAGCCATAGGGAAAGGCTTCTTGAAGGGAAAGATGTAACTCTGTGAGATGAATTAACAGAACACAGAGCAGTTTCTCAGAAAGCTTCTTTCCAGTTTTGAACGGAAGATATTTCCTTTTTCACCATAGCCCTCTATGGGCTTCCAAATATCCCTTTTCCAATTCCACAAGAACAGCCTTAGAGAAAGGCTTCTTGAAGGGAAAGATGTAATTCTGTGAGAGGAATTAACAGAACACGGAGCAGTTACTCAGAAAGCTTCTTTCCAGTTTTGAACGGAAGATATTTCCTTTTTCACCATAGCCCTCTATGGGCTTCCAAATATCCATTTGCCAATTCCCCAAGAACAGCCTTAGCGAAAGGCTTCTTGAAGGGAAAGATGTAACTCTGTGAGATGAATTAACAGAACGCAGAGCAGTTTCTCAGAAAGCTTCTTTCCAGTTTTGAACGGAAGATATTTCCCTTTTCACCATAGCCCTCTATGGGCTTCCAAATATCCCTTGGCCAATTCCACAAGAACAGCCTTAGCGAAAGGCTTCTTGAAGGGAAAGATGTAACTCTATGAGATGAATTAACAGAACACAGAGCAGTTTCTCAGAAAGCTTCTTTCCAGTTTTGAACGGAAGACATTTCCTTTTTCACCATAGCCCTCTAAGGGCTTCAAAATATCCCTTTGCCAATTCCACAAGAACAGCCTTAGCGAAAGGCTTCTTGAAGGGAAAGATGTAACTCTGTGAGATGAATTTACAGAACACAGAGCAGTTTCTCAGAAAGCTTTTTTCCAGTTTTGAACGGAAGATATTTCCTTTTTCACCATAGCCCTCTATGGGCTTCCAAATATCCCTTTGCCAATTGCACAAGAACAGCCTTAGCGAAAGGCTTCCTGAAGGGAAAGATGTAACTCTGTGAAATGAATTAACAGGAGACAGAGCAGTTTCTCAGAAAGCTTCTTTCCAGTTTTAAACGGAAGATATTTCCTTTTTCACCATAGCCCTCTATGGGCTTCCAAATATCCCTTTGTCAATTCCACAAGAACAGCCTTAGAGAAAGGCTTCTTGAAGGGAAAGATGTAACTCTGTGAGATGAATTAACAGAACACAGAGCAGTTTCTCAGAAAGCTTCTTTCCAGTTTTGAACGGAAGATATTTCCTTTTTCACCATAGCCCTCTATGGGCTTCCAAATATCCCTTTGCCAATTCCCCAAGAACAGCCTTAGCGAAAGGCTTCTTGAAGGGAAAGATGTAACTCTGTGAGATGAATTAACAGAAGACAGAGCAGTTTCTCAGAAAGCTTCTTTCCAGTTTTGAACGGAAGATATTTCCTTTTTCACCATAGCCCTCTATGGGCTTCCAAATATCCCTTTGCCAATTCCACAAGAACAGCCTTAGCGAAAGGCTTCTTGAAGGGAAAGATGTAACTCTGTGAGATGAATTAACAGAACACAGAGCAGTTTCTCAGAAAGCTTCTTTCCAGTTTTGAACGGATGATATTTCCTTTTTCACCATAGCCCTCTAAGGGCTTCCAAATATCCCTTTGCCAATTCCACAAGAACAGCCTTAGCGAAACGCTTCTTGAAGGGAAAGATGTAACACTGTGTGATGAATTTACAGAACACAGAGCAGTTTCTCAGAAAGCTTCTTTCCAGTTTTGAACGGAAGATATTTCTTTTTCACCATAGCCCTCTATGGGCTTCCAAATATCCCTTTGCCAATTCCACAAGAACAGCCTTAGCGAAAGGCTTCTTGAAGGGAAAGATGTAACTCGGTGAGATGAATTAACAGAACACAGAGCAGTTTCTCAGAAAGCTTCTTTCCAGTTTTGAACGGAAGATATTTCCTTTTTCACCGTAGCCCTCTATGGGCTTCCAAATATCCCTTTGCCAATTCCCCAAGAACAGCCTTACCGAAAGGCTTCTTGAAGGGAAAGATGTAACTCTGTGAGATGAATAAACAGAACACAGAGCAGTTTCTCAGAAAGCTTGTGACCAGTTTTGAACGGAAGATATTTCCTTTTTCACAATAGCCCTCTATGTGCTTCCAAATATCCCTTTGCCAATTCCACAAGAACAGCCTTAGCGAAAGGCTTCTTGAAGGGAAAGATGTAACTCTGTGAGATGAAATAACAGAACACGGAGCAGTTTCTCAGAAAGCTTCTTTCCAGTTTTGAACGGAAGATATTTCCTTTTTCACCATAGCCCTCTATGGGCTTCCAAATATCCCTTTGCCAATTCCCCAAGAACAGCCTTAGAGAAAGGCTTCTTGAAGGGAAAGATGTAACTCTGTGAGATGAATTAACAGAACACAGAGCAGTTTCTCTGAAAGCTTCTTTCCAGTTTGAACGGAAGATATTTCCTTTTTCACCATAGCCCTCTAAGGGCTTCCAAATATCCCTTTGCCAATCCCACAAGAACAGCCTTAGCGAAAGGCTTCTTGAAGGGAAAGATGTAACTCTGTGAGATGAATTAACAGAACACAGAGCAGTTTCTCAGAAAGCTTCTTTCCAGTTTTGAACGGAAGATATTTCCTTTTTCACCATAGCCCTCTATTGGCTTCCAAATATCCCTTTGCCAATTCCACAAGAACAGCCTTAGCGAAAGGCTTCTTGAAGGGAAAGATGTAACTCTGTGAGATGAATTAACAGAACACAGAGCAGTTTCTCAGAAAGCTTCTTTCCAGTTTTGAACGGAAGATATTTCCTTTTTCACCATAGCCCTCTATGGGCTTCCAAATATCCCTTTGCCAATTCCACAAGAACAGCCTTAGCGAAAGGCTTCTTGAAGGGAAAGATGTAACTCTGTGAGATAAATTAACAGAACACAGAGCAGTTTCTCAGAAAGCTTCTTTCCAGTTTTGAATGGGAGGTATTTCCTTTTTCACCATAGCCCTCTATGGGTTTCCAAATATAACTTTGCCAATTCCACAAGAACAGCCTTAGCGAAAGGCTTCTTGAAGGGAAAGATGTAACTCTGTGAGATGAATTAACAGAACACAGAGCAGTTTCTCAGAAAGCTTCTTTCCAGTTTTGAACGGAAGATATTTCCTTTTTCACCATAGCCCTCTATGGGCTTCCAAATATCCCTTTGCCAATTGCACAAGAACAGCCTTAGCGAAAGGCTTCTTGAAGGGATAGATGTAACTCTATGAGATGAATTAACAGAACACAGAGCAGTTTCTCAGAAAGCTTCTTTCCAGTGTTGAACGGAAGATATTTCCTTTTTCACCATAGCCCTCTATGGGCTTCCAAATATCCCTTTGCCAATTCCACAAGAACATCCTTAGCGAAAGGCTTCTTGAAGGGAAAGATGTAACTGTGTGAGATGAATTAACAGAACACAGAGCAGTTTCTCAGAAAGCTTCTTTCCAGTTTTGAACGGAAGATATTTCCTTTTTCACCATAGCCCTCTATGGGCTTCCAAATATCCCTTTGCCAATTCCACAAGAACAGCCTTAGCGAAAGGCTTCTTGAAGGGAAAGATGTAACTCTGTGAGATGAATTAACAGAACACAGAGCAGTTTCTCAGAAAGCTTCTTTCCAGTGTTGAACGGATGATATTTCCTTTTTCACCATAGCCCTCTAAGGGCTTCCAAATATCCCTTTACCAATTGCACAATAACAGCCTTAGCGAAACGCTTCTTGAAGTGAAAGATGTAACACTGTGAGGTGAATTTACAGAACACAGAGCAGTTTCTCAGAAAGCTTCTTTCCAGTTTTGAACGGAAGATATTTCCTTTTTCACCATAGCCCTCTATGGGCTTCCAAATATCCCTTTGCCAATTCCACAAGAACAGCCTTAGCGAAAGGCTTCTTGAAGGGAAAGATGTAACTCTGTGAGATGAATTAACAGAACACAGAGCAGTTTCTCAGAAAGCTTCTTTCCCGTTTTGAACGGAAGATATATCCTTTTTAACCATAGACCTCTAAGGGCTTCCAAATATCCCTTTGCCAATTCCCCAAGTACAGCCTTAGCGAAAGGCTTCTTGAAGGCAAAGATGTAACTCTGTGAGATGAATTAACAGAACACAGAGCAGTTTCTCAGAAAGCTTCTTTCCAGTTTTGAACGGAAGATATTTCCTTTTTCACCATAGCCCTCTATGGGCTTCCAAATATCCCTTTGCCAATTCCACAAGAACAGCCTTAGCGAAAGGTTCTTGAAGGGAAAGGTGTAACTCTGTGAGATGAATTAACAGAACACAGAGCAGTTTCTCAGAAAGCTTCTTTCCAGTTTTGAACGGAAGATATTTCCTTTTTCACCATAGCCCTCTATGGGCTTCCAAATATCAGTTTGCCAATTCCACAAGAACAGCCTTAGCGAAAGGCTTCTTGAAGGGAAAGATGTAACTCTGTGAGATGAATTAACAGAACACAGAGCAGTTTCTCAGAAAGCTTCTCTCCAGTTTTGAACGGCAGATATTTCCTTTTCCAACATAGCCCTCTATGGACTTCCAAATATCCCTTTGCCAATTCCCCAAGAACAGCCTTAGCGAAAGGCTTCTTGAAGGGAAAGATGTAACTCTGTGAGATGAATTAGCAGAACACAGAGCAGTTTCTCAGAAAGCTTCTCTCCAGTTTTGAACGGAAGATATTTCCTTTTCCAACATAGCCCTCTATGGACTTCCAAATATCCCTTTGCCAATTCCACAAGAACAGCCTTAGCGAAAGGTTTCTTGAAGGGAAAGATGTAACTCTGTGAGATGAATTAACAGAACACAGAGCAGTTTCTCAGAAAGCTTCTTTCCGGTTTTGAACGGAAGATATTTCCTTTTTCCCCATAGCCCTCTATGGGCTTCCAACTATCCCTTTGCCAATTCCACAAGAACAGCCTTAGCGAAAGGCTTCTTGAAGGGAAAGATGTAACTCTGTGAGATGAATTAACAGAACACAGAGCACTTTCTCAGAAAGCTTCTTTCCAGTTTTGAACGGAAGATATTTCCTTTTTCACCATAGCCCTCTATGGGCTTCCAAATATCCCTTTGCCAATTCCACAAGAACAGCCTTAGCGAAAGGCTTCTTGAAGGGAATGATATAACTCTGTGAGCTGAATTAACAGAACACATAGCAGTTTCTCGGAAAGCTTCCTTCCAGTTTTGAACGGAAGATATTTCCTTATTCAGCATAGCCCTCTATGGGCTTTCAAATATCCCTTTCCCTATTCCACAAGACCAGCCTTAGCGAAAGGCTTCTTGAAGGGAAAGATGTAACTCTGTGAGATGAATTAACAGAACACAGAGCAGTTTCTCAGAAAGCTTCTTTCCAGTTTTGAACGGAAGATATTCCCTTTTACACCATAGCCCTCTATGGGCTTCCAAATATCCCTTTGCAAATTCCACAAGAACAGCCTTAGCGAAAGGCTTCTTGAAGGGAAAGATGTAACTCTGTGAGATGAATTAACAGAACACAGAGCAGTTTCTCAGAAAGCTTCTTTCCAGTTTTGAAAGGAAGATATTTCCTTTTTCACCATAGCCCTCTATGGGCTTCCAAATATCCCTTTTCCAATTCCACAAGAACAGCCTTAGCGAAAGGCTTCTTCAAGGGAAAGATGTAACTCTGTGAGATGAATTAACAGAACACAGAGCAGTTTCTCAGAAAGCTTCTTTCCAGTTTTCAACGGAAGATATTTCCTTTTTCACCATAGCACTCTATGGGCTTCCAAATATCCCTTTGCCAATTCCACAAGAACAGCCTTAGCGACAGGCTTCTTGAAGGGAAAGATGTAACTCTGTGAGATGAATTAACAGAACACAGAGCAGTTTCTCAGAAAGCATCTTTCCGGTTTTGATCGGAAAATATTTCCTTTTTCACCCTAGCCCTCTATGGGCTTCCAAATATCCCTTTGCAAATTCCACAAGAACAGCCTTAGCGAAAGGCTTCTTGAAGGGAAAGATGTAACTCTGTGAGATGAATTTACAGAACACAGAGCAGTTTCTCAGAAAGCTTCTTTCCGGTTTTAAACGGAAGATATTTCCTTTTTCACCATAGTCCACTATGGGCTTCCAAATATCTCTTTGCCAATTCCACAAGAACAGCCTTAATGATAGGCTTCTTGAAGGGAAAGATGTAAGTCTGTGAGATGAATTAACAGAACACAGAGCAATTTCTCAGAAAGCTTCTTTCCGGTTTTGAACGGAAGATATTTCCTTTTTCAGCATAGCCCTCTATGGGCTTCCAAAAATATCCCTTTGCCAATTCCACAAGAACAGCCTTAGCGAAAGGCTTCTTGAAGGGAAAGATGTAACTCTGTGAGATGAATTAAGAGAACACAGAGCAGTTTCTCAGAAAGCTTCTTTCCAATTTTGAACGGAAGATATTTCCTTTTTCACCAAAGCCCTCTATGGGCTTCCAAATATTGCTTTGCCAATTCCAAAAGAAGAGCCTTTGCGAAAGGCTTCTTGAAGGGAAAGATGTAACTCTCTGAGATGAATTAACAGAACACAGAGCAGTTTCTCAGAAAGCTTCTTTCCGGTTTTGAACGGAGGATATTTCGTTTTTCACCATAGCCCTCTAAGGGCTTCAAAATATCCCTCTGCCAATTCCACAAGAACAGCCTTAGCGAAAGGCTTCTTGAAGGGAATGATGTAACTCTGTGAGATGAATTAACAGAACACAGAGCAGTTTCTCAGAAAGCTTCTTTCCAGTTTTGAACGGAAGATATTTCCTTTTTCACCATAGACCTCTATGGGCTTCCAAATATCCCTTTGCCAATTCCAGAAGAACAGCCTTAGCGAAAGGCTTCTTGAAGGGAAAGATGTAACTCTGTGGATGAATTAACAGAACACAGAGCAGTTTCACAGAAAGCTTCCTTCCAGTTTGGAATGGAAGATATGTCCTTTTTCACCATAGCCCTCTATGGGCTTCCAACTATCCCTTTGCCAATTCCACAAGAACAGCCTTAGCGACAGGCTTCTTGAAGGGAAAGATGTAACTCTGTGAGATGAATTAACAGAACACAGAGCAGTTTCTCAGAAAGCATCTTTCCGGTTTTGATCGGAAAATATTTCCTTTTTCACCCTAGCCCTCTATGGGCTTCCAAATATCCCTTTGCAAATTCCACAAGAACAGCCTTAGCGAAAGGCTTCTTTAAGGGAAAGATGTAACTCTGTGAGATGAATTTACAGAACACAGAGCAGTTTCTCAGAAAGCTTCTTTCCGGTTTTAAACGGAAGATATTTCCTTTTTCACCATAGTCCACTATGGGCTTCCAAATATCTCTTTGCCAATTCCACAAGAACAGCCTTAATGATAGGCTTCTTGAAGGGAAAGATGTAACTCTGTGAGATGAATTAACAGAACACAGAGCAATTTCTCAGAAAGCTTCTTTCCGGTTTTGAACGGAAGATATTTCCTTTTTCAGCATAGCCCTCTATGGGCTTCCAAAAATATCCCTTTGCCAATTCCACAAGAACAGCCTTAGCGAAAGGCTTCTTGAAGGGAAAGATGTAACTCTGTGAGATGAATTAAGAGAACACAGAGCAGTTTCTCAGAAAGCTTCTTTCCAATTTTGAACGGAAGATATTTCCTTTTTCACCAAAGCCCTCTATGGGCTTCCAAATATTGCTTTGCCAATTCCAAAAGAAGAGCCTTTGCGAAAGGCTTCTTGAAGGGAAAGATGTAACTCTCTGAGATGAATTAACAGAACACAGAGCAGTTTCTCAGAAAGCTTCTTTCCGGTTTTGAACGGAGGATATTTCGTTTTTCACCATAGCCCTCTAAGGGCTTCAAAATATCCCTCTGCCAATTCCACAAGAACAGCCTTAGCGAAAGGCTTCTTGAAGGGAATGATGTAACTCTGTGAGATGAATTAACAGAACACAGAGCAGTTTCTCAGAAAGCTTCTTTCCAGTTTTGAACGGAAGATATTTCCTTTTTCACCATAGACCTCTATGGGCTTCCAAATATCCCTTTGCCAATTCCAGAAGAACAGCCTTAGCGAAAGGCTTCTTGAAGGGAAAGATGTAACTCTGTGGATGAATTAACAGAACACAGAGCAGTTTCACAGAAAGCTTCCTTCCAGTTTGGAATGGAAGATATGTCCTTTTTCACCATAGCCCTCTATGGGCTTCCAACTATCCCTTTGCCAATTCCACAAGAACAGCCTTAGCGAAAGGCTTCTTGAAGGGAAAGATGTAACTCTGTTAGATGAATTAACAGAACACAGAGCAGTTTCTCAGAAAGCTTCTTTCCAGTTTTGAACGGAAGATAATTCCTTTTTCACCATAGCCCTCTATGGGCTTCCAAATATCCCTTTGCTAATTTCAAAAGAACAGCCTTAGGGAACGGCTTCTGGAAGGGAAAGATGTAACTCTGTGAGATGAAATAACAGAACACAGAGCAGTTTCTAAGAAAGCTTCATTCCGGTTTTCAACGGAAGATATTTCCTTTTTCACCATAGCCCTCTATGGGCTTCACAATATCCCTTTGCCAATTCCACAAGAACAGTCTTAGCGAAAGGATTCTTGAAGGGAATGATGTAACTCTGTGAGATGAATTAACAGAACACAGAGCAGTTTCTCAGAAAGCTTCTTTCCAGTTTTGAACGGAAGATATTTCCTTTTTCACCATAGCCCTCTAAGGGCTTCCAAATATCCCTTTGCCAATTCCACAAGAACAGCCTTAGCGAAAGGCTTTTTGAAAGGAAAGATCTAACTCTGTGAGATCAATTAACAGAACACAGAGCAGTTTCTCAGAAAGCTTCTTTCCAGTTTTGAACGGAACATATTTCCTTATTCAGCATAGCCCTCTATGGGCTTCCAAATATCCCTTTGCCAATTCCACAAGAACAGCCTTAGCGAAAGGCTTCTTGAAGGGAAAGATGTAACTCTGTGAGATGAATTAACAGAACACAGAGCAGTTTCTCAGAAAGCTTCTTTCCGGTTTTGCACGGAAGATATTTCCTTCTTCACCATAGTCCACTATGGGCTTCCAAATATCTCTTTGCCAATTCCACAAGAACAGCCTTAGCGAAAGTCTTCTTGAAGGGAAAGATGTAACTCTGTGAGATGAATTAACAGAACACAGAGCAGTTTCTCAGAAAGCTTCTTTCCGGTTTTGAACGGAAGATATTTCGTTTTTCACCATAGCCCTCTATGGGCTTCCAAATATCCCTTTGCCAATTCCACAAGAACAGCCTTAGCGAAAGTTTTCTTGAAGGGAAAGATGTAACTCTGTGAGATGAATTAACAGAACACGGAGCAGTTTCTCAGAAAGCTTCTTTCCGGTTTTGAACGGAAGATATTTCCTTTTTCACCATAGCCCTCTATGGGCTTCCAAATATCCCTTTGCCAATTCCACAAGAACAGCCTTAGCGAAAGGCTTCTTGAAAGGAAAGATGTAACTCTGTGAGATGAATTAACAGAACACAGAGCAGTTTCTCAGAAAGCTACTTTCCAGTTTTGAACGGAACATATTTCCTTATTCAGCATAGCCCTCTATGGGCTTCCAAATATCCCTTCGCCAATTCCACAAGAACAGCCTTAGCGAAAGTCTTCTTGAAGGGAAAGATGTAACTCAGTGGATGAATTAACAGAACACAGAGCAGTTTCACAGAAAGCTTCCTTCCAGTTTTGAATGGAAGATATTTCCTTTTTCACCATAGCCCTCCATGGGCTTCCAAATATCCCTTTGCCAATTCCACAAGAACAGCCTTAGCGAAAGGCTTCTTGAAGGGAAAGTTGTAACTCTTCGAGATGAATTAACAGAACACAGAGCAGTTTCTCAGAAAGCTTCTCTCCAGTTTTGAACGGAAGATATATCCTTTTTCACCGTAGCCTTCTATTGGCTTCCAAATATCCCTTTGCCAATTCCACAAGAACAGCCTTAGCGAAAGACTTCTTGAAGGGAAAGATGTAACTCTGTGAGAAGAATTAACAGAACACAGAGCAGTTTCTCAGAAAGCTTCCTTCCAGTTTTGAATGGAAGATATGTCCTTTTTCACCATAGCCCTCTATGGGCTTCCAAATATCCCTTTGCCAATTCAACAAGAACAGCCTTAGAGAAAGGCTTCTTGAAGGGAAAGATGTAACTCTGTGAGAAGAATTAACAGAACACAGAGCAGTTTCTCAGAAAGCTTCTTTCCAGTTTTGAACGGAAGATATTTCCTTATTCAGCATAGCCCTCTAAAGGCTTCCAAATATCCCTTTGCCAATTCCACAAGAATAGCCTTAGCGAATGGCTTCTTGAAGGGAAAGATGTAACTCTGTGAGATGAATTAACAGAACACAGAGCAGTTTCTCAGAAAGCTTCTTTCCAGTTTTGAACGGAAGATATTTCCTTTTTCACCATTGCCCTCTATGGGTTTGCAAATATCCCTTAGCCAATTCCTCAAGAACAGCCTTAGCGAAAGAATTCTCGAAGGGAAAGATGTAACTCTTTGAGAAGAATTAACAGAACACAGAGCAGTTTCTCAGAAAGTTTCTTTCCAGTTTTGAACGGAAGATATTTCCTTTTTCACCATAGCCCGCTAAGGGCTTCCAAATATCCTTTTGCCAATTCCAAAAAAACAGCCTTAGCGAAAGGCTTCTTGAAGGGAGAGTTGTAACTCTTCGCGATGAATTAACAGAACACAGAGCAGTTTCTCAGAAAGATTCCTTCCAGTTTTGAATGGAAGATATTTCCTTTTTCACCATAGCCCTCTATGGGCTTCCAAATATCCCTTTGCCAATTCCACAAGAACAGTCTTAGCGAAATGCTTCTTGAAGGGAAAGATGTAACTCTGTGAGATGAATTAACAGAACACAAAGCAGTTTCTCAGAAAGCTTCTTTCCAGTTTTGAACGGAAGATATTTCCTTTTTCACCGTAGCCCTCTATGGGCTTCCGAATACCCTTTGCTAATTCCACAAGAAGAGCCTTAGCGAAAGGTTTCTTGAAGGGAAACATGTAACTCTGAGAGATGAATTAAGAGAACACAGAGCGGTTTCTCAGAAAGCGTCTTTTCAGTTTTGAACTGAAGATATGTCCTTTTTCAACATAGCACTCTATGGGCTTCCAAATATCCCTTTGCCAATTCCACAAGAACAGCCTTAGTGAAAGGCTTCTTGAAGGGAAAGATGTAACTCTGTGAGATGAAATAACAGAACACAGAGCAGTTTCTCAGAAAGCTTCTTTCCAGTTTTGAACGGAAGATAGTTCCTTTTTCACCATAGCCCTCTATGGGCTTCCAAATATAACTTTGCCAATTCCACAAGAACAGCCTTAGCGAAAGGCTTCTTGAAGGGAAAGATGTAACTCTGTCAGATGAATTAACAGAACACAGAGCAGATTATCTGAAAGCTTCTTTCCAGTTTTGAACGGAAGATATTTCCTTTTTCACCATAGCCCTCTATGGGCTTCCGAATACCCTTTGCCAATTCCACAAGAACTGCCTTAGCCAAAGGCTTCTTGAAGGGAAAGATGTAACTCTGTGAGATGAATTAACAGAACACAGAGCAGTTTCTCAGAAAGCTTCTTTCCAGTTTTGAACTGAAGATAGTTCCTTTATCACCATAGCCCTCTATGGGCTTCCAAATATCCCTTTGCCAATTCCACATGAACAGCCTTAGCCAAAGGCTTGGTGAAGGGAAAGATGTAACTCTGTGCGATGAATTAACAGAACACAGAGCAGTTTCTCAGAAAGCTTCTCTCCAGTTTTGAACGGAAGATATATCCTTTTTCACCATAGCCCTCTATGGGCTTCCAAATATCCCTTTGCCAATTCCACAAGAACAGCCTTAACGAAAGACTTCTTGAAGGGAGAGATGTAACTCTGTGAGAAGAATTAACAGAACACAGAGCAGTTTCTCAGAAAGCTTCCTTCCAGTTTTGAATGGAAGATATGTCCTTTTTCACCATAGCCCTCTATGGGCTTCCAAATATCCCTTTGCCAATTCAACAAGAACAGCCTTAGAGAAAGGCTTCTTGAAGGGAAAGATGTAACTCTGTGAGAAGAATTAACAGAACCCAGAGCAGTTTCTCAGAAAGCTTCTTTCCCGTTTTGAACGGAAGCTATTTCCTTTTTCACCATAGCCCTCTATGTGCTTCCAAATATCCCTTTGCCAATTCCACAAGAACAGCTGTAGCGAAAGGCTTCTTGAAGGGAAAGATGTAACTCTGTGAGATGAATTAACAGAACACAGAGCAGTTTCTCAGAAAGTTTCTTTCCGGTTTTGAATGGAAGATATGTCTTTTTTCACCATAGTCCTTTAAGTGCTTCCAAATATCCCTTTGCCAATTCCACAAGAACAGCCTTAGCGACAGGCTTCTTGAAGGGAAAGATGTAACTCTGTGAGATGAATTAACAGAACACAGAGTAGTTTCTCACAAAGCATCTTTCCGGTTTTGATCGGAAAATATTTCCTTTTTCACCATTGCCCTCTATGGGCTTCCAAATATCCCTTTGCCAATTCCACAAGAACAGCCTTCGCAAAAGGCTTCTTGAAGGGAAAGATGTAACTCTGTGAGATGAATTAACAGAACACAGAGCAGTTTCTCAGAAAGCTTCTTTCCAGCTTGAACGGAAGATATTTCCTTTTTCACCATAGCCCTCTTTGGGCTTCCAAATATCCCTTTGCCAATTCCACAAGGACAGCCTTAGCGACAGGCTTTTTGAAAGGAAAGATGTAACTCTGTGAGATCAATTAACAGAACACAGAGCAGTTTCTCAGAAAGCATCTTTCCTGTTTTGAACGGAAGATATTTCCTTTTTCACCGTAGCCCTCTATGGGCTTCCGAATACCCTTTGCCAATTCCACAAGAACTGCCTTAGCCAAAGGCTTCTTGAAGGGAAAGATGTAACTCTGTGAGATGAATTAACAGAACACAGAGAATTTTCTCAGAAAGCTTCTTTCCAGTTTTGAACGGAAGATAGTTCCTTAATCACCATAGCCCTCTATGGGCTTCCAAATATCCCTTTGCCAATTCCACATGAACAGCCTTAGCGAAAGGCTTGTTGAAGGGAAAGATGTAACTCTGTGCGATGAATTAACAGAACACAAAGCAGTTTCTCAGAAAGCTTCTCTCCAGTTTTGAACGGAAGATATATCCTTTTTCACCATAGCCCTCTATGGGCTTCCAAATATCCCTTTGCCAATTCCACAAGAACAGCCTTAGCGAAAGACTTCTTGAAGGGAAAGATGTAACTCTGTGAGAAGAATTAAAAGAACACAGAGCAGTTTCTCAGAAAGCTTCCTTCCAGTTTTGAATGGAAGATATGTCCTTTTTCACCATAGCCCTCTAAGGGCTTCCAAATATCCCTTTGCCAATTCAACAAGAACAGCCTTAGAGAAAGGCTTCTTGAAGGGAAAGATGTAACTCTGTGAGAAGAATTAACAGAACCCAGAGCAGTTTCTCAGAAAGCTTCTTTCCCGTTTTGAACGGAAGCTATTTCCTTTTTCACCATAGCCCTGTATGGGCTTCCAAATATCCCTTTGCCAATTACACAAGAACAGCTGTAGCGAAAGGCTTCTTGAAGGGAAAGATGTAACTCTGTGAGATGAATTAACAGAACACAGAGCAGTTTCTCAGAAAGCTTCTTTGCACTTTTGAACGGAAGATACTTCCTTTTTCAAAATAGCCCTCCATGGGCTTCCAAATATCCCTTTGCCAATTCCACAAGAACAGCCTTAGCGAAAGGCTTCTTGAAGGGAAAGATGTAACACTGTGAGATGAATTAACAGAACACAAAGCAGTTTCTCAGAAAGTTTCTTTCCGGTTTTGAATTTAAGATATGTCTTTTTTTACCATAGCCCTCTAAGTGCTTCCAAATATCCCTTTGCCAATTCCACAAGAATAGCCTTAGCGACAGGCTTCTTGAAGGGAAATATGTAACTCTATGAGATGAACTAACAGAACACAGAGCAGTTTCTCAGCAAGCATCTTTCCGGTTTTGAACGGAAAATATTTCCTTTTTCACCATAGCCCTCTATGTTCTTCCAAATATCCCTTTGCCAATTCCACAAGAACAGCCTTAGCGAAAGGCTTCTTGAAGGGAAAGATGTAACTCTGTGACATGAATTAACAGAACACAGAGCAGTTTCTCAGAAAGCTTCTTTCCGGTTTTGAACGGAAGATATTTCCTTTTTCACCATAGTCCACTATGGGCTTCCAAATATCTCTTTGCCAGTTCCACAAGAACAGCCTTAGCGAAAGGCTTCTGGAAGGGAAAGATGTAACCCTGTGAGATGAATTAACAGAACACAGAGCAATTTCACAGAATGCTTCTTTCCGGTTTTGAACGGAAGATATTTCCTTTTTCAGCATAGCCCTCTATGGGCTTCCCAATTTCCCTTTGCCTATTCCACAAGAACAGCCTTAGCGAAAGGCTTCTTAAAGGGAAAGATGTAACTCTGTGGATGAATTAACAGAACACAGAGCAGTTTCTCAGAAAGCTTCTTTCCAGTTTTGAACGGAAGATAGTTCCTTAATCACCATAGCCCTCTATGGGCTTCCAAATATCCCTTTGCCAATTCCACATGAACAGCCTTAGCGAAAGGCTTGTTGAAGGGAAAGATGTAACTCTGTGCGGTGAATTAACAGAACACAGAGCAGTTTCTCAGAAAGCTTCTCTCCAGTTTTGAACGGAAGATATATCCTTTTTCACCATAGCCCTCTACGGGCTTCCAAATATCCCTTTGCCAATTCCACAAGAACAGCCTTAGCGAAAGGCTTCTTGAAGGGAAAGATGTAACTCTGTTAGATGAATTAACAGAACACAGAGCAGTTTCTCAGAAAGCTTCTTTCCAGTTTTGAACGGAAGATAATTCCTTTTTCACCATAGCCCTCTATGGGCTTCCAAATATCCCTTTGCCAATTTCAAAAGAACAGCCTTAGGGAACGGCTTCTGGAAGGGAAAGATGTAACTCTGTGAGATGAAATAACAGAACACAGAGCAGTTTCTCAGAAAGCTTCATTCCGGTTTTCAACGGAAGATATTTCCTTTTTCACCATAGCCCTCTATGGGCTTCACAATATCCCTTTGCCAATTCCACAAGAACAGTCTTAGCGAAAGGATTCTTGAAGGGAATGATGTAACTCTGTGAGAGGAATTAACAGAACACAGAGCAGTTTCTCAGAAAGATTCTTTCCAGTTTTGAACGGAAGATATTTCCTTTTTCACCATAGCCCTCTAAGGGCTTCCAAATATCCCTTTGCCAATTCCACAAGAGCAGCCTTAGCGAAAGGCTTTTTGAAAGGAAAGATCTAACTCTGTGAGATCAATTAACAGAACACAGAGCAGTTTCTCAGAAAGCTTCTTTCCAGTTTTGAACGGAACATATTTCCTTATTCAGCATAGCCCTCTGTGGGCTTCCAAATATCCCTTTGCCAATTCCACAAGAACAGCCTTAGCGAAAGGCTTTTTGAAGGGAAAGATGTAACTCTGTGAGATGAATTAACAGAACACAGAGCAGTTTCTCAGAAAGCTTCTTTCCGGTTTTGCACGGAAGATATTTCCTTCTTCACCATAGTCCACTATGGGCTTCCAAATATCTCTTTGCCAATTCCACAAGAACAGCCTTAGCGAAAGTCTTCTTGAAGGGAAAGATGTAACTCTGTGAGATGAATTAACAGAACACAGAGCAGTTTCTCAGAAAGCTTCTTTCCGGTTTTGAACGGAAGATATTTCGTTTTTCACCATAGCCCTCTATGGGCTTCCAAATATCCCTTTGCCAATTCCACAAGAACAGCCTTAGCGAAAGTTTTCTTGAAGGGAAAGATGTAACTCTGTGAGATGAATTAACAGAACACGGAGCAGTTTCTCAGAAAGCTTCTTTCCGGTTTTGAACGGAAGATATTTCCTTTTTCACCATAGCCCTCTATGGGCTTCCAAATATCCCTTTGCCAATTCCACAAGAACAGCCTTAGCGAAAGGCTTCTTGAAAGGAAAGATGTAACTCTGTGAGATGAATTAACAGAACACAGAGCAGTTTCTCAGAAAGCTTCTTTCCAGTTTTGAACGGAACATATTTCCTTATTCAGCATAGCCCTCTATGGGCTTCCAAATATCCCTTCGCCAATTCCACAAGAACAGCCTTAGCGAAAGTCTTCTTGAAGGGAAAGATGTAACTCACTGGATGAATTAACAGAACACAGAGCAGTTTCACAGAAAGCTTCCTTCCAGTTTTGAATGGAAGATATTTCCTTTTTCACCATAGCCCTCTATGGGCTTCCGAATATCCCTTTGTCAATTCCACAAGAACAGCCTTAGCGAAAGGCTTCTTGAAGGGAAAGATGTAACTCTGTGAGATGAATTAACAGAACACAGAGCAGTTTCTCAGAAAGTTTCTTTCCGGTTTTGAACGGAAGATATGTCCTTTTTCACCATAGCCCTCTATGGGCTTCCTAATATCCCTTCGTCAATTCCAGAAGAACAGCCTTAGCGAAAGGTTTCTTGAAGGGAAAGATGTAACTCAGTGAGATGAATTAACAGTATACAGAGCAGTTTCTCAGAAAGCTTCTTTTCAGTTTTGAACGGAAGATATTTCCTTTTTCACCATAGCCCTCTATGGGCTTCCAAATATCCCTTTGCCAATTCCACAAGAACAGCCTTAGCGAAAGACTTCTTGAAGGGAAAGATGTAACTCTGTGAGAAGAATTAACAGAATACAGAGCAGTTTCTCAGAAAGCTTCTTTCCAGTTTTGAACGGAAGATATTTCCTTTTTCACCATAGCCCTCTATGGGCTTCCAAATATTGCTTTGCCAATTTCACAAGAACAGCCTTAGCGAAAGGCTTCTTGAAGGGAAAGTTGTAACTCTTCGAGATGAATTAACAGAACACAGAGCAGTTTCTCAGAAAGCTTCTCTCCAGTTTTGAACGGAAGATATATCCTTTTTCACCGTAGCCTTCTATTGGCTTCCAAATATCCCTTTGCCAATTCCACAAGAACAGCCTTAGCGAAAGACTTCTTGAAGGGAAAGATGTAACTCTGTGAGAAGAATTAACAGAACACAGAGCAGTTTCTCAGAAAGCTTCCTTCCAGTTTTGAATGGAAGATATGTCCTTTTTCACCATAGCCCTCTATGGGCTTCCAAATATCCCTTTGCCAATTCAACAAGAACAGCCTTAGAGAAAGGCTTCTTGAAGGGAAAGATGTAACTCTGTGAGAAGAATTAACAGAACACAGAGCAGTTTCTCAGAAAGCTTCTTTCCAGTTTTGAACGGAAGATATTTCCTTATTCAGCATAGCCCTCTAAAGGCTTCCAAATATCCCTTTGCCAATTCCACAAGAATAGCCTTAGCGAATGGCTTCTTGAAGGGAAAGATGTAACTCTGTGAGATGAATTAACAGAACACAGAGCAGTTTCTCAGAAAGCTTCTTTCCAGTTTTGAACGGAAGATATTTCCTTTTTCACCATTGCCCTCTATGGGTTTGCAAATATCCCTTAGCCAATTCCTCAAGAACAGCCTTAGCGAAAGAATTCTCGAAGGGAAAGATGTAACTCTTTGAGAAGAATTAACAGAACACAGAGCAGTTTCTCAGAAAGTTTCTTTCCAGTTTTGAACGGAAGATATTTCCTTTTTCACCATAGCCCGCTAAGGGCTTCCAAATATCCTTTTGCCAATTCCAAAAAAACAGCCTTAGCGAAAGGCTTCTTGAAGGGAGAGTTGTAACTCTGCGCGATGAATTAACAGAACACAGAGCAGTTTCTCAGAAAGATTCCTTCCAGTTTTGAATGGAAGATATTTCCTTTTTCACCATAGCCCTCTATGGGCTTCCAAATATCCCTTTGCCAATTCCACAAGAACAGTCTTAGCGAAAGGCTTCTTGAAGGGAAAGATGTAACTCTGTGAGATGAATTAACAGAACACAAAGCAGTTTCTCAGAAAGCTTCTTTCCAGTTTTGAACGGAAGATATTTCCTTTTTCACCGTAGCCCTCTATGGGCTTCCAAATATCCCTCTGAAAGTTCCACAAGAACAGCCTTACCCAAAGGCTTCTTGAAGGGAATGATTTAACTCTGTGAGATGAATTAACAGAACACAGAGCAGTTTCTCAGAAAGCTTCTTTCGGTTTTGAACGGAAGATATGTCCTTTTTCACCAAAGCCCTCTATGGGATTCCAAATATCGCTTTGCCAGTTCCAAAAAAACAGTCTTTGCGAAAGGCTTCTTGAAGGGAAAGATCTAACTCTGTGAGATGAATTAACAGAACACAGAGCAGTTTCTCAGAAAGCTTCTTTCCGGTTTTGAACGGAAGATATGTCCTTTTTCACCATAGCCCTCTATGGGATTCCAGATATCGCTTTGCCAATTCCAAAATAACAGCCTTTGCGAAAGGCTTCTTGAAGGGAAAGATGTAACTCTGTGAGATGAATTAACAGAACACAGAGCAGTTTCTCAGAAAGCTTCTTTCCAGTTTTGAACGGAAGATATTTCCTTTTTCACCATAGCCCTCTATGGGCTTCCAAATATCCCTTTGCCAATTCCACAAGAACAACCTTAGCGAAAGGCTTCTTGAAGGGAAAGATGTAACTCTGTGAGAAGAATTAACAGAACACAGAGCAGTTTCTCAGAAAGCTTCTTTCCAGTTTTGAACGGAAGATATTTCCTTTTTCACCATAGCCTTCTATGGGCTTCCAAATATCCCTTTGCCAATTCCACAAGAACAGCCTTAGCCAAAGCCTTCTTGTAGGGAAAGATTTAACTCTGTGAGATGAATTAACACAACACAGAACAGTTTCTCAGAAAGCTTCCTTCCGGTTTTGAACGAAAGAGATTTCCTTTTTCACCATAGCCCTCTAGGGGCTCCCAAATATCCCTTTGTCAATTCCACAAGAACAGACTTAGCGAAAGGCTTCTTGAAGGGAAAGATGTAACTCTGTGAGAAGAATTCACAGAACACAGAGCAGTTTCTCAGAAAGTTTCTTTCCAGTTTTGAACGGAAGATATGTCCTTTTTCACCATAGCCCTTTATGGGCTTCCAAATATCCCTTTGCCAATTCCACAAGAACAGCCTTAGCGAAAGGCTTCTTGAAGTTAAAGATGTAACTCTGCGAGATGAATTAACAGAACACAGAGCAGTTTCTCAGAAAGCTTCTTTCCAGTTTTGAACGGAAGATATGTCCTTTTTCACCATAGCCCTCTATGGGCTTCCAAATATCCCTTTGCCAATTCCACAAGAACAGCCATAGCCAAAGGCTTCCTGAAGGGAAAGATGTAACTCTGTGAGATGAATTAAGAGAACACAGAGCAGTGTCTCAGAAAGCTTCTTTCCAGTTTTGAACTGAAGATATTTCCTTTTTCATCGTAGCCCTCTATGGGCTTCCAAATATCCCTTTGCCAATTCCACAAGAACAGCCTTAGCCAAAGGCTTCTTAAAGGGAAAGATTTACCTCTGTGAGATGAATTAACAGAACACAGAACAGTTTCTCAGATAGCTTCTTTCCGGTTTTGAACGGAAGATATTTCCTTTTTCACCATAGCCCTCTATGGGCTTCCAAATATCCCTTTGCCAATTCCACAAGAACAGCCTTCGCAAAAGGCTTCTTGAAGGGAAAGATGTAACTCTGTGAGATGAATTAACAGAACACAGAGCAGTTTCTCAGAAAGCTTCTTTCCAGCTTGAACGGAAGATATTTCCTTTTTCACCATAGCCCTCTTTGGGCTTCCAAATATCCCTTTGCCAATTCCACAAGAACAGCCTTAGCGACAGGCTTTTTGAAAGGAAAGATGTAACTCTGTGAGATCAATTAACAGAACACAGAGCAGTTTCTCAGAAAGCTTCTTTACAGTTTTGAACGGAAGATATTTCCTTTTTCACCGTAGCCCTCTATGGGCTTCCGAATACCCTTTCCCAATTCCACAAGAACTGCCTTAGCCAAAGGCTTCTTGAAGGGAAAGATGTAACTCTGTGAGATGAATTAACAGAACACAGAGCATTTTCTCAGAAAGCTTCTTTCCAGTTTTGAACGGAAGATAGTTCCTTAATCACCATAGCCCTCTATGGGCTTCCAAATATCCCTTTGCCAATTCCACATGAACAGCCTTAGCGAAAGGCTTGTTGAAGGGAAAGATGTAACTCTGTGCGATGAATTAACAGAACACAGAGCAGTTTCTCAGAAAGCTTCTCTCCAGTTTTGAACGGAAGATATATCCTTTTTCACCATAGCCCTCTATGGGCTTCCAAATATCCCTTTGCCAATTCCACAAGAACAGCCTTAGCGAAAGACTTCTTGAAGGGAGAGATGTAACTCTGTGAGAAGAATTAAAAGAACACAGAGCAGTTTCTCAGAAAGCTTCCTTCCAGTTTTGAATGGAAGATATGTCCTTTTTCACCATAGCCCTCTAAGGGCTTCCAAATATCCCTTTGCCAATTCAACAAGAACAGCCTTAGAGAAAGGCTTCTTGAAGGGAAAGATGTAACTCTGTGAGAAGAATTAACAGAACCCAGAGCAGTTTCTCAGAAAGCTTCTTTCCCGTTTTGAACGGAAGCTATTTCCTTTTTCACCATAGCCCTGTATGGGCTTCCAAATATCCCTTTGCCAATTCCACAAGAACAGCTGTAGCGAAAGGCTTCTTGAAGGGAAAGATGTAACTCTGTGAGATGAATTAACAGAACACAGAGCAGTTTCTCAGAAAGCTTCTTTGCACTTTTGAACGGAAGATACTTCCTTTTTCAAAATAGCCCTCCATGGGCTTCCAAATATCCCTTTGCCAATTCCACAAGAACAGCCTTAGCGAAAGGCTTCTTGAAGGGAAAGATGTAACACTGTGAGATGAATTAACAGAACACAAAGCAGTTTCTCAGAAAGTTTCTTTCCGGTTTTGAATTTAAGATATGTCTTTTTTTACCATAGCCCTCTAAGTGCTTCCAAATATCCCTTTGCCAATTCCACAAGAATAGCCCTAGCGACAGGCTTCTTGAAGGGAAATATGTAACTCTATGAGATGAACTAACAGAACACAGAGCAGTTTCTCAGAAAGCATCTTTCCGGTTTTGAACGGAAAATATTTCCTTTTTCACCATAGCCCTCTATGTTCTTCCAAATATCCCTTTGCCAATTCCACAAGAACAGCCTTAGCGAAAGGCTTCTTGAAGGGAAAGATGTAACTCTGTGACATGAATTAACAGAACACAGAGCAGTTTCTCAGAAAGCTTCTTTCCGGTTTTGAACGGAAGATATTTCCTTTTTCACCATAGTCCACTATGGGCTTCCAAATATCTCTTTGCCAGTTCCACAAGAAGAGCCTTAGCGAAAGGCTTCTGGAAGGGAAAGATGTAACCCTGTGAGATGAATTAACAGAACACAGAGCAATTTCACAGAATGCTTCTTTCCGGTTTTGAACGGAAGATATTTCCTTTTTCAGCATAGCCCTCTATGGGCTTCCCAATATCCCTTTGCCTATTCCACAAGAACAGCCTTAGCGAAAGGCTTCTTAAAGGGAAAGATGTAACTCTGTGGATGAATTAACAGAACACAGAGCAGTTTCTCAGAAAGCTTCTTTCCAGTTTTGAACGGAAGATAGTTCCTTAATCACCATAGCCCTCTATGGGCTTCCAAATATCCCTTTGCCAATTCCACATGAACAGCCTTAGCGAAAGGCTTGTTGAAGGGAAAGATGTAACTCTGTGCGATGAATTAACAGAACACAGAGCAGTCTCTCAGAAAGCTTCTCTCCAGTTTTGAACGGAAGATATATCCTTTTTCACCATAGCCCTCTACGGGCTTCCAAATATCCCTTTGCCAATTCCACAAGAACAGCTTTAGCGAAAGACTTCTTGAAGGGAAAGATGTAACTCTGTGAGAAGAATTAACAGAACACAGAGCAGTTTCTCAGAAAGCTTCTTTCCAGTTTGGAACGGGAGCTATTTCCTTTTTCACCATAGCCCTCTATGTGCTTCCAAATATCCCTTTGCCAATTCCACAAGAACAGCTGTAGCGAAAGGCTTCTTGAAGGGAAAGATGTAACTCTGTGAGATGAATTAACAGAACACAGAGCAGTTTCTCAGAAAGCTTTTTTGCACTTTTGAACGGAAGATACTTCATTTTTCAAAATAGCCCTCCATGGGCTTCCAAATATGCCTTTGCCAATTCCACAAGAACAGCCTTAGCGAAAGGCTTCTTGAAGGGAAAGATGTAACTCTGTGAGATGAATTAACAGAACACAGAGCAGTTTCTCAGAAAGTTTCTTTCCGGTTTTGAAGGGAAGATATGTCTTTTTTTACCATAGCCCTCTAAGTGCTTCCAAGTATCCCTTTGCCAATTCCACAAGAACAGCCTTAGCGACAGGCTTCTTGAAGGGAGAGATGTAACTCTATGAGATGAACTAACAGAACACAGAGCAGTTTCTCAGAAAGCATCTTTCCGGTTTTGAACGGAAAATATTTCCTTTTTCACCATAGCCCTCTATGTTCTTCCAAATATCCCTTTGCCAATTCCACAAGAACAGCCTTAGCGAAAGGCTTCTTGAAGGGAAAGATGTAACTCTGTGAGATGAATTAACAGAACACAGAGCAGTTTCTCAGAAAGCTTCTTTCCGGTTTTGAACGGAAGATAATTCCTTTTTCACCATAGTCCACTATGGGCTTCCAAATATCTCTTTGCCAATTCCACAAGAACAGCCTTAGCGAAAGGCTTCTTGAAGGGAAAGATGTAACCCTGTGAGATGAATTAACAGAACACAGAGCAATTTCACAGAAAGCTTCTTTCCGGTTTTGAACGGAAGATATTTCCTTTTTCAGCATAGCCCTCTATGGGCTTCCAAATATCCCTTTGCCAATTCCACAAGAACAGCCTTAGCGAATGGTTTCTTGAAGGGAAAGATATACCTCTGTGAGATGAATTAAGAGAACACAGAGCAGTTTCTCAGAAAGCTTCTTTCCAGTTTTGAACGGAAGATATTTCCTTTTTCAATAAAGCCCTCTATGGGCTTCCAAATATTGCTTTGCCAATTCCAAAAGAACAGCCTTTGCGAAAGGCTTCTTGAAGGGAAAGATGTAACTCTGTGAGATGAATTAACAGAACACTGAGCAGTTTCTCAGAAAGCTTCTTTCCGGTTTTGAACGGAAGATATTTCCTTTTTCACCATAGCCCTCTATGGGCTTCAAAATATCCCTTTGCCAATTCCACAAGAACAGCCTTAGCCAAAGGCTTCTTGAAGGGAATGATGTAACTCTGTGAGATGAATTAACAGAACACAGAGCAGTTTCTCCGAAAGCTTCTTTCCAGTTTTGAACGGAAGATATTTCCTTTTTCACCATAGTCCTCTATGGGCTTCCAAATATCCCTTTGCCAATTCCACAAGAACAGCCTTAGCGAAAGGCTTTTTGAAAGGAAAGATGTAACCCTGTGAGATGAATTAACAGAACACAGAGCAGTTTCTCAGAAAGCTTCTTTCCAGTTTTGAACGGAACATATTTCCTTATTCAGCATAGCCCTCTATGGGCTTCCAAATATTCCTTTGCCTGTTCCACAAGAACAGCCTTAGCGAAAGGCTTCTTAAAGGGAAAGATGTAACTCTGTGGATGAATTAAAAGAACACAGAGCAGTTTCACAGAAAGCTTCCTTCCAGTTTTGAATGGAAGATATGTCCTTTTTCACCATAGCCCTCTATGGGCTTCCAAATATCCCTTTGCCAATTCCACAAGAACAGCCTTAGCGAAAGGCTTCTTGAAGGGAAAGATGTAACTCTGTGAGATGAATTAAGAGAACACAGAGCAGTTTCTCAGAAAGCTTCTTTCCAGTTTTGAACGGAAGATATTTCCTTTTTCACCGTAGCCCTCTATGGGCTTCCAAATATCCCTTTGCCAATTTCAAAAGAACAGCCTTAGGGAAAGGCTTCTTGAAGGGAAAGATGTAACTCTGTGAGATGAATTAACAGAACACAGAGCAGTTTCTCAGAAAACTTCTTTCCGGTTTTGAACGGAAGATATTTCCTTTTTCACCATAGCCCTCTATCGGCTTCACAATATCCCTTTGCCAATTCCACAAGAACAGCCTTAGCGAAAGGCTTCTTGAAGGGAATGATGTAACTCTGTCAGAAGAATTAACAGAACACAGAGCAGTTTCTCAGAAAGCTTCTTTCCAGTTTTGAACGGAAGATATTTCCTTTTTCACCATAGCCCTCTATGGGCTTCCAAATATCCCTTTGCCAATTCCACAAGAACAGCCTTAGCGAAAGTCTTTTTGAAAGGAAAGATGTAACTCTGTGAGATGAATTAACTGAACACAGAGCAGTTTCTCAGAGCTTCTTTCCAGTTTTGAACGGAACATATTTCCTTATTCAGCATAGCCCTCTATGGGCTTCCAAATATCCCTTTGCCAATTCCACAAGAACAGCCTTAGGGAAAGGCTTCTTGAAGGGAATGATGTAACTCTGTGAGAAGAATTAACAGAACACAGAGCAGTTTCTCAGAAAGCTTCTTTCCAGTTTTGAACGGAAGATATTTCCTTTTTCACCATAGCCCTCTATGGGTTTGCAAATATCCCTTTGCCAATTCCTCAAGAACAGCCTTAGCGAAAGAATTCTCGAAGGAAAAGATGTAACTCTGTGGGAAGAATTAACAGAACACAGAGCAGTTTCTCAGAAAGTTTCTTTACGGTTTTGAACGGAAGATATTTCCTTTTTCACCATAGGCATCTATGGGCTTCCAAATATCCTTTTGCCAATTCCACAAAAACAGCCTTAGCGAAAGGCTTCTTGAAGGGAAAGTTGTAACTATGCGCGATGAATTAACAGAACACAGAACAGTTTCTCAGAAAGATTCCTTCCAGTTTTGAATGGAAGATATTTCCTTTTTCACCATAGCACTCTATGGGCTTCCAAATATCCCTTTGCCAATTCCACAAGAACAGCCTTAGCGAAAGGCTTCTTGAAGGGAAAGATGTAACTCTGTGAGATGAATTAACGGAACACAGAGCAGTTTCTCAGAAAGCTTCTTTCCAGTTTTGAACGGAAGATATTTCCTTTTTCACCGTAGCCCTCTATGGGCTTCCAAATATCCCTCTGAAAGTTCCACAAGAACAGCCTTACCCAAAGGCTTCTTGAAGGGAATGATTTAACTCTGTGAGATGAATTAACAGAACACAGAGCAGTTTCTCAGAAAGCTTCTTTCGGTTTTGAACGGAAGATATGTCCTTTTTCACCAAAGCCCTCTATGGGATTCCAAATATCGCTTTGCCAGTTCCAAAAAAACAGTCTTTGCGAAAGGCTTCTTGAAGGGAAAGATCTAACTCTGTGAGATGAATTAACAGAACACAGAGCAGTTTCTCAGAAAGCTTCTTTCCGGTTTTGAACGGAAGATATGTCCTTTTTCACCATAGCCCTCTATGGGATTCCAAATATCGCTTTGCCAATTCCAAAATAACAGCCTTTGCGAAAGGCTTCTTGAAGGGAAAGATGTAACTCTGTGAGATGAATTAACAGAACACAGAGCAGTTTCTCAGAAAGCTTCTTTCCAGTTTTGAACGGAAGATATTTAATTTTTCACCATAGCCCTCTATGGGCTTCCAAATATCCCTTTGCCAATTCCACAAGAACAACCTTAGCGAAAGGCTTCTTGAAGGGAAAGATGTAACTCTGTGAGAAGAATTAACAGAACACAGAGCAGTTTCTCACAAAGCTTCCTTCTAGTTTTGAACGGAAGATATGTCCTTTTTCACCATAGCCTTCTATGGGCTTCCAAATACCCTTTGCCATTTCCACAAGAACAGCCTTAGAGAAAGTCTTCCTGAAGGGAAAGATGTAACTCTGTGAGATGAATTAAGAGAACACAGAGCAGTTTCTCAGAAAGCTTCTTTCCAGTTTTGAACGGAAGATATTTCCTTTTTCACCATAGCCTTCTATGGGCTTCCAAATATCCCTTTGCCAATTCCACAAGAACAGCTTAGCCAATGCCTTCTTGTAGGGAAAGATTTAACTCTGTGAGATGAATTAACACAACACAGAACAGTTTCTCAGAAAGCTTCCTTCCGGTTTTGAACGAAAGAGATTTCCTTTTTCACCATAGCCCTCTAGGGGCTCCCAAATATCCCTTTGTCAATTCCACAAGAACAGCCTTAGCGAAAGGCTTCTTGAAGGGAAAGATGTAACTCTGTGAGAAGAATTAACAGAACACAGAGCAGTTTCTCAGAAAGCTTCTTTCCAGTTTTGAACGGAAGATATGTCCTTTTTCACCATAGCCCTTTATGGGCTTCCAAATATCCCTTTGCCAATTCCACAAGAACAGCCTTAGCGAAAGGCTTCTTGAAGTTAAAGATGTCACTCTGCGAGATGAATTAACAGAACACAGAGTAGTTTCTCAGAAAGCTTCCTTCCAGTTTTGAACGGAAGATATGTCCTTATTCACCGTAGCCCTCTATGGGCTTCCAAATATCCCTTTGCCAATTCCACAAGAACAGCCTTAGCCAAAGCCTTCTTGTAGGGAAAGATGTAACTCTGTGAGATGAATTAACAGAACACAGAGCAGTTTCTCAGAAAGCTTCTTTCCGGTTTCGAACGGAAGATATTTCCTTTTTAACCATAGCCCTCTAGGGGTTCCTAATATCCCTTTGCCAATTCCACAAGAACAGCCTTAGCGAAAGGCTTCCTGAAGGGAATGATGTAACTCTGTGAGATGAATTAACAGAACACAGAGCAGTTTCTCAGATAGCTTCTTTCCAGTTTTGAACGGAAGATATTTCCTTTTTCACCATAGCCCTCTATGGGCTTCCAAATATCCCTTTGCCAATTCCACAAGAACAGCCTTAGCGAAAGGCTTCGTGGATTGAAAGATGTAACTCTGTGAGATGAATTAACAGAACACAGAGCAGTTTCTCAGAAAGCTTCTTTCCAGTTTTGAACGGAAGATATGTCCTTTTTCACCATAGCCCTCTATGGGCTTCCAAATATCCCTTTGCCAATTCCACAAGAACAGCCATAGCCAAAGGCTTCCTGAAGGGAAAGATGTAACTCTGTGAGATGAATTAAGAGAACACAGAGCAGTGTCTCAGAAAGCTTCTTTCCAGTTTTGAACTGAAGATATTTCCTTTTTCACCGTAGCCCTCTATGGGCTTCCAAATATCCCTTTGCCAATTCCACAAGAACAGCCTTAGCCAAAGGCTTCTTAAAGGGAAAGATTTAACTCTGTGAGATGAATTAACAGAACACAGAACAGTTTCTCAGATAGCTTCTTTCCGGTTTTGAACGGAAGATATTTCCTTTTTCACCATAGCCCTCTATGGGCTTCCAAATATCGCTTTGTCAATTCCACAAGAACAGCCTTAGCGAAAGGCTTCTTGAAAGGAAAGATGTAACTCTGTGAGAAGAATTAACAGAACACAGAGCAGTTTCTCAGAAAGCTTCTTTCCAGTTTTGAACGGAAGATATTTCCTTTTTCAAAATAGCCCTCTATGGGCTTCCAAATATCCCTTTGCCCATTCCACAAGAACAGCCTTAGCGAAAGGCTTCTTGAAGGGAAAGATGTAACTCTGTGGGATGAATTAACAGAACACAGAGCAGTTTCTCAGAAAGTTTCTTTCCGGGTTTGAATGGAAGCTATTACCTTTTTCACCATAGCCCTCTATGGGCTTCCAAATATCCCTTTGCCAATTCCACAAGAACAGCCTTAGCGAAAGGCTTCTTGAAGGGAAAGATGTAACTCTGTGAGATGAATTAACAGAACACAGAGCAGTTTCTCAGAAATCTTCTTTCCAGTTTTGAACGGAAGATATTTTCTTTTTCAAAATAGCCCTCTATGGGCTTCCAAATATCCCTTTGCCCATTCCACAAGAACAGCCTTAGCGAAAGGCTTCTTGAAGGGAAAGATGTAACTCTGTGAGATGAATTAACAGAACACAGAGCAGTTTCTCAGAAAGCTTCTTTCCGGTTTTAAACGGAGGATATTTCCATTTTCACCATAGCCCACTATGGATTTCCAAATATCCCTTTGCCAGTTCCACAAGAACAGCCTTAGCGAAAGGCTTCTTGAAGGGAAAGATGTAACTCTGTGAGATGAATCAACAAAACACAGAGCAGTTTCTCAGAAAGCTTCTTTCCAGTTTTGAAGGGAAGATATTTCTTTTTCATCATAGCCCTCTATGGGCTTCCGAATATCCTTTGCCAATTCCACAAGAACTGCCTTAGCCAAAGGCTTCTTGAAGGGAAAGATGTAACTCTGTGAGATGAATTAACAGAACATAGAGCAGTTTCTCAGAAAGCTTCTTTCCAGTTTTGAACGGAAGATAGTTCCTTTTTCACCACAGCCCTCTATGGGCTTCCAAATATCCCTTTGCCAATTCCACAAGAACAGCCATAGCGAAGGTCTTCCTGAAGGGAAAGATGTAACTCTGTGAGATGAATTAACAGAACACAGAGCATTTTCTCAGAAAGCTTCTTTCCAGTTTTCAACGGAAGATATTTCCTTTTTCACCATAGCCATCTAAGGGCTTCCAAATATCCCTTTGGCAATTCCACAAGAACAGACTTAGCGAAAGGCTTCTTGAAGGGAAAGATGTAACTCTGTGAGATGAATTAAGAGAACACAGAGCAGTTTCTCAGAAAGCTTCTTTCCAGTTTTGAACGGAAGATATTTCCTTTTTCAAAATAGCCCTCTATGGGCTTCCAAATATCCCTTTGCCAATTCCACTAGAACAGCCTTAGCGAAAGGCTTCTTGAAGGGAAAGATGTAATTCTGTGAGATGAATTAACAGAACACAGAGCAGTTTCTCAGAAAGCTTCTTTCCGGTTTTGAACGGAAGATATTTCCTTTTTCACCATAGCCCTCTAGGGGTTCCAAATATCCCTTTGCCAATTCCACAAGAACAGCCTTAGCGAAAGGCTTCGTGGATTGAAAGATGTAATTCTGTGAGATGAATTAACAGAACACAGAGCAGTTTCTCAGAAAGCTTGTTTCCAGTTTTCAAAGGAAGATACTTACTTTTTCACGATAGCCCTCTATGGGCTTCCAAATATCCCTTTGCCAATTCCACAAGAACAGCCTTAGCGAAAGGCTTCTTGAAGGGAAAGATGTAACTCTGTGAGATGAATTAACAGAACACAGAGCAGTTTCTCAGAAAGCTTCTTTCCAGTTTTGAACGGAAGATATGTCCTTTTTCACCATAGCCCTCTATGGGCTTCCAAATATCCCTTTGCCAATTCCACAAGAACAGCCTTAGCCAAAGCCTTCTTGTAGGGAAAGATGTAACTCTGTGAGATGAATTAACAGAACACAGAGCAGTTTCTCAGAAAGCTTCTTTCCGGTTTCGAACGGAAGATATTTCCTTTTTAACCATAGCCCTCTAGGGGTTCCAAATATCCCTTTGCCAATTCCACAAGAACAGCCTTAGCGAAAGGCTTCCTGAAGGGAATGATGTAACTCTGTGAGATGAATTAACAGAACACAGAGCAGTTTCTCAGATAGCTTCTTTCCAGTTTTGAACGGAAGATATTTCCTTTTTCACCATAGCCCTCTATGGGCTTCCAAATATCCCTTTGCCAATTCCACAAGAACAGCCTTAGCGAAAGGCTTCGTGGATTGAAAGATGTAACTCTGTGAGATGAATTAACAGAACACAGAGCAGTTTCTCAGAAAGCTTCTTTCCAGTTTTGAACGGAAGATATGTCCTTTTTCACCATAGCCCTCTATGGGCTTCCAAATATCCCTTTGCCAATTCCACAAGAAGAGCCTTAGCGAAAGGCTTCTTGAAGGGAAAGATATAACTCTGTGTGATGAATTAACAGAACACAGAGCAGTTTCTCAGAAAGCTTTTTTCCAGTTTTGAACGGAAGCTATTTCCTTTTTCAAGATAGCCCTCTATGGGCTTCGAAATATCCCTTTGCCATTCCACAATAACAGCCTTAGCGAAAGGCTTCTTGAAGCGAAAGATGTAACTCTGTGAGATGAATTAACAGAACACAGAGCAGTTTCTCAGAAAGCTTCTTTCCAGTTTTGAACGGAAGCTATTACCTTTTTCACCATAGCCCTCTATGGGCTTCCAAATATCCCTTTGCCAATTCCACAAGAACAGCCTTAGCGAAAGGCTTCTTGAAGGGAAAGATGTAACTCTGTGAGATGAATTAACAGAACACAGAGCAGTTTCTCAGAAAGCTTCTTTCCAGTTTTGAACGGAAGATATTTCCTTTTTCAAAATAGCCCTCTATGGGCTTCCAAATATCCCTTTGCCAATTCCACAAGAACAGCCTTAGCGAAAGGCTTCTGAAGGGAAAGATGTAACTCTGTGAGATGAATTAACAGAACACAGAGCAGTTTCTCAGAAAGTTTCTTTCCGGTTTTGAATGGAAGATATGTCCTTTTTCACCATAGCCCTCTAAGTGCTTCCAAATATCCCTTTGCCAATTCCACAAGAACAGCCTTAGCGACAGGCTTCTTGAAGGGAAAGATGTAACTCTGTGAGATGAATTAACAGAACACAGAGCAGTTTCTCAGAAAGCTTCTTTCCGGTTTTAAACGGAGGATATTTCCATTTTCACCATAGCCCACTATGGGTTTCCAAATATCTCTTTGCCAGTTCCACAAGAACAGCCTTAGCGAAAGGCTTCTTGAAGGGAAAGATGTAACTCTGTGAGATGAATCAACAGAACACAGAGCAGTTTCTCAGAAAGCTTCTTTCCAGTTTTGAAGGGAAGATATTTCTTTTTCATCATAGCCCTCTATGGGCTTCCGAATACCCTTTGCCAATTCCACAAGAACTGCCTTAGCCAAAGGCTTCTTGAAGGGAAAGATGTAACTCTGTGAGATGAATTAACAGAACACAGAGCAGTTTCTCAGAAAGCTTCTTTCCAGTTTTGAACGGAAGATAGTTCCTTTTTCACCATAGCCCTCTATGGGCTTCCAAATATCCCTTTGCCAATTCCACAAGAACAGCCATAGCGAAGGTCTTCCTGAAGGAAAAGATGTAACTCTGTGAGATGAATTAACAGAACACAGAGCATTTTCTCAGAAAGCTTCTTTCCAGTTTTCAACGGAAGATATTTCCTTTTTCACCATAGCCATCTAAGGGCTTCCAAATATCCCTTTGCCAATTCCACAAGAACAGCCTTAGCGAAAGGCTTCTTGAAGGGAAAGATGTAACTCTGTGAGATGAATTAAGAGAACACAGAGCAGTTTCTCAGAAAGCTTCTTTCCAGTTTTGAACGGAAGATATTTCCTTTTTCAAAACAGCCCTCTTTGGGCTTCCAAATATCCCTTTGCCAATTCCACTAGAACACCCTTAGCGAAAGGCTTCTTGAAGGGAAAGATGTAATTCTGTGAGATGAATTAACAGAACACAGAGCAGTTTCTCAGAAAGCTTCTTTCCGGTTTTGAACGGAAGATATTTCCTTTTTCACCATAGCCCTCTAGGGGTTCCAAATATCCCTTTGCCAATTCCACAAGAACAGCCTTAGCGAAAGGCTTCGTGGATTGAAAGATGTAATTCTGTGAGATGAATTAACAGAACACAGAGCAGTTTCTCAGAAAGCTTGTTTCCAGTTTTCAAAGAAGATACTTACTTTTTCACGATAGCCCTCTATGGGCTTCCAAATATCCCTTTGCCAATTCCACAAGAACAGCCTTAGCGAAATGCTTCTTGAAGGGAAAGATGTAACTCTGTGAGATGAATTAACAGAACACAGAGCAGTTTCTCAGAAAGCTTCTTTCCAGTTTTGAACGGAAGATATGTCCTTTTTCACCATAGCCCTCTATGGGCTTCCAAATATCCCTTTGCCAATTCCACAAGAACAGCCATAGCCAAAGGCTTCCTGAAGGGAAAGATGTAACTCTGTGAGATGAATTAAGAGAACACAGAGCAGTGTCTCAGAAAGCTTCTTTCCAGTTTTGAACTGAAGATATTTCCTTTTTCACCATAGCCCTCTATGGGCTTCCAAATATCCCTTTGCCAATTCCACAAGAACAGCCTTAGCCAAAGGCTTCTTGAAGGGAAAGATTTAAATCTGTGAGATGAATTAACAGAACACAGAACAGTTTCTCTGATAGCTTCTTTCCGGTTTTGAACGGAAGATATTTCCTTTTTCACCATAGCCCTCTATGGGCTTCCAAATATCCCTTTGTCAATTCCACAAGAACAGCCTTAGCGAAAGGCTTCTTGAAGGGAAAGATGTAACTCTGTGAGAAGAATTAACAGAACACAGAGCAGATTCTCAGAAAGCTTCTTTCCAGTTTTGAACGGAAGATATTTCCCTTTTCAAAATAGCCCTCTATGGGCTTCCAAATATCCCTTTGCTCATTCCAAAAGAACAGCCTTAGCGAAAGGCTTCTTGAAGGGAAAGATGTAACTCTGTGGGATGAATTAACAGAACACAGAGCAGTTTCTCAGAAAGTTTCTTTCCGGGTTTGAATGGAAGATATGTCCTTTTTCACCATAGCCCTCTAAGTGCTTCCAAATATCCCTTTGCCAATTCCACAAGAACACCCTTAGCGAAAGGCTTTTTGAAAGGAAAGATGTAACTCTGTGAGATCAATTATCAGAACACAGAGCAGTTTCTCAGAAAGCTTCTTTCCAGTTTTGAACGGAACATATTTCCTTATTCAGCATAGCCATCTATGGGCTTCCAAATATCCCTTTGCCAATTCCACAAGAACAGCCTTAGCGAAAGGCTTCTTGAAAGGAAAGATGTAACTCTGTGAGATGAATTAACAGAACACAGAGCAGTTTCTCAGAAAGCTTCTCTCCAGTTTTGAACGGACGATATTTCCTTTTTCACCATAGCCCTCTATGGGCTTCCAAATATCCCTTTGCCAATTCCTCAAGAACCGCATTAACGAAAGGCTCCTTGAAGGGAAAGATGTAACTCTGTGAGATGAATTAACAGAACACAGAGCAGTTTCTCAGAAAGCTTCTTTCCAGTTTTGAAGGGAAGATATTTCCTTTTTCACCAAAGCCCTCTATGGGCTTCCGAATACCCTTTGCCAAATCCACAAGAACTGCCTTAGCCAAAGGCTTCTTGAAAGGAAAGATGTAACTCTGTGAGATGAATTAACAGAACACAGAGCAGTTTCTCAGAAAGCTTCTTTCCAGTTTTGAACGGAACATATTTCCTTAATAAGCATAGCCCTCTAAAGGCTTCCAAATATCCCTTTGCCAATTCCACAAGAACAGCCTTAGCGAAAGGCTTCTTGAAGGGAAAGATGTAACTCTGTGAGATGAATTAACAGAACACAGGGCAGATTCTCAGAAAGCTTCTTTCCAGTTTTGAACGGAAGATATTTCCTTTTTCACCATTGCCCTCTATGGGTTTGAAAATATCCCTTTGCCAATTACTCAAGAACAGCCTTAGCGAAAGAATTCTCAAAGGGAAAGATGTAACTCTGTGAGAAGAATTAACAGAACACAGAGCAGTTTCTCAGAAAGTTTCTTTCCAGTTTTGAACGGAAGATATTTACTTTTTCACCATAGCCCTCTATGGGCTTCCAAATATCCTTTTGCCAATTCCACAAAAACAGCCTTAGCGAAAGGCTTCTTGAAGGGAAAGTTGTAACTCTGCGCGATGAATTAACAGAACACAGAGCAGTTTCTCAGAAAGATTCCTTCCAGTTTTGAATGGAAGATATTTCCTTATTCACCATAGCCCTCTATGGGCTTCCAAATATCCCTTTGCCAATTCCACAAGAACAGCCTTAGCGAAAGGCTTCTTGAAGGGAAAGATGTAACTCTGTGAGATGAATTAAGAGAACACAGAGCAGTTTCTCAGAAAGCTTCTTTCCAGTTTTGAACGGAAGATATTTCCTTTTTCACCGTAGCCCTCTATGGGCTTCCAAATATCCCTTAGAAAATTCCACAAGAACAGCCTTACCCAAAGGCTTCTTGAAGGGAAAGATTTAACTCTGTGAGATGAATTAACAGAACACAGAGCAGTTTCTCAGAAAGCTTCTTTCCGGTTTTGAACGGAAGATATTTCCTTTTTCACCATAGCCCTCTAGGGGTTCCAAATATCCCTTTGCCAATTCCACAAGAACAGCCTTAGCGAAAGGCTTCCTGAAGGGAATGATGTAACTCTGTGAGATGAATTAACAGAACACAGAGCAGTTTCTCAGATAGCTTCTTTCCAGTTTTGAACGGAAGGTATTTCCTTTTTCACCATAGCCCTCTATGGACTTCCAAATATCCCTTTGCCAATTCCACAAGAACAGCCTTAGCGAAAGGCTTCGTGGATTGAAAGATGTAATTCTGGGAGATGAATTAACAGAACACAGAGCAGTTTCTCAGAAAGCTTCTTTCCAGTTTTGAACGGAACATATTTCCTTATTCAGCATAGCCCTCTAAAGGCTTCCAAATATCCCTTTGCCAATTCCACACGAAGAGACTTAGCGAAAGGCTTCTTGAAGGGAAAGATGTAACTCTGTGAGATGAATTAACAGAACACAGAGCAGTTTCTCAGAAAGCTTCTTTCCAGTTTTGAACGGAAGATATTTCCTTTTTCACCATTGCCCTCTATGGGTTTGCAAATATCCCTTTGCCAATTCCTCAAGAACAGCCTTAGCGAAAGAATTCTCGAAGGGAAAGATGTAACTCTGTGAGAAGAATTAACAGAACACAGAGCAGTTTCTCAGAAAGTTTCTTTCCAGTTTTGAACAGAAGATATTTACTTTTTCACCATAGCCCTCTATGGGCTTCCAAATATCCTTTTGCCAATTCCACAAAAACAGCCTTAGCGAAAGGCTTCTTGAAGGGAAAGTTGTAACTCTGCGCGATGAATTAACAGAACACAGAGCAGTTTCTCAGAAATATTCCTTCCAGTTTTGAATGGAAGATATTTCCTTTTTCACCATAGCCCTCTATGGGCTTCCAAATATCCCTTTGCCTATTCCACAAGAACAGCCTTAGCGAAAGGCTTCGTGGATTGAAAGATGTAATTCTGTGAGATGAATTAACAGAACACAGAGCAGTTTCTCAGAAAGCTTGTTTCCAGTTTTAAAAGGAAGATACTTACTTTTTCACGATAGCCCTCTATGGGCTTCCAAATATCCCTTTGCCAATTCCACAAGAACAGCCTTAGCGAAAGGCTTCTTGAAGGGAAAGATGTAACCCTGTGAGATGAATTAACAGAACACAGAACAGTTTCTCAGAAAGCTTCCTTCCAGTTTTGAACGGAAGTTATGTCCTTTTTCACCATAGCCCTCTATGGGCTTCCAAATATCCCTTTGCCAATTCCACAAGAACAGCCATAGCCAAAGGCTTCCTGAAGGAAAAGATGTAATTCTGTGAGATGAATTAAGAGAACACAGAGCAGTGTCTCAGAAAGCTTCTTTCCAGGTTTGAACTGAAGATATTTCCTTTTTCACCGTAGCCCTCTATGGGCTTCCAAATATCCCTTTGCCAATTCCACAAGAACAGCCTTAGCGAAAGTCTTCCTGAAGGGAACGATGTAACTCTGTGAAATGAATTAAGAGAACACAGAGTAGTTTCTCAGAAAGCTTCTTTCCAGTTTTGAACGGAAGATATTTCCTTTTTCACCATAGCCCTCTATGGGCTTCCAAATATCCTTTTGCCAATTCCACAATAACAGCCTTAGCCAAAGGCTTCTTGAAGGGAAAGTTTTAACTCTGTGAGATGAATTAACAGAACACAGAAGAGTTTCTGAGAAAGCTTCTTTCATGTTTTGAACGGAAGATATGTCCTTTTTCAGCATAGGCCTCTATGGGCTTCCAATTATCCCTTTGTCAATTCCACAAGAACAGCCTTAGCGAAATGTTTCTCGAAGGGAAAGATGTAACTCTGTGAGAAGAATTAACAGAACACAGAGCAGTTTCTCAGAAAGCTTCCTTCCGGTTTTGAACGAAAGATATTTCCTTTTTCACCATAGCCCTCTAGGGGTTTCCAAATATCCCTTTGTCAATTCCACAAGAACAGCCTTAGCGAAAGGCTTCTTGAAGGGAAAGATGTAACCCTGTGAGAAGAATTAACAGAACACAGAGCAGTTTCTCAGAAAGCTTCTTTCCAGTTTTGAACGGAAGATATGTCCTTTTTCACCATAGTCCTTTATGGGCTTAAAAATATCCCTTTGCCAATTCCACAAGAACAGCCTTAGCGAAAGGCTTCTTGAAGGGAAAGATGTAACTCTGCGAGATGAATTAACAGAACACAGAGTAGTTTCTCAGAAAGCTTCCTTCCAGTTTTGAACGGAAGATATGTCCTTATTCACCGTAGCCCTCTATGGGCTTCCAAATATCCCTTTGCCAATTCGACAAGAACAGCCTTAGCGAAAGGCTTCCTGAAGGGAAAGATGTAACTCTGTGAGATGAATTAAGAGAACACAGAGCAGTGTCTCAGAAAGCTTCTTTCCAGTTTTGAACGGAAGATATTTCCTTTTTCACCATAGCCCTCTATGGGCTTCCAAATATCCCTTTGCCAATTCCACAAGAACAGCCTTAGCCAAAGGCTTCTTGAAGGGAAACATTTAAATCTGTGAGATGAATTAACAGAACACAGAACAGTTTCTCAGAAAGCTTCTTTCCGGTTTTGAACGGAAGATATTTCCTTTTTCACCATAGCCCTCTATGGGCTTCCAAATATCCCCTTGTCAATTCCACAAGAACAGCCTTAGCGAAAGGCTTCTTGAAGGGAAAGATGAAACTCTGTGAGAGGAATTAAAAGAACACAGAGCAGTTTCTCAGAAAGCTTCTTTCCAGTTTTGAACGGAAGATATTTCCTTTTTCAAAAAAGCCCTCTATGGGCTTCCAATATCCCTTTGCCCATTCCACAAGAAAAGCCTTAGCGAAAGGCTTCTTGAAGGGAAAGATGTAACTCTGTGGGATGAATTAACAGAACACAGAGCAGTTTCTCAGAAAGATTCTTTCCGGTTTTGAATGGAAGATATGTCCTTTTTCACCATACCCTCTAAGTGCTTCCAAATATCCCTTTGCCAATTCCACAAGAACAGCCTCAGCGACAGGCTTCTTGAAGGGAAAGATGTAACTCTGTGAGATGAATTAACAGAACACAGAGAAGTTTCTCAGAAAGTTTCTTTCCGGTTTTGAACGGAAGATATTTCCTTTTTCAAAATAGCCCTCTATGGGCTTCCAATATCCCTTTGTCCATTCCACAAGAACAGCCTTAACGAAAGGCTTCTTGAAGTTAAAGATGTAACTCTGTGAGATGAATTAACAGAACACAGAGCAGTTTCTCTGAATGCTTCTTTCCGGTTTTGAACGGAAGATATGTCCTTTTTCAGCATAGCCCTCTATGGGCTTCCAAATATCCCTTTGCCAATTCCACAAGAACAGCCTTAACGAAAGGCTTCTTGAAGGGAAAGATGTAACTCTGTGAGATGAATTAAGAGAACACAGAGAAGTTTCTCAGAAAGCTTCTTTCCAGTTCTGAACGGAAGATATTTCCTTTTTCAAAATAGCCCTCTATGGGCTTCCAAATATCCCTTTGCCAATTCCACAAGAACAGCCTTAGCGAAAGGCTTCTTGAAGGGAAAGATGTAACTCTGTGAGATGAATTAACAGAACACAGAGCAGTTTCTCAGAAAGCTTCTTTCCGGTTTCGAACGGAAGATATTTCCTTTTTCACCATAGCCCTCTAGGGGTTCCAAATATCCCTTTGCCAATTCCACAAGAACAGCCTTAGCGAAAGGCTTCTTGAAGGGAAAGATGTAACTCTGTGAGATGAATTAACAGAACACAGAGCAGTTTCTCAGAAAGCTTTCTTCCAGTTTTGAACGGAAGATATTTCCTTTTTCACCATAGCCCTCTATGGGCTTCCAAATATCCCTTTTCCAATTCCACAAGAACAGCCTTAGCGAAAGGCTTCTTGAAGGGAAAGATGTAACTCTGTGAGATGAATTAACAGAACACAGAGCAGTTTCTCAGAAAGCTTTTTTCCAGTTTTGAACGGAAGATATTTCCTTTTTCACCATAGCCCTCTATGGGCTTCCAAATATCCCGTTGCCAATTCCACAAGAACAGCCTTAGCGAAAGGCTTCTTGAAGGGAAAGATGTAACTCTGTGAGATGAATTAACAGAATACAGAGCAGTTTCTCAGAAAGCTTCTTTCCAGTTTTGAACGGAAGATATTTTCTTTTTCACCATAGCCCTCTATGGGCTTCCAAATATCCCTTTGCCAACTCCACAAGAACAGCCTTAGCGAAAGGCTTCTTGAAGGGAAAGATGTAACTCTGTGAGATGAATTAACGGAACACAGAGCAGTTTCTCAGAAAGCTTCTTTCCAGTTTTGAACGGAAGATATTTCCTTTTTCACCATAGCCCTCTATGGGCTTCCAAATATCCCTTTGCCAATTCCACAAGAACAGCCTTAGCGAAAGGCTTCTTGAAGGGAAAGATGTAACTCTGTGAGATGAATTAACAGAACACAGAGCAGTTTCTCAGAAAGCTTCTTTCTAGTTTTGAACGGGAGATATTTCCTTTTTCACCATAGCCTTCTATGAGCTTCCAAATATCCCTTTGCCAATTCCACAAGAACAGCCTTAGCGAAAGGCTTCTTGAAGGGAAAGATGTCACTCTGTGAGATGAATTAACGGAACACAGAGCAGTTTCTCAGAAAGCTTCTTTCCAGTTTTGAACGGAAGATATTTCCTTTTTCACCATAGCCCTCTATGGGCTTCCAAATATACCTTTGCGAATTCCACAAGAACAACCTTAGCGAAAGGCTTCTTGAAGGGAATGATGTAACTCTGTGAGATGAATCAACAGAACACAGAGCAGTTTCTCAGAAAGCTTCTTTCCAGTTTTGAAGGGAAGATATTTCTTTTTCATCATAGCCCTCTATGGGCTTCCGAATACCCTTTGCCAATTCCACAAGAACTGCCTTAGCCAAAGGCTTCTTGAAGGGAAAGATGTAACTCTGTGAGATGAATTAACAGAACACAGAGCAGTTTCTCAGAAAGCTTCTTTCCAGTTTTGAACGGAAGATAGTTCCTTTTTCACCATAGCCCTCTATGGGCTTCCAAATATCCCTTTGCCAATTCCACAAGAACAGCCATAGCGAAGGTCTTCCTGAAGGAAAAGATGTAACTCTGTGAGATGAATTAACAGAACACAGAGCATTTTCTCAGAAAGCTTCTTTCCAGTTTTCAACGGAAGATATTTCCTTTTTCACCATAGCCATGTAAGGGCTTCCAAATATCCCTTTGCCAATTCCACAAGAACAGCCTTAGCGAAAGGCTTCTTGAAGGGAAAGATGTAACTCTGTGAGATGAATTAAGAGAACACAGAGCAGTTTCTCAGAAAGCTTCTTTCCAGTTTTGAACGGAAGATATTTCCTTTTTCAAAATAGCCCTCTTTGGGCTTCCAAATATCCCTTTGCCAATTCCACTAGAACACCCTTAGCGAAAGGCTTCTTGAAGGGAAAGATGTAATTCTGTGAGATGAATTAACAGAACACAGAGCAGTTTCTCAGAAAGCTTCTTTCCGGTTTTGAACGGAAGATATTTCCTTTTTCACCATAGCCCTCTAGGGGTTCCAAATATCCCTTTGCCAATTCCACAAGAACAGCCTTAGCGAAAGGCTTCGTGGATTGAAAGATGTAATTCTGTGAGATGAATTAACAGAACACAGAGCAGTTTCTCAGAAAGCTTGTTTCCAGTTTTCAAAGAAGATACTTACTTTTTCACGATAGCCCTCTATGGGCTTCCAAATATCCCTTTGCCAATTCCACAAGAACAGCCTTAGCGAAATGCTTCTTGAAGGGAAAGATGTAACTCTGTGAGATGAATTAACAGAACACAGAGCAGTTTCTCAGAAAGCTTCTTTCCAGTTTTGAACGGAAGATATGTCCTTTTTCACCATAGCCCTCTATGGGCTTCCAAATATCCCTTTGCCAATTCCACAAGAACAGCCATAGCCAAAGGCTTCCTGAAGGGAAAGATGTAACTCTGTGAGATGAATTAAGAGAACACAGAGCAGTGTCTCAGAAAGCTTCTTTCCAGTTTTGAACTGAAGATATTTCCTTTTTCACCATAGCCCTCTATGGGCTTCCAAATATCCCTTTGCCAATTCCACAAGAACAGCCTTAGCCAAAGGCTTCTTGAAGGGAAAGATTTAAATCTGTGAGATGAATTAACAGAACACAGAACAGTTTCTCTGATAGCTTCTTTCCGGTTTTGAACGGAAGATATTTCCTTTTTCACCATAGCCCTCTATGGGCTTCCAAATATCCCTTTGTCAATTCCACAAGAACAGCCTTAGCGAAAGGCTTCTTGAAGGGAAAGATGTAACTCTGTGAGAAGAATTAACAGAACACAGAGCAGATTCTCAGAAAGCTTCTTTCCAGTTTTGAACGGAAGATATTTCCCTTTTCAAAATAGCCCTCTATGGGCTTCCAAATATCCCTTTGCTCATTCCAAAAGAACAGCCTTAGCGAAAGGCTTCTTGAAGGGAAAGATGTAACTCTGTGGGATGAATTAACAGAACACAGAGCAGTTTCTCAGAAAGTTTCTTTCCGGGTTTGAATGGAAGATATGTCCTTTTTCACCATAGCCCTCTAAGTGCTTCCAAATATCCCTTTGCCAATTCCACAAGAACACCCTTAGCGAAAGGCTTTTTGAAAGGAAAGATGTAACTCTGTGAGATCAATTATCAGAACACAGAGCAGTTTCTCAGAAAGCTTCTTTCCAGTTTTGAACGGAACATATTTCCTTATTCAGCATAGCCATCTATGGGCTTCCAAATATCCCTTTGCCAATTCCACAAGAACAGCCTTAGCGAAAGGCTTCTTGAAAGGAAAGATGTAACTCTGTGAGATGAATTAACAGAACACAGAGCAGTTTCTCAGAAAGCTTCTCTCCAGTTTTGAACGGACGATATTTCCTTTTTCACCATAGCCCTCTATGGGCTTCCAAATATCCCTTTGCCAATTCCTCAAGAACCGCATTAACGAAAGGCTCCTTGAAGGGAAAGATGTAACTCTGTGAGATGAATTAACAGAACACAGAGCAGTTTCTCAGAAAGCTTCTTTCCAGTTTTGAAGGGAAGATATTTCCTTTTTCACCAAAGCCCTCTATGGGCTTCCGAATACCCTTTGCCAAATCCACAAGAACTGCCTTAGCCAAAGGCTTCTTGAAAGGAAAGATGTAACTCTGTGAGATGAATTAACAGAACACAGAGCAGTTTCTCAGAAAGCTTCTTTCCAGTTTTGAACGGAACATATTTCCTTAATAAGCATAGCCCTCTAAAGGCTTCCAAATATCCCTTTGCCAATTCCACAAGAACAGCCTTAGCGAAAGGCTTCTTGAAGGGAAAGATGTAACTCTGTGAGATGAATTAACAGAACACAGGGCAGATTCTCAGAAAGCTTCTTTCCAGTTTTGAACGGAAGATATTTCCTTTTTCACCATTGCCCTCTATGGGTTTGAAAATATCCCTTTGCCAATTACTCAAGAACAGCCTTAGCGAAAGAATTCTCAAAGGGAAAGATGTAACTCTGTGAGAAGAATTAACAGAACACAGAGCAGTTTCTCAGAAAGTTTCTTTCCAGTTTTGAACGGAAGATATTTACTTTTTCACCATAGCCCTCTATGGGCTTCCAAATATCCTTTTGCCAATTCCACAAAAACAGCCTTAGCGAAAGGCTTCTTGAAGGGAAAGTTGTAACTCTGCGCGATGAATTAACAGAACACAGAGCAGTTTCTCAGAAAGATTCCTTCCAGTTTTGAATGGAAGATATTTCCTTATTCACCATAGCCCTCTATGGGCTTCCAAATATCCCTTTGCCAATTCCACAAGAACAGCCTTAGCGAAAGGCTTCTTGAAGGGAAAGATGTAACTCTGTGAGATGAATTAAGAGAACACAGAGCAGTTTCTCAGAAAGCTTCTTTCCAGTTTTGAACGGAAGATATTTCCTTTTTCACCGTAGCCCTCTATGGGCTTCCAAATATCCCTTAGAAAATTCCACAAGAACAGCCTTACCCAAAGGCTTCTTGAAGGGAAAGATTTAACTCTGTGAGATGAATTAACAGAACACAGAGCAGTTTCTCAGAAAGCTTCTTTCCGGTTTTGAACGGAAGATATTTCCTTTTTCACCATAGCCCTCTAGGGGTTCCAAATATCCCTTTGCCAATTCCACAAGAACAGCCTTAGCGAAAGGCTTCCTGAAGGGAATGATGTAACTCTGTGAGATGAATTAACAGAACACAGAGCAGTTTCTCAGATAGCTTCTTTCCAGTTTTGAACGGAAGGTATTTCCTTTTTCACCATAGCCCTCTATGGACTTCCAAATATCCCTTTGCCAATTCCACAAGAACAGCCTTAGCGAAAGGCTTCGTGGATTGAAAGATGTAATTCTGGGAGATGAATTAACAGAACACAGAGCAGTTTCTCAGAAAGCTTCTTTCCAGTTTTGAACGGAACATATTTCCTTATTCAGCATAGCCCTCTAAAGGCTTCCAAATATCCCTTTGCCAATTCCACACGAAGAGACTTAGCGAAAGGCTTCTTGAAGGGAAAGATGTAACTCTGTGAGATGAATTAACAGAACACAGAGCAGTTTCTCAGAAAGCTTCTTTCCAGTTTTGAACGGAAGATATTTCCTTTTTCACCATTGCCCTCTATGGGTTTGCAAATATCCCTTTGCCAATTCCTCAAGAACAGCCTTAGCGAAAGAATTCTCGAAGGGAAAGATGTAACTCTGTGAGAAGAATTAACAGAACACAGAGCAGTTTCTCAGAAAGTTTCTTTCCAGTTTTGAACAGAAGATATTTACTTTTTCACCATAGCCCTCTATGGGCTTCCAAATATCCTTTTGCCAATTCCACAAAAACAGCCTTAGCGAAAGGCTTCTTGAAGGGAAAGTTGTAACTCTGCGCGATGAATTAACAGAACACAGAGCAGTTTCTCAGAAAGATTCCTTCCAGTTTTGAATGGAAGATATTTCCTTTTTCACCATAGCCCTCTATGGGCTTCCAAATATCCCTTTGCCTATTCCACAAGAACAGCCTTAGCGAAAGGCTTCGTGGATTGAAAGATGTAATTCTGTGAGATGAATTAACAGAACACAGAGCAGTTTCTCAGAAAGCTTGTTTCCAGTTTTAAAAGGAAGATACTTACTTTTTCACGATAGCCCTCTATGGGCTTCCAAATATCCCTTTGCCAATTCCACAAGAACAGCCTTAGCGAAAGGCTTCTTGAAGGGAAAGATGTAACTCTGTGAGATGAATTAACAGAACACAGAGCAGTTTCTCAGAAAGCTTCCTTCCAGTTCTGAACGGAAGATATGTCCTTTTTCACCATAGCCCTCTATGGGCTTCCAAATATCCCTTTGCCAATTCCACAAGAACAGCCATAGCCAAAGGCTTCCTGAAGGGAAAGATGTAACTCTGTGAGATGAATTAAGAGAACACAGAGCAGTGTCTCAGAAAGCTTCTTTCCAGTTTTGAACTGAAGATACTTCCTTTTTCACCATAGCCCTCTATGGGCTTCCAAATATCCCTTTGCCAATTCCACAAGAACAGCCTTAGCGAAAGTCTTCCTGAAGGGAACGATGTAACTCTGTGAAATGAATTAAGAGAACACAGAGTAGTTTCTCAGAAAGCTTCTTTCCAGTTTTGAACGGAAGATATTTCCTTTTTCACCATAGCCCTCTATGGGCTTCCAAATATCCTTTTGCCAATTCCACAATAACAGCCTTAGCCAAAGGCTTCTTGAAGGGAAAGTTTTAACTCTGTGAGATGAATTAACAGAACACAGAAGAGTTTCTGAGAAAGCTTCTTTCATGTTTTGAACGGAAGATATGTCCTTTTTCAGCATAGGCCTCTATGGGCTTCCAAATATCCCTTTGTCAATTCCACAAGAACAGCCTTAGCGAAATGTTTCTTGAAGGGAAAGATGTAACTCTGTGAGAAGAATTAACAGAACACAGAGCAGTTTCTCAGAAAGCTTCCTTCCGGTTTTGAACGAAAGATATTTCCTTTTTCACCATAGCCCTCTAGGGGTTTCCAAATATCCCTTTGTCAATTCCACAAGAACAGCCTTAGCGAAAGGCTTCTTGAAGGGAAAGATGTAACCCTGTGAGAAGAATTAACAGAACACAGAGCAGTTTCTCAGAAAGCTTCTTTCCAGTTTTGAACGGAAGATATGTCCTTTTTCACCATAGTCCTTTATGGGCTTAAAAATATCCCTTTGCCAATTCCACAAGAACAGCCTTAGCGAAAGGCTTCTTGAAGGGAAAGATGTAACTCTGCGAGATGAATTAACAGAACACAGAGTAGTTTCTCAGAAAGCTTCCTTCCAGTTTTGAACGGAAGATATGTCCTTATTCACCGTAGCCCTCTATGGGCTTCCAAATATCCCTTTGCCAATTCGACAAGAACAGCCTTAGCGAAAGGCTTCCTGAAGGGAAAGATGTAACTCTGTGAGATGAATTAAGAGAACACAGAGCAGTGTCTCAGAAAGCTTCTTTCCAGTTTTGAACGGAAGATATTTCCTTTTTCACCATAGCCCTCTATGGGCTTCCAAATATCCCTTTGCCAATTCCACAAGAACAGCCTTAGCCAAAGGCTTCTTGAAGGGAAACATTTAAATCTGTGAGATGAATTAACAGAACACAGAACAGTTTCTCAGAAAGCTTCTTTCCGGTTTTGAACGGAAGATATTTCCTTTTTCACCATAGCCCTCTATGGGCTTCCAAATATCCCCTTGTCAATTCCACAAGAACAGCCTTAGCGAAAGGCTTCTTGAAGGGAAAGATGAAACTCTGTGAGAGGAATTAAAAGAACACAGAGCAGTTTCTCAGAAAGCTTCTTTCCAGTTTTGAACGGAAGATATTTCCTTTTTCAAAAAAGCCCTCTATGGGCTTCCAATATCCCTTTGCCCATTCCACAAGAAAAGCCTTAGCGAAAGGCTTCTTGAAGGGAAAGATGTAACTCTGTGGGATGAATTAACAGAACACAGAGCAGTTTCTCAGAAAGATTCTTTCCGGTTTTGAATGGAAGATATGTCCTTTTTCACCATACCCTCTAAGTGCTTCCAAATATCCCTTTGCCAATTCCACAAGAACAGCCTCAGCGACAGGCTTCTTGAAGGGAAAGATGTAACTCTGTGAGATGAATTAACAGAACACAGAGCAGTTTCTCAGAAAGAAGTTTCTTTCGGTTTTGAACGGAAGATATTTCCTTACTCAGCATAGCCCTCTATGGGCTTCCAAATATCCCTTTTCCAATTCACAAGAACAGCCTTAGCGAAAGGCTTCTTGAAGGAAAGATGTAACTCTGTGAGATGAATTAACAGAACACAGAGCAGTTTCTCAGAAAGCTTCTTTCCGGTTTTGAACGGAAGATATTTCCTTTTCACCATAGCCCACTATGGGCTTCCAAATATCTCTTTGCCAATTCCACAAGAACAGCCTTAACGAAAGGCTTCTTGAAGTTAAAGATGTAACTCTGTGAGATGAATTAACAGAACACAGAGCAGTTTCTCTGAATGCTTCTTTCCGGTTTTGAACGGAAGATATGTCCTTTTTCAGGCATAGCCCTCTATGGGCTTCCAAATATCCCTTTGCCAATTCCACAAGAACAGCCCTTAGCGAAAGGCTTCTTGAAGGGAACGATGTAACTCTGTGAGATGAATTAAGAGAACACAGAGAAGTTTCTCAGAAAGCTTCTTTCCAGTTCTGAACGAAGATATTTCCTTTTTCAAAATAGCCCTCTATGGGCTTCCAAATATCCCTTTGCCAATTCCACAAGAACAGCCTTAGCGAAAGGCTTCTTGAAGGGAAAGATGTAACTCTGTGAGATGAATTAACAGAACACAGAGCAGTTTCTCAGAAAGCTTCTTTCCGGTTTCGAACGGAAGATATTTCCTTTTTCACCATAGCCCTCTAGGGGTTCCAAATATCCCTTTGCCAATTCCACAAGAACAGCCTTAGCGAAAGGCTTCCTGAAGGGAATGATGTAACTCTGTGAGATGAATTAACAGAACACAGAGCAGTTTCTCAGATAGCTTCTTTCCAGTTTTGAACGGAAGATATTTCCTTTTTCACCATAGCCCTCTATGGGCTTCCAAATATACCTTTGCCAATTCCACAAGAACAGCCTTAGCGAAAGGCTTCGTGGATTGAAAGATGTAACTCTGTGAGATGAGTTAACAGAACACAGATCAGTTTCTCAGAAAGCTTGTTTCCAGTTTTCAAAGGAAGATATTTACTTTTTCACGATAGCCCTCTATGGGCTTCCAAATATCCCTTTGCCAATTCCACAAGAACAGCCTTAGCGAAAGGCTTCTTGAAGGGAAAGATGTAACTCTGTGAGATGAATTAACAGAACACAGAGCAGTTTCTCAGAAAGCTTCTTTCCAGGTTTCAACGGAAGATATTTCCTTTTTCACCATAGCCCTCTATGGGCTTCCAAATATCCCTTTGCCAATTCCACAAGAACAGCCTTAGCGAAAGGCTTCTTGAAGGGAAAGATGTAACCCTGTGAGATGAATTAACAGAACACAGAACAGTTTCTCAGAAAGCTTCCTTCAGTTTTGAACGGAAGATATGTCCTTTTTCACCATAGCCCTCTATGGGCTTCCAAATATCCCTTTGCCAATTCCACAAGAACAGCCATAGCCAAAGGCTTCCTGAAGGAAAAGATGTAATTCTGTGAGATGAATTAAGAGAACACAGAGCAGTGTCTCAGAAAGCTTCTTTCCAGGTTTGAACTGAAGATATTTCCTTTTTCACCGTAGCCCTCTATGGGCTTCCAAATATCCCTTTGCCAATTCCACAAGAACAGCCTTAGCGAAAGTCTTCCTGAAGGGAACGATGTAACTCTGTGAAATGAATTAAGAGAACACAGAGTAGTTTCTCAGAAAGCTTCTTTCCAGTTTTGAACGGAAGATATTTCCTTTTTCACCATAGCCCTCTATGGGCTTCCAAATATCCTTTTGCCAATTCCACAATAACAGCCTTAGCCAAAGGCTTCTTGAAGGGAAAGTTTTAACTCTGTGAGATGAATTAACAGAACACAGAAGAGTTCTGAGAAAGCTTCTTTCTATGTTTTGAACGGAAGATATGTCCTTTTTCAGCATAGGCCTCTATGGGCTTCCAATTATCCCTTGTCAATTCCACAAGAACAGCCTTAGCGAAATGTTTCTCGAAGGGAAAGATGTAACTCTGTGAGAAGAATTAACAGAACACAGAGCAGTTTCTCAGAAAGCTTCCTTCCGGTTTTGAACGAAAGATATTTCCTTTTTCACCATAGCCCTCTAGGGGTTTCCAAATATCCCTTTGTCAATTCCACAAGAACAGCCTTAGCGAAAGGCTTCTTGAAGGGAAAGATGTAACCCTGTGAGAAGAATTAACAGAACACAGAGCAGTTTCTCAGAAAGCTTCTTTCCAGTTTTGAACGGAAGATATGTCCTTTTTCACCATAGTCCTTTATGGGCTTAAAAATATCCCTTTGCCAATTCCACAAGAACAGCCTTAGCGAAAGGCTTCTTGAAGGGAAAGATGTAACTCTGCGAGATGAATTAACAGAACACAGAGTAGTTTCTCAGAAAGCTTCCTTCCAGTTTTGAACGGAAGATATGTCCTTATTCACCGTAGCCCTCTATGGGCTTCCAAATATCCCTTTGCCAATTCGACAAGAACAGCCTTAGCGAAAGGCTTCCTGAAGGGAAAGATGTAACTCTGTGAGATGAATTAAGAGAACACAGAGCAGTGTCTCAGAAAGCTTCTTTCCAGTTTTGAACGGAAGATATTTCCTTTTTCACCATAGCCCTCTATGGGCTTCCAAATATCCCTTTGCCAATTCCACAAGAACAGCCTTAGCCAAAGGCTTCTTGAAGGGAAACATTTAAATCTGTGAGATGAATTAACAGAACACAGAACAGTTTCTCAGAAAGCTTCTTTCCGGTTTTGAACGGAAGATATTTCCTTTTTCACCATAGCCCTCTATGGGCTTCCAAATATCCCCTTGTCAATTCCACAGAACAGCCTTAGCGAAAGGCTTCTTGAAGGGAAAGATGAAACTCTGTGAGAGGAATTAAAAGAACACAGAGCAGTTTCTCAGAAAGCTTCTTTCCAGTTTTGAACGGAAGATATTTCCTTTTTCAAAAAAGCCCTCTATGGGCTTCCAATATCCCTTTGCCCATTCCACAAGAAAAGCCTTAGCGAAAGGCTTCTTGAAGGGAAAGATGTAACTCTGTGGATGAATTAACAGAACACAGAGCAGTTTCTCAGAAAGATTCTTTCCGGTTTTGAATGGAAGATATGTCCTTTTTCACCATACCCTCTAAGTGCTTCCAAATATCCCTTTGCCAATTCCACAAGAACAGCCTCAGCGACAGGCTTCTTGAAGGGAAAGATGTAACTCTGTGAGATGAATTAACAGAACACAGAGAAGTTTCTCAGAAAGTTTCTTTCCGGTTTTGAACGGAAGATATTTCCTTACTCAGCATAGCCCTCTATGGGCTTCCAAATATCCCTTTTCCAATTCCACAAGAACAGCCTTAGCGAAAGGCTTCTTGAAGGGAAAGATGTAACTCTGTGAGATGAATTAACAGAACACAGAGCAGTTTCTCAGAAAGCTTCTTTCCGGTTTTGAACGGAAGATATTTCCTTTTCACCATAGCCCACTATGGGCTTCCAAATATCTCTTTGCCAATTCCACAAGAACAGCCTTAACAAAAGGCTTCTTGAAGTTAAAGATGTAACTCTGTGAGATGAATTAACAGAACACAGAGCAGTTTCTCTGAATGCTTCTTTCCGGTTTTGAACGGAAGATATGTCCTTTTTCAGCATAGCCCTCTATGGGCTTCCAAATATCCCTTTGCCAATTCCACAAGAACAGCCTTAGCGAAAGGCTTCTTGAAGGGAACGATGTAACTCTGTGAGATGAATTAAGAGAACACAGAGAAGTTTCTCAGAAAGCTTCTTTCCAGTTCTGAACGGAAGATATTTCCTTTTTCAAAATAGCCCTCTATGGGCTTCCAAATATCCCTTTGCCAATTCCACAAGAACAGCCTTAGCGAAAGGCTTCTTGAAGGGAAAGATGTAACTCTGTGAGATGAATTAACAGAACACAGAGCAGTTTCTCAGAAAGCTTCTTTCCGGTTTCGAACGGAAGATATTTCCTTTTTCACCATAGCCCTCTAGGGGTTCCAAATATCCCTTTGCCAATTCCACAAGAACAGCCTTAGCGAAAGGCTTCCTGAAGGGAATGATGTAACTCTGTGAGATGAATTAACAGAACACAGAGCAGTTTCTCAGATAGCTTCTTTCCAGTTTTGAACGGAAGATATTTCCTTTTTCACCATAGCCCTCTATGGGCTTCCAAATATACCTTTGCCAATTCCACAAGAACAGCCTTAGCGAAAGGCTTCGTGGATTGAAAGATGTAACTCTGTGAGATGAATTAACAGAACACAGATCAGTTTCTCAGAAAGCTTGTTTCCAGTTTTCAAAGGAAGATATTTACTTTTTCACGATAGCCCTCTATGGGCTTCCAAATATCCCTTTGCCAATTCCACAAGAACAGCCTTAGCGAAAGGCTTCTTGAAGGGAAAGATGTAACTCTGTGAGATGAATTAACAGAACACAGAGCAGTTTCTCAGAAAGCTTCTTTCCAGGTTTCAACGGAAGATATTTCCTTTTTCACCATAGCCCTCTATGGGCTTCCAAATATCCCTTTGCCAATTCCACAAGAACAGCCTTAGCGAAAGGCTTCTTGAAGGGAAAGATGTAACTCTGTGAGATGAATTAACAGAACACAGAACAGTTTCTCAGAAAGCTTCCTTCCAGTTTTGAACGGAAGATATGTCCTTTTTCACCATAGCCCTCTATGGGCTTCCAAATATCCCTTTGCCAATTCCACAAGAACAGCCATAGCCAAAGGCTTCCTGAAGGAAAAGATGTAATTCTGTGAGATGAATTAAGAGAACACAGAGCAGTGTCTCAGAAAGCTTCTTTCCAGGTTTGAACTGAAGATATTTCCTTTTTCACCGTAGCCCTCTATGGGCTTCCAAATATCCCTTTGCCAATTCCACAAGAACAGCCTTAGCCAAAGGCTTCTTGAAGGGAAAGATTTAACTCTGTGAGATGAATTAACAGAACACAGAACAGTTTCTAAGATAGCTTCTTTCCGGTTTTGAACGGAAGATATTTCCTTTTTCACCATAGCCCTCTAGGGGCTTCCAAATATCCCTTTGTCAATTCCACAAGAACAGCCTTAGCGAAAGGCTTCCTGAAGGGAAACATGTAACTCTGTGAGATGAATTAAGAGAACACAGAGCAGTGTCTCAGAAATCTTCTTTCCAGTTTTAAACGGAAGATATTTCCTTTTTCACCATAGCCCTCTATGGGCTTCCAAATATCCCTTTGCCAATTCCACAAGAACAGCCTTAGCCAAAGGCTTCTTGAAGGGAAAGATGAAACTCTGTGAGAAGAATTAACAGAACACAGAGCAGTTTATCAGAAAGCTTCTTTCCAGTTTTGAACGGAAGATATTTCCTTTTTCAAAATAGCCCTCTATGGGCTTCCAATATCCCTTTGTCCATTCCACAAGAAAAGCCTTAGCGAAAGGCTTCTTGAAGGGAAAGATGTAACTCTGTGGGATGAATTAACAGAACACAGAGCAGTTTCTCAGAAAGATTCTTTCCGGTTTTGAATGGAAGATATGTCCTTTTTCACCATAGCCCTATAAGTGCTTCCAAATATCCCTTTGCCAATTCCACAAGAACAGCCTCAGCGACAGGCTTCTTGAAGGGAAAGATGTAACTCTGTGAGTGAATTAACAGAACACAGAGCAGTTTCTCAGAAAGTTTCTTTCCGGTTTTGGACGGAAGATATTTCCTTACTCAGCATAGCCCTCTATGGGCTTCCAAATATCCCTTTTCCAATTCCACAAGAACAGCCTTAGCGAAAGGCTTCTTGAAGGGAAAGATGTAACTCTGTGAGATGAATTAACAGAACACAGAGCAGTTTCTCAGAAAGCTTCTTTCCGGTTTTGAACGGAAGATATTTCCTTTTTCACCATAGCCCACTATGGGCTTCCAAATATCTCTTTGCCAATTACACAAGAACAGCCTTAAAGAAAGGCTTCTTCAAGTTAAAGATGTAACTCTGTGAGATGAATTAACAGAACACAGAGCAGTTTCTCTGAATGCTTCTTTCCGATTTTGAACGGAAGGTATGTCCTTTTTCAGCATAGCCCTCTATGGGGTTCCAAATATCCCTTTGCCAATTCCACAAGAACAGCCTTAGCGAAAGGCTTCTTGAAGGGAAAGATGTAACTCTGTGAGATGAATTAAGAGAACACAGAGAAGTTTCTCAGAAAGCTTCTTTCCAGTTTTGAACGGAAGATATTTCCTTTTTCAAAATAGCCCTCTATGGGCTTCCAAATATCCCTTTGCCAATTCCACAAGAACAGCCTTAGCGAAAGGCTTCTTGAAGGGAAAGATGTAACTCTGTGAGATGAATTAACAGAACACAGAGCAGTTTCTCAGAAAGCTTCTTTCCGGTTTCGAACGGAAGATATTTCCTTTTTAACCATAGCCCTCTAGGGGTTCCATATATCCCTTTGCCAATTCCACAAGAACAGCCTTAGCGAAAGGCTTCCTGAAGGGAATGATGTAACTCTGTGAGATGAATTAACAGAACACAGAGCAGTTTCTCAGATAGCTTCTTTCCAGTTTTGAACGGAAGATATTTCCTTTTTCACCATAGCCCTCTATGGGCTTCCAAATATACCTTTGCCAATTCCACAAGAACAGCCTTAGCGAAAGGCCTCATGGATTGAAAGATGTAACTCTGTGAGATGAATTAACAGAACACAGATCAGTTTCTCAGAAAGCTTGTTTCCAGTTTTCAGAGGAGGATATTTACTTTTTCACGATAGCCCTCTATGGGCTTCCAACTATCCCTTTGCCAATTCCACAAGAACAGCCTTAGCGAAAGGCTTCTTGAAGGGAAAGATGTAACTCTGTGAGATGAATTAACAGAACACAGAGCAGTTTCTCAGAAAGCTTCTTTCCAGTTTTCAACGGAAGATATTTCCTTTTTCACCATAGCCCTCTATGGGTTTCCAAATATCCCTTTGCCAATTCCACAAGAACAGCCTTAGCGAAAGGCTTCTTGAAGGGAAAGATGTAACTCTGTGAGATGAATTAACAGAACACAGAACAGTTTCTCAGAAAGCTTCCTTCCAGTTTTGAAAGGAAGATATGTCCTTTTTCACCGTAGCCCTCTATGGGCTTCCAAATATCCCTTTGCCAATTCCACAAGAACAGCCATAGCCAAAGGCTTCCTGAAGGGAAAGATGTAACTCTGTGAGATGAATTAAGAGAACACAGAGCAGTGTCTCAGAAAGCTTCTTTCCAGTTTTGAACGGAAGATATTTCCTTTTTCACCATAGCCTTCTATGGGCTTCCAAATATCTCTTTGCCAATTCCACAAGACCAGCCTTAGCCAAAGCCTTCTTGTAGGGAAAGATTTAACTCTGTGAGATGAATTAACACAACACAGAACAGTTTCTCAGAAAGCTTCCTTCCGGTTTTGAACGAAAGATATTTCCTTTTTCACCATAGCCCTCTAGGGGTTTCCAAATATCCCTTTGTCAATTCCACAAGAACAGCCTTAGCGAAAGGCTTCTTGAAGGGAAAGATGTAACCCTGTGAGAAGAATTAACAGAACACAGAGCAGTTTCTCAGAAACCTTCTTTCCAGTTTTGAACGGAAGATATGTCCTTTTTCACCATAGTCCTTTATGGGCTTAAAAATATCCCTTTGCCAATTCCACAAGAACAGCCTTAGCGAAAGGCTTCTTGAAGGGAAAGATGTAACTTGTGAGAAGAATTAACAGAACACAGACCAGTTTCTCAGAAAGCTTCTTTCCAGTTTTGAACGGAAGATATGTCCTATTTCACCAAAGCCCTCTATGGGATTCCAAATATCGCTTTGCCAATTCCAAAATAACAGCCTTTGCGAAAGGCTTCTTGAAGGGAAAGATGTAACTCTGTGAAATGAATTAACAGAACACAGAGCAGTTTCTCAGAAAGCTTCTTTCCAGTTTTGAACGGAAGATATTTCCTTTTTCACCATAGCCCTCTATGGGCTTCCAAATATCCCTTTGCCAATTCCACAAGAACAGCCTTAGCGAAAGGCTTCTTGAAGGGAAAGATGTAACTCTGTGAGAAGAATTAACAGAACACAGAGCAGTTTCTCACAAAGCTTCCTTCTAGTTTTGAACGGAAGATATGTCCTTTTTCACCATAGCCCTCTATGGGCTTCCAAATATCCCTTTGCCAATTCCACAAGAACAGCCTTAGCGAAAGTCTTCCTGAAGGGAAAGATGTAACTCTGTGAGATGAATTAAGAGGACACAGAGCAGTTTCTCAGAAAGCTTCTTTCCAGTTTTGAACGGAAGATATTTCCTTTTTCACCATAGCCTTCTATGGGCTTCCAAATATCCCTTTGCCAATTCCACAAGAACAGCCTTAGCCAAAGCCTTCTTGTAGGGAAAGATTTAACTCTGTGAGATGAATTAACACAACACAGAACAGTTTCTCAGAAAGATTCCTTCCGGTTTTGAACGAAAGATATTTCCTTTTTCACCATAGCCCTCTAGGGGTTTCCAAATATCCCTTTGTCAATTCCACAAGAACAGCCTTAGCGAAAGGCTTCTTGAAGGGAAAGATGTAACCCTGTGAGAAGAATTAACAGAACACAGAGCAGTTTCTCAGAAAGCTTCTTTCCAGTTTTGAACGGAAGATATGTCCTTTTTCACCATAGTCCTTTATGGGCTTAAAAATATCCCTTTGCCAATTCCACAAGAACAGCCTTAGCGAAAGGCTTCTTGAAGGGAAAGATGTAACTCTGTGAGAAGAATTAACAGAACACAGAGCAGTTTCTCAGAAAGCTTCTTTCCAGTTTTGAACGGAAGATATTTCCTTTTTCAAAAAAGCCCTCTATGGGCTTCCAGTATCCCTTTGTCCATTCCACAGGAAAAGCCTCAGCGACAGGCTTCTTGAAGGGAAAGATGTAACTCTGTGAGATGAATTAACAGAACACAGAGCAGTTTCTCAGAAAGTTTCTTTCCGGTTTTGAACGGAAGATATTTCCTTACTCAGCATAGCCCTCTATGGGCTTCCAAATATCCCTTTGCCAATTCCACAAGAACAGCCTTAGCGAAAGGCTTCTTGAAGGGAAAGATGTAACTCTGTGAGATGAATTAAGAGAACACAGAGAAGTTTCTCAGAAAGCTTCTTTCCAGTTTTGAACGGAAGATATTTCCTTTTTCAAAATAGCCCTCTATGGGCTTCCAAATATCCCTTTGCCAATTCCACAAAAACAGCCTTAGCGAAAGGCTTCTTGAAGGTAAACATGTAACACTGTGAGATGAATTAACAGAACACAGAGCAGTTTCTCAGAAAGCTTCTTTCCGGTTTCGAACGGAAGATATTTCCTTTTTCACCATAGCCCTCTAGGGGTTCCAAATATCCCTTTGCCAATTCCACAAGAACAGCCTTAGCGAAAGGCTTCCTGAAGGGAATGATGTAACTCTGTGAGATGAATTAACAGAACACAGAGCAGTTTCTCAGATAGCTTCTTTCCACTTTTGAACGGAAGATATTTACTTTTTCACGATAGCCCTCTATGGGCTTCCAAATATCCCTTTGCCAATTCCACAAGAACAGCCTTAGCGAAAGGCTTCTTGAAGGGAAAGATGTAACTCTGTGAGATGAATTAACAGAACACAGAGCAGTTTCTCAGAAAGCTTCTTTCCAGTTTTCAACGGAAGATATTTCCTTTTTCACCATAGCCCTCTATGGGCTTCCAAATATCCCTTTGCCAATTCCACAAGAACAGCCTTAGCGAAAGGCTTCTTGAAGGGAAAGATGTAACTCTGTGAGATGAATTAACAGAACACAGAACAGTTTCTCAGAAAGCTTCCTTCCAGTTTTGAACGGAAGATATGTCCTTTTTCACCAGAGCCCTCTATGGGCTTCCAAATATCCCTTTGCCAATTCCACAAGAACAGCCATAGCCAAAGGCTTCCTGAAGGAAAAGATGTAATTCTGTGAGATGAATTAAGAGAACACAGAGCAGTGTCTCAGAAAGCTTCTTTCCAGTTTTGAACTGAAGATATTTCCTTTTTCACCGTAGCCCTCTATGGGCTTCCAAATATCCCTTTGCCAATTCCACAAGAACAGCCTTAGCCAAAGGCTTCTTGAAGGGAAAGATTTAACTCTGTGAGATGAATTAACAGAACACAGAACAGTTTCTCAGATAGCTTCTTTCCGGTTTTGAACGGAAGATATGTCCTTTTTCACCATAGCCCTCTATGGGCTTCCAAATATCCCTTTGTCAATTCCACAAGAACAGCCTTAGCGAAAGGCTTCCTGAAGGGAAAGATGTAACTCTGTGAGATGAATTAAGAGAACACAGAGCAGTGTCTCAGAAAGCTTCTTTCCAGTTTTGAACGGAAGATATTTCCTTTTTCACCATAGCCCTCTATGAGCTTCCAAATATCCCTTTGCCAATTCCACAAGAACAGCCTTAGCCAAAGGCTTCTTGAAGGGAAAGATGAAACTCTGTGAGAAGAATTTACAGAACACAGAGCAGTTTCTCAGAAAGCTTCTTTCCAGTTTTGAACGGAAGATATTTCCTTTTTCAAAATAGCCCTCTATGGGCTTCCAATATCCCTTTGTCCATTCCACAAGAAAAGCCTTAGCGAAAGGCTTCTTGAAGGGAAAGATGTAACTCTGTGGGATGAATTAACAGAACACAGAGCAGTTTCTCAGAAAGATTCTTTCCGGTTTTGAATGGAAGATATGTCCTTTTTCACCATAGCCCTCTAAGTGCTTCCAAATATCCCTTTGCCAATTCCACAAGAACAGCCTCAGCGACAGGCTTCTTGAAGGGAAAGATGTAACTCTGTGAGATGAATTAACAGAACACAGAGCAGTTTCTCAGAAAGTTTCTTTCCGGTTTTGAACGGAAGATATTTCCTTACTCAGCATAGCCCTCTATGGGCTTCCAAATATCCCTTTTCCAATTCCACAAAAACAGCCTTAGCGAAAGGCTTCTTGAAGGGAAAGATGTAACTCTGTGAGATGAATTAACAGAACACAGAGCAGTTTCTCAGAAAGCTTCTTTCCGGTTTTGAACGGAAGATATTTCCTTTTTCACCATAGCCCACTATGGGCTTCCAAATATCTCTTTGCCAATTCCACAAGAACAGCCTTAACGAAAGGCTTCTTGAAGTTAAAGATGTAACTCTGTGAGATGAATTAACAGAACACAGAGCAGTTTCTCTGAATGCTTCTTTCCGGTTTTGAACGGAAGATATGTCCTTTTTCAGCATAGCCCTCTATGGGCTTCCAAATATCCCTTTGCCAATTCCACAAGAACAGCCTTAGCGAAAGGCTTCTTGAAGGGAACGATGTAACTCTGTGAGATGAATTAAGAGAACACAGAGAAGTTTCTCAGAAAGCTTCTTTCCAGTTCTGAACGGAAGATATTTCCTTTTTCAAAATAGCCCTCTATGGGCTTCCAAATATCTCTTTGCCAATTCCACAAGAACAGCCTTAGCGAAAGGCTTCTTGAAGGGAAAGATGTAACTCTGTGAGATGAATTAACGGAACACAGAGCAGTTTCTCAGAAAGCTTCTTTCCGGTTTCGAACGGAAGATATTTCCTTTTTCACCATAGCCCTCTAGGGGTTCCAAATATCCCTTTGCCAATTCCACAAGAACAGCCTTAGCGAAAGGCTTCCTGAAGGGAATGATGTAACTCTGTGAGATGAATTAACAGAACACAGAGCAGTTTCTCAGATAGCTTCTTTCCAGTTTTGAACGGAAGATATTTCCTTTTTCACCATAGCCCTCTATGGGCTTCCAAATATACCTTTGCCAATTCCACCAGAACAGCCTTAGCGAAAGGCTTCGTGGATTGAAAGATGTAACTCTGTGAGATGAATTAACAGAACACAGATCAGTTTCTCAGAAAGCTTGTTTCCAGTTTTCAAAGGAAGATATTTACTTTTTCACGATAGCCCTCTATGGGCTTCCAAATATCCCTTTGCCAATTCCACAAGAACAGCCTTAGCGAAAGGCTTCTTGAAGGGAAAGATGTAACTCTGTGAGATGAATTAACAGAACACAGAGCAGTTTCTCAGAAAGCTTCTTTCCAGGTTTCAACGGAAGATATTTCCTTTTTCACCATAGCCCTCTATGGGCTTCCAAATATCCCTTTGCCAATTCCACAAGAACAGCCTTAGCGAAAGGCTTCTTGAAGGGAAAGATGTAACTCTGTGAGATGAATTAACAGAACACAGAACAGTTTCTCAGAAAGCTTCCTTCCAGTTTTGAACGGAAGATATGTCCTTTTTCACCATAGCCCTCTATGGGCTTCCAAATATCCCTTTGCCAATTCCACAAGAATAGCCATAGCCAAAGGCTTCCTGAAGGAAAAGATGTAATTCTGTGAGATGAATTAAGAGAACACAGAGCAGTGTCTCAGAAAGCTTCTTTCCAGGTTTGAACTGAAGATATTTCCTTTTTCACCGTAGCCCTCTATGGGCTTCCAAATATCCCTTTGCCAATTCCACAAGAACAGCCTTAGCCAAAGGCTTCTTGAAGGGAAAGATTTAACTCTGTGAGATGAATTAACAGAACACAGAACAGTTTCTAAGATAGCTTCTTTCCGGTTTTGAACGGAAGATATTTCCTTTTTCACCATAGCCCTCTAGGGGCTTCCAAATATCCCTTTGTCAATTCCACAAGAACAGCCTTAGCGAAAGGCTTCCTGAAGGGAAACATGTAACTCTGTGAGATGAATTAAGAGAACACAGAGCAGTGTCTCAGAAATCTTCTTTCCAGTTTTAAACGGAAGATATTTCCTTTTTCACCATAGCCCTCTATGGGCTTCCAAATATCCCTTTGCCAATTCCACAAGAACAGCCTTAGCCAAAGGCTTCTTGAAGGGAAAGATGAAACTCTGTGAGAAGAATTAACAGAACACAGAGCAGTTTATCAGAAAGCTTCTTTCCAGTTTTGAACGGAAGATATTTCCTTTTTCAAAATAGCCCTCTATGGGCTTCCAATATCCCTTTGTCCATTCCACAAGAAAAGCCTTAGCGAAAGGCTTCTTGAAGGGAAAGATGTAACTCTGTGGGATGAATTAACAGAACACAGAGCAGTTTCTCAGAAAGATTCTTTCCGGTTTTGAATGGAAGATATGTCCTTTTTCACCATAGCCCTATAAGTGCTTCCAAATATCCCTTTGCCAATTCCACAAGAACAGCCTCAGCGACAGGCTTCTTGAAGGGAAAGATGTAACTCTGTGAGTGAATTAACAGAACACAGAGCAGTTTCTCAGAAAGTTTCTTTCCGGTTTTGGACGGAAGATATTTCCTTACTCAGCATAGCCCTCTATGGGCTTCCAAATATCCCTTTTCCAATTCCACAAGAACAGCCTTAGCGAAAGGCTTCTTGAAGGGAAAGATGTAACTCTGTGAGATGAATTAACAGAACACAGAGCAGTTTCTCAGAAAGCTTCTTTCCGGTTTTGAACGGAAGATATTTCCTTTTTCACCATAGCCCACTATGGGCTTCCAAATATCTCTTTGCCAATTACACAAGAACAGCCTTAAAGAAAGGCTTCTTCAAGTTAAAGATGTAACTCTGTGAGATGAATTAACAGAACACAGAGCAGTTTCTCTGAATGCTTCTTTCCGATTTTGAACGGAAGGTATGTCCTTTTTCAGCATAGCCCTCTATGGGGTTCCAAATATCCCTTTGCCAATTCCACAAGAACAGCCTTAGCGAAAGGCTTCTTGAAGGGAAAGATGTAACTCTGTGAGATTAATTAAGAGAACACAGAGAAGTTTCTCAGAAAGCTTCTTTCCAGTTTTGAACGGAAGATATTTCCTTTTTCAAAATAGCCCTCTATGGGCTTCCAAATATCCCTTTGCCAATTCCACAAGAACAGCCTTAGCGAAAGGCTTCTTGAAGGGAAAGATGTAACTCTGTGAGATGAATTAACAGAACACAGAGCAGTTTCTCAGAAAGCTTCTTTCCGGTTTCGAACGGAAGATATTTCCTTTTTAACCATAGCCCTCTAGGGGTTCCATATATCCCTTTGCCAATTCCACAAGAACAGCCTTAGCGAAAGGCTTCCTGAAGGGAATGATGTAACTCTGTGAGATGAATTAACAGAACACAGAGCAGTTTCTCAGATAGCTTCTTTCCAGTTTTGAACGGAAGATATTTCCTTTTTCACCATAGCCCTCTATGGGCTTCCAAATATACCTTTGCCAATTCCACAAGAACAGCCTTAGCGAAAGGCCTCGTGGATTGAAAGATGTAACTCTGTGAGATGAATTAACAGAACACAGATCAGTTTCTCAGAAAGCTTGTTTCCAGTTTTCAGAGGAGGATATTTACTTTTTCACGATAGCCCTCTATGGGCTTCCAACTATCCCTTTGCCAATTCCACAAGAACAGCCTTAGCGAAAGGCTTCTTGAAGGGAAAGATGTAACTCTGTGAGATGAATTAACAGAACACAGAGCAGTTTCTCAGAAAGCTTCTTTCCAGTTTTCAACGGAAGATATTTCCTTTTTCACCATAGCCCTCTATGGGTTTCCAAATATCCCTTTGCCAATTCCACAAGAACAGCCTTAGCGAAAGGCTTCTTGAAGGGAAAGATGTAACTCTGTGAGATGAATTAACAGAACACAGAACAGTTTCTCAGAAAGCTTCCTTCCAGTTTTGAAAGGAAGATATGTCCTTTTTCACCGTAGCCCTCTATGGGCTTCCAAATATCCCTTTGCCAATTCCACAAGAACAGCCATAGCCAAAGGCTTCCTGAAGGGAAAGATGTAACTCTGTGAGATGAATTAAGAGAACACAGAGCAGTGTCTCAGAAAGCTTCTTTCCAGTTTTGAACGGAAGATATTTCCTTTTTCACCATAGCCTTCTATGGGCTTCCAAATATCTCTTTGCCAATTCCACAAGACCAGCCTTAGCCAAAGCCTTCTTGTAGGGAAAGATTTAACTCTGTGAGATGAATTAACACAACACAGAACAGTTTCTCAGAAAGCTTCCTTCCGGTTTTGAACGAAAGATATTTCCTTTTTCACCATAGCCCTCTAGGGGTTTCCAAATATCCCTTTGTCAATTCCACAAGAACAGCCTTAGCGAAAGGCTTCTTGAAGGGAAAGATGTAACCCTGTGAGAAGAATTAACAGAACACAGAGCAGTTTCTCAGAAACCTTCTTTCCAGTTTTGAACGGAAGATATGTCCTTTTTCACCATAGTCCTTTATGGGCTTAAAAATATCCCTTTGCCAATTCCACAAGAACAGCCTTAGCGAAAGGCTTCTTGAAGGGAAAGATGTAACTTGTGAGAAGAATTAACAGAACACAGACCAGTTTCTCAGAAAGCTTCTTTCCAGTTTTGAACGGAAGATATGTCCTATTTCACCAAAGCCCTCTATGGGATTCCAAATATCGCTTTGCCAATTCCAAAATAACAGCCTTTGCGAAAGGCTTCTTGAAGGGAAAGATGTAACTCTGTGAAATGAATTAACAGAACACAGAGCAGTTTCTCAGAAAGCTTCTTTCCAGTTTTGAACGGAAGATATTTCCTTTTTCACCATAGCCCTCTATGGGCTTCCAAATATCCCTTTGCCAATTCCACAAGAACAGCCTTAGCGAAAGGCTTCTTGAAGGGAAAGATGTAACTCTGTGAGAAGAATTAACAGAACACAGAGCAGTTTCTCACAAAGCTTCCTTCTAGTTTTGAACGGAAGATATGTCCTTTTTCACCATAGCCCTCTATGGGCTTCCAAATATCCCTTTGCCAATTCCACAAGAACAGCCTTAGCGAAAGTCTTCCTGAAGGGAAAGATGTAACTCTGTGAGATGAATTAAGAGGACACAGAGCAGTTTCTCAGAAAGCTTCTTTCCAGTTTTGAACGGAAGATATTTCCTTTTTCACCATAGCCTTCTATGGGCTTACAAATATCCCTTTGCCAATTCCACAAGAACAGCCTTAGCCAAAGCCTTCTTGTAGGGAAAGATTTAACTCTGTGAGATGAATTAACACAACACAGAACAGTTTCTCAGAAAGATTCCTTCCGGTTTTGAACGAAAGATATTTCCTTTTTCACCATAGCCCTCTAGGGGTTTCCAAATATCCCTTTGTCAATTCCACAAGAACAGCCTTAGCGAAAGGCTTCTTGAAGGGAAAGATGTAACCCTGTGAGAAGAATTAACAGAACACAGAGCAGTTTCTCAGAAAGCTTCTTTCCAGTTTTGAACGGAAGATATGTCCTTTTTCACCATAGTCCTTTATGGGCTTAAAAATATCCCTTTGCCAATTCCACAAGAACAGCCTTAGCGAAAGGCTTCTTGAAGGGAAAGATGTAACTCTGTGAGAAGAATTAACAGAACACAGAGCAGTTTCTCAGAAAGCTTCTTTCCAGTTTTGAACGGAAGATATTTCCTTTTTCAAAAAAGCCCTCTATGGGCTTCCAGTATCCCTTTGTCCATTCCACAGGAAAAGCCTTAGCGAAAGGCTTCTTGAAGGGAAAGATGTAACTCTGTGGGATGAATTAACAGAACACAGAGCAGTTTCTCAGAAAGATTCTTTCCGGTTTTGAATGGAAGATATGTCCTTTTTCACCATAGCCCTCTAAGTGCTTCCAAATATCCCTTTGCCAATTCCACAAGAACAGCCTCAGCGACAGGCTTCTTGAAGGGAAAGATGTAACTCTGTGAGATGAATTAACAGAACACAGAGCAGTTTCTCAGAAAGTTTCTTTCCGGTTTTGAACGGAAGATATTTCCTTACTCAGCATAGCCCTCTATGGGCTTCCAAATATCCCTTTGCCAATTCCACAAGAACAGCCTTAGCGAAAGGCTTCTTGAAGGGAAAGATGTAACTCTGTGAGATGAATTAAGAGAACACAGAGAAGTTTCTCAGAAAGCTTCTTTCCAGTTTTGAACGGAAGATATTTCCTTTTTCAAAATAGCCCTCTATGGGCTTCCAAATATCCCTTTGCCAATTCCACAAAAACAGCCTTAGCGAAAGGCTTCTTGAAGGTAAACATGTAACACTGTGAGATGAATTAACAGAACACAGAGCAGTTTCTCAGAAAGCTTCTTTCCGGTTTCGAACGGAAGATATTTCCTTTTTCACCATAGCCCTCTAGGGGTTCCAAATATCCCTTTGCCAATTCCACAAGAACAGCCTTAGCGAAAGGCTTCCTGAAGGGAATGATGTAACTCTGTGAGATGAATTAACAGAACACAGAGCAGTTTCTCAGATAGCTTCTTTCCACTTTTGAACGGAAGATATTTACTTTTTCACGATAGCCCTCTATGGGCTTCCAAATATCCCTTTGCCAATTCCACAAGAACAGCCTTAGCGAAAGGCTTCTTGAAGGGAAAGATGTAACTCTGTGAGATGAATTAACAGAACACAGAGCAGTTTCTCAGAAAGCTTCTTTCCAGTTTTCAACGGAAGATATTTCCTTTTTCACCATAGCCCTCTATGGGCTTCCAAATATCCCTTTGCCAATTCCACAAGAACAGCCTTAGCGAAAGGCTTCTTGAAGGGAAAGATGTAACTCTGTGAGATGAATTAACAGAACACAGAACAGTTTCTCAGAAAGCTTCCTTCCAGTTTTGAACGGAAGATATGTCCTTTTTCACCAGAGCCCTCTATGGGCTTCCAAATATCCCTTTGCCAATTCCACAAGAACAGCCATAGCCAAAGGCTTCCTGAAGGAAAAGATGTAATTCTGTGAGATGAATTAAGAGAACACAGAGCAGTGTCTCAGAAAGCTTCTTTCCAGTTTTGAACTGAAGATATTTCCTTTTTCACCGTAGCCCTCTATGGGCTTCCAAATATCCCTTTGCCAATTCCACAAGAACAGCCTTAGCCAAAGGCTTCTTGAAGGGAAAGATTTAACTCTGTGAGATGAATTAACAGAACACAGAACAGTTTCTCAGATAGCTTCTTTCCGGTTTTGAACGGAAGATATGTCCTTTTTCACCATAGCCCTCTATGGGCTTCCAAATATCCCTTTGTCAATTCCACAAGAACAGCCTTAGCGAAAGGCTTCCTGAAGGGAAAGATGTAACTCTGTGAGATGAATTAAGAGAACACAGAGCAGTGTCTCAGAAAGCTTCTTTCCAGTTTTGAACGGAAGATATTTCCTTTTTCACCATAGCCCTCTATGAGCTTCCAAATATCCCTTTGCCAATTCCACAAGAACAGCCTTAGCCAAAGGCTTCTTGAAGGGAAAGATGAAACTCTGTGAGAAGAATTTACAGAACACAGAGCAGTTTCTCAGAAAGCTTCTTTCCAGTTTTGAACGGAAGATATTTCCTTTTTCAAAATAGCCCTCTATGGGCTTCCAATATCCCTTTGTCCATTCCACAAGAAAAGCCTTAGCGAAAGGCTTCTTGAAGGGAAAGATGTAACTCTGTGGGATGAATTAACAGAACACAGAGCAGTTTCTCAGAAAGATTCTTTCCGGTTTTGAATGGAAGATATGTCCTTTTTCACCATAGCCCTCTAAGTGCTTCCAAATATCCCTTTGCCAATTCCACAAGAACAGCCTCAGCGACAGGCTTCTTGAAGGGAAAGATGTAACTCTGTGAGATGAATTAACAGAACACAGAGCAGTTTCTCAGAAAGTTTCTTTCCGGTTTTGAACGGAAGATATTTCCTTACTCAGCATAGCCCTCTATGGGCTTCCAAATATCCCTTTTCCAATTCCACAAAAACAGCCTTAGCGAAAGGCTTCTTGAAGGGAAAGATGTAACTCTGTGAGATGAATTAACAGAACACAGAGCAGTTTCTCAGAAAGCTTCTTTCCAGTTTTGAACGGAAGATATTTCCTTTTTCACCATAGCCCACTATGGGCTTCCAAATATCTCTTTGCCAATTCCACAAGAACAGCCTTAACGAAAGGCTTCTTGAAGTTAAAGATGTAACTCCGTGAGATGAATTAACAGAACACAGAGCAGTTTCTCTGAATGCTTCTTTCCGGTTTTGAACGGAAGATATGTCCTTTTTCAGCATAGCCCTCTATGGGCTTCCAAATATCCCTTTGCCAATTCCACAAGAACAGCCTTAGCGAAAGGCTTCTTGAAGGGAACGATGTAACTCTGTGAGATGAATTAAGAGAACACAGAGAAGTTTCTCAGAAAGCTTCTTTCCAGTTTTGAACGGAAGATATTTCCTTTTTCAAAATAGCCCTCTATGGGCTTCCAAATATCCTTTTGCCAATTCCACAAGAACAGCCTTAGCGAAAGGCTTCTTGAAGGGAAAGATGTAACTCTGTGAGATGAATTAACAGAACACTGAGCAGTTTCTCAGAAAGCTTCTTTCCGGTTTCGAACGGAAGATATTTCCTTTTTCACCAAAGCCCTCTAGGGGTTCCAAATATCACTTTGCCAATTCCACAAGAACAGCCTTAGCGAAAGGCTTCCTGAAGGGAATGATGTAACTCTCTGAGATGAATTAACAGAACACAGAGCAGTTTCTCAGATAGCTTCTTTCCAGTTTTGAACGGAAGATATTTCCTTTTTCACCATAGCCCTCTATGGGCTTCCAAATATACCTTTGCCAATTCCACAAGAACAGCCTTAGCGAAAGGCTTCGTGGATTGAAAGATGTAACTCTGTGAGATGAATTAACAGAACACAGATCAGTTTCTCAGAAAGCTTGTTTCCAGTTTTCAGAGGAAGATATTTACTTTTTCACGATAGCCCTCTATGGGCTTCCAAATATCCCTTTGCCAATTCCACAAGAACAGCCTTAGCGAAAGGCTTCTTGAAGGGAAAGATGTAACTCTGTGAGATGAATTAACAGAACACAGAGCAGTTTCTCAGAAAGCTTCATTCCAGTTTTCAACGGAAGATATTTCCTTTTTCACCATAGCCCTCTATGGGCTTCCAAATATCCCTTTGCCAATTCCACAAGAACAGCCTTAGCGAAAGGCTTCTTGAAGGGAAAGATGTAACTCTGTGAGATGAATTAACAGAACACAGAACAGTTTCTCAGAAAGCTTCCTTCCAGTTTTGAACGGAAGATATGTCCTTTTTCACCATAGCCCTCTATGGGCTTCCAAATATCCCTTGGCCAATTCCACAAGAACAGCCATAGCCAAAGGCTTCCTGAAGGGAAAGATGTAACTCTGTGAGATGAATTAACAGAACACAGAGCAGTGTCTCAGAAAGCTTCTTTCCAGTTTTGAACGGAAGATATTTCCTTTTTCACCATAGCCTTCTATGGGCTTCCAAATATCCCTTTGCCAATTCCACAAGACCAGCCTTAGCCAAAGCCTTCTTGTAGGGAAAGATTTAACTCTGTGAGATGAATTAACACAACACAGAACAGTTTCTCAGAAAGCTTCCTTCCGGTTTTGAACGAAAGATATTTCCTTTTTCACCATAGCCCTCTAGGGGTTTCCAAATATCCCTTTGTCAATTCCACAAGAACAGCCTTAGCGAAAGGCTTCTTGAAGGGAAAGATGTAACTCTGTGAGAAGAATTAACAGAACACAGAGCAGTTTCTCAGAAAGCTTCTTTCCAGTTTTGAACGGAAGATATGTCCTTTTTCACCATAGTCCTTTATGGGCTTAAAAATATCCCTTTGCCAATTCCACAAGAACAGCCTTAGCGAAAGGCTTCTTGAAGGGAAAGATGTAACTCTGCGAGATGAATTAACAGAACACAGAGTAGTTTCTCAGAAAGCTTCCTTCCAGTTTTGACCGGAAGATATGTCCTTATTCACCGTAGCCCTCTATGGGCTTCCAAATATCCCTTTGCCAATTCCACAAGAACAGCATTAGCGAAAGGCTTCCTGAAGGGAAAGATGTAACTCTGTGAGATGAATTAAGAGAACACAGAGCAGTGTCTCAGAAAGCTTCTTTCCAGTTTTGAACGGAAGATATTTCCTTTTTCACCATAGCCCTCTATGGGCTTCCAAATATCCCTTTGCCAATTCCACAAGAACAGCCTTAGCCAAAGGCTTCTTGAAGGGAAAGATTTAAATCTGTGAGATGAATTAACAGAACACAGAACAGTTTCTCAGAAAGCTTCTTTCCGGTTTTGAACGGAAGATATTTCCTTTTTCACCATAGCCCTCTATGGGCTTCCAAATATCCCCTTGTCAATTCCACAAGAACAGCCTTAGCGAAAGGCTTCTTGAAGGGAAAGATGAAACACTGTGAGAAGAATTAACAGAACACAGAGCAGTTTCTCAGAAAGCTTCTTTCCAGTTTTGAACGGAAGATATTTCCTTTTTCAAAATAGCCCTCTATGGGGCTTCCAATATCCCTTTGTCCATTCCACAAGAAAAGCCTTAGCGAAAGGCTTCTTGAAGGGAAAGATGTAACTCTGTGGGATGAATTAACAGAACACAGAGCAGTTTCTCAGAAAGATTCTTTCCGGTTTTGAATGGAAGATATATCCTTTTTCACCATAGCCCTCTAAGTGCTTCCAAATATCCCTTTGCCAATTCCAAAAGAACAGCCTCAGCGACAGGCTTCTTGAAGGGAAAGATGTAACTCTGTGAGATGAATTAACAGAACACAGAGCAGTTTCTCAGAAAGTTTCTTTCCGGTTTTGAACGGAAGATATTTCCTTACTCAGCATAGCCCTCTATGGGCTTCCAAATATCTCTTTTCCAATTCCACAAGAACAGCCTTAGCGAAAGGCTTCTTGAAGGGAAAGATGTAACTCTGTGAGATGAATTAACAGAACACAGAGCAGTTTCTCAGAAAGCTTCTTTCCGGTTTTGAACGGAAGATATTTCCTTTTTCACCATAGCCCACTATGGGCTTCCAAATATCTCTTTGCCAATTCCACAAGAACAGCCTTAACGAAAGGCTTCTTGAAGTTAAAGATGTAACTCTGTGAGATGAATTAACAGAACACAGAGCAGTTTCTCTGAATGCTTCTTTCCGGTTTTGAACGGAAGATATGTCCTTTTTCACCATAGCCCTCTAGGGGTTCCAAATATCCCTTTGCCAATTCCACAAGAACAGCCTTAGCGAAAGGCGTCCTGAAGGGAATGATGTAACTCTGTGAGATGAATTAACAGAACACAGAGCAGTTTCTCAGATAGCTTCTTTCCAGTTTTGAACGGAAGATATTTCCTTTTTCACCAGAGCCCTCTATGGGCTTCCAAATATACCTTTGCCAATTCCACAAGAACAGCCTTAGCGAAAGGCTTCCTGGATTGAAAGATGTAACTCTGTGAGATGAATTAACAGAACACAGATCAGTTTCTCAGAAAGCTTGTTTCCAGTTTTCAAAGGAAGATATTTACTTTTTCACGATAGCCCTCTATGGGCTTCCAAATATCCCTTTGCCAATTCCACAAGAACAGCCTTAGCGAAAGGTTTCTTGAAGGGAAAGATGTAACTCTGTGAGATGAATTAACAGAACACTGAGCAGTTTCTCAGAAAGCTTCTTTCCAGTTTTCAACGGAAGATATTTCCTTTTTCACCATAGCCCTCTATGGGCTTCAAAATATCCCTTAGCCAATTCCACAAGAACAGCCTTAGCGAAAGGCTTCTTGAAGGGAAAGATGTAACTCTGTGAGATGAATTAACAGAACACAGAACAGTTTCTCAGAAAGCTTCCTTCCCGTTTTGAACGGAAGATATGTCCTTTTTCACCATAGCCCTCTATGGGCTTCCAAATATCCCTTTGCCAATTCCACAAGAACAGCCATAGCCAAAGGCTTCCTGAAGGAAAAGATGTAATTCTGTGAGATGAATTAAAGAACACAGAGCAGTGTCCTCAGAAAGCTTCTTTCCAGTTTTGAACTGAAGATATTTACTTTTTCACCGTAGCCCTCTATGGGCTTCCAAATATCCCTTTGCCAATTCCACAAGAACAGCCTTGGCCAAAGGCTTCTTGAAGGGAAAGATTTAACTCTGTGAGATGAATTAACAGAACACAGAACTGTTTCTCAGATAGCTTCTTTCCGGTTTTGAACGGAAGATATTTCCTTTTTCACCATAGCCCTCTATGGGCTTCCAAATATCCCTCTGTCAATTCCACAAGAACAGCCTTAGCGAAAGGCTTCCTGAAGGGAAAGATGTAACTCTGTGAGATGAATTAAGAGAACACAGAGCAGTGTCTCAGAAAGCTTCTTTCCAGTTTTAAACGGAAGATATTTCCTTTTTCACCATAGCCCTCTATGGGCTTCCAAATATCCCTTTGCCAATTCCACCAGAACAGCCTTAGCCAAAGGCTTCTTGAAGGGAAAGATGAAACTCTGTGAGAAGAATTAACAGAACACAGAGCAGTTTCTCAGAAAGCTTCTTTCCAGTTTTGAACGGAAGATATTTCCTTTTTCAAAATAGCCCTCTATGGGCTTCCAATATCCCTTTGTCCATTCCACAAGAAAAGCCTTAGCGAAAGGCTTCTTGAAGGGAAAGATGTAACTCTGTGGGATGAATTAACAGAACACAGAGCAGTTTCTCAGAAAGATTCTTTCCGGTTTTGAATGGAAGATATGTCCCTTTTCACCATAGCCCTCTAAGTGCTTCCAAATATCCCTTTGCCAATTCCAAAAGAACAGCCTCAGCGACAGGCTTCTTGAAGGGAAAGATGTAACTCTGTGAGATGAATTAACAGAACACAGAGCAGTTTCTCAGAAAGTTTCTTTCCGGTTTTGAACGGAAGATATTTCCTTACTCAGCATAGCCCTCTATGGGCTTCCAAATATCCCTTCTCCAATTCCACAAGAACAGCCTTACCGAAAGGCTTCTTGAAGGGAAAGATGTAACTCTGTGAGATGAATTAACAGAACACAGAGAAGATTCTTAGAAAGCTTCTTTCCGGTTTTGAACGGAAGATATTTCCTTTTCACCATAGCCCACTATGGGCTTCCAAATATCTCTTTGCCAATTCCACAAGAACAGCCTTAACGAAAGGCTTCTAGAAGTTAAAGATGTAACTCTGTGAGATGAATTAACAGAACACAGAGCAGTTTCTCTGAATGCTTCTTTCCGGTTTTGAACGGAAGATATGTCCTTTTTCAGCATAGCCCTCTATGGGCTTCCAAATATCCCTTTGCCAATTCCACAAGAACAGCCTTAGCGAAAGGCTTCTTGAAGGGAACGATGTAACTCTCTGAGATGAATTAAGAGAACACTGAGAAGTTTCTCAGAAAGCTTCTTTCCAGTTTTGAACGGAAGATATTTCCTTTTTCAAAATAGCCCTCTATGGGCTTCCAAATATCCCTTTGCCAATTCCACAAGAAAGCCTTAGCGAAAGGCTTCTTGAAGGGAAAGATGTAACTCTGTGAGATGAATTAACAGAACACAGAGCAGTTTCTCAGAAAGCTTCTTTCCGGTTTCGAACGGAAGATATTTCCTTTTTCACCATAGCCCTCTAGGTGTTCCAAATATCCCTTTGCCAATTCCACAAGAACAGCCTTAGCGAAAGGCTTCCTGAAGGGAATGATGTAACTCTGTGAGATGAATTAACAGAACACAGAGCAGTTTCTCAGATAGCTTCTTTCCAGTTTTGAACGGAAGATATTTCCTTTTTCACCATAGCCCTCTATGGGCTTCCAAATATACCTTTGCCAATTCCACAAGAACAGCCTTAGCGAAAGGCTTCGTGGATTGAAAGATGTAACTCTGTGAGATGAATTAACAGAACACAGATCAGTTTCTCAGAAAGCTTGTTTCCAGTTTTCAAAGGAAGATATTTACTTTTTCACGATAGCCCTCTATGGGCTTCCAAATATCCCTTTGCCAATTCCACAAGAACAGCCTTAGCGAAAGGCTTCTTGAAGGGAAAGATGTAACTCTGTGAGATGAATTAACAGAACACAGAGCAGTTTCTCAGAAAGCTTCTTTCCAGTTTTCAACGGAAGATATTTCCTTTTTCACCATAGCCCTCTATGGGCTTCCAAATATCCCTTTGCCAATTCCACAAGAACAGCCTTAGCGAAAGGCTTCTTGAAGGGAAAGATGTAACTCTGTGAGATGAATTAACAGAACACAGAACAGTTTCTCAGAAAGCTTCCTTCCAGTTTTGAACGCAAGATATGTCCTTTTTCACCATAGCCCTCTATGGGCTTCCAAATATCCCTTTGCCAATTCCACAAGAACAGCCATAGCCAAAGCCTTCCTGAAGGAAAAGATGTAATTCTGTGAGATGAATTAAGAGAACACAGAGCAGTGTCTCAGAAAGCTTCTTTCCAGTTTTGAACTGAAGATATTTCCTTTTTCACCGTAGCCCTCTATGGGCTTCCAAATATCCCTTTGCCAATTCCACAAGAACAGCCTTAGCCAAAGCCTTCTTGTAGGGAAAGATTTAACTCTGTGAGATGAATTAACACAACACAGAACAGTTTCTCAGAAAGCTTCCTTCCGGTTTTGAACGAAAGATATTTCCTTTTTCACCATAGCCCTCTAGGGGTTTCCAAATATCCCTTTGTCAATTCCACAAGAACAGCCTTAGCGAAAGGCTTCTTGAAGGGAAAGATGTAACCCTGTGAGATGAATTAACAGAACACAGATCAGTTTCTCAGAAAGCTTGTTTCCAGTTTTCAAAGGAAGATATTTACTTTTTCACGATAGCCCTCTATGGGCTTCCAAATATCCCTTTGCAAATTCCACAAGAACAGCCTTAGCGAAAGGCTTCTTGAAGGGAAAGATGTAACTATGTGAGATGAATTAACAGAACACAGAGCAGTTTCTCAGAAAGCTTCTTTCCAGTTTTCAACGGAAGATATTTCCTTTTTCACCATAGCCCTCTATGGGCTTCCAAATATCCCTTTGCCAATTCCACAAGAACAGCCTTAGCGAAAGGCTTCTTCAAGGGAAAGATGTAACTCTGTGAGATGAATTAACAGAACACAGAACAGTTTCTCAGAAAGCTTCCTTCCAGTTTTGAACGGAAGATATGTCCTTTTTCACCATAGCCCTCTATGGGCTTCCAAATATCCCTTTGCCAATTCCACAAGAACAGCCATAGCCAAAGGCTTCCTGAAGGAAAAGATGTAACTCTGTGAGATGAATTAACAGAACACAGAGCAGTGTCTCAGAAAGCTTCTTTCCAGTTTTGAACTGAAGATATTTCCTTTTTCACCGTAGCCCTCTATGGGCTTCCAAATATCCCTTTGCCAATTCCACAAGAACAGCCTTAGGGAAAGGCTTCGTGGATTGAAAGATGTAACTCTGTGAGATGAATTAACAGAACACAGATCAGTTTCTCAGAAAGCTTGTTTCCAGTTTTCAGAGGAAGATATTTACTTTTTCACGATAGCCCTCTATGGGCTTCCAAATATCCCTTTGCCAATTCCACAAGAACAGCCTTAGCGAAAGGCTTCTTGAAGGGAAAGATGTAACTCTGTGAGATGAATTAACAGAACACAGAGCAGTTTCTCAGAAAGCTTCTTTCCAGTTTTCAACGGAAGATATTTCCTTTTTCACCATAGCCCTCTATGGGCTTCCAAATATCCCTTTGCCAATTCCACAAGAACAGCCTTAGCGAAAGGCTTCTTGAAGGGAAAGATGTAACTCTGTGAGATGAATTAACAGAACACAGAGCAGTTTCTCAGAAAGATTCTTTCCGGTTTTGAATGGAAGATATGTCCTTTTTCACCATAGCCCTCTAAGTGCTTCCAAATATCCCTTTGCCAATTCCACAAGAACAGCCTCAGCGACAGGCTTCTTGAAGGGAAAGATGTAACTCTGTGAGATGAATTAACAGAACACAGAGCAGTTTCTCAGAAAGTTTCTTTCCGGTTTTGAACGGAAGATATTTCCTTACTCAGCATAGCCCTCTATGGGCTTCCAAATATCCCTTTGCCAATTCCACAAGAACAGCCTTAGCGAAAGGCTTCTTGAAGGGAAAGATGTAACTCTGTGAGATGAATTAAGAGAACACAGAGAAGTTTCTCAGAAAGCTTCTTTCCAGTTTTGAACGGAAGATATTTCCTTTTTCAAAATAGCCCTCTATGGGCTTCCAAATATCCCTTTGCCAATTCCACAAAAACAGCCTTAGCGAAAGGCTTCTTGAAGGTAAACATGTAACACTGTGAGATGAATTAACAGAACACAGAGCAGTTTCTCAGAAAGCTTCTTTCCGGTTTCGAACGGAAGATATTTCCTTTTTCACCATAGCCCTCTAGGGGTTCCAAATATCCCTTTGCCAATTCCACAAGAACAGCCTTAGCGAAAGGCTTCCTGAAGGGAATGATGTAACTCTGTGAGATGAATTAACAGAACACAGAGCAGTTTCTCAGATAGCTTCTTTCCACTTTTGAACGGAAGATATTTACTTTTTCACGATAGCCCTCTATGGGCTTCCAAATATCCCTTTGCCAATTCCACAAGAACAGCCTTAGCGAAAGGCTTCTTGAAGGGAAAGATGTAACTCTGTGAGATGAATTAACAGAACACAGAGCAGTTTCTCAGAAAGCTTCTTTCCAGTTTTCAACGGAAGATATTTCCTTTTTCACCATAGCCCTCTATGGGCTTCCAAATATCCCTTTGCCAATTCCACAAGAACAGCCTTAGCGAAAGGCTTCTTGAAGGGAAAGATGTAACTCTGTGAGATGAATTAACAGAACACAGAACAGTTTCTCAGAAAGCTTCCTTCCAGTTTTGAACGGAAGATATGTCCTTTTTCACCAGAGCCCTCTATGGGCTTCCAAATATCCCTTTGCCAATTCCACAAGAACAGCCATAGCCAAAGGCTTCCTGAAGGAAAAGATGTAATTCTGTGAGATGAATTAAGAGAACACAGAGCAGTGTCTCAGAAAGCTTCTTTCCAGTTTTGAACTGAAGATATTTCCTTTTTCACCGTAGCCCTCTATGGGCTTCCAAATATCCCTTTGCCAATTCCACAAGAACAGCCTTAGCCAAAGGCTTCTTGAAGGGAAAGATTTAACTCTGTGAGATGAATTAACAGAACACAGAACAGTTTCTCAGATAGCTTCTTTCCGGTTTTGAACGGAATATATGTCCTTTTTCACCATAGCCCTCTATGGGCTTCCAAATATCCCTTTGTCAATTCCACAAGAACAGCCTTAGCGAAAGGCTTCCTGAAGGGAAAGATGTAACTCTGTGAGATGAATTAAGAGAACACAGAGCAGTGTCTCAGAAAGCTTCTTTCCAGTTTTGAACGGAAGATATTTCCTTTTTCACCATAGCCCTCTATGAGCTTCCAAATATCCCTTTGCCAATTCCACAAGAACAGCCTTAGCCAAAGGCTTCTTGAAGGGAAAGATGAAACTCTGTGAGAAGAATTTACAGAACACAGAGCAGTTTCTCAGAAAGCTTCTTTCCAGTTTTGAACGGAAGATATTTCCTTTTTCAAAATAGCCCTCTATGGGCTTCCAATATCCCTTTGTCCATTCCACAAGAAAAGCCTTAGCGAAAGGCTTCTTGAAGGGAAAGATGTAACTCTGTGGGATGAATTAACAGAACACAGAGCAGTTTCTCAGAAAGATTCTTTCCGGTTTTGAATGGAAGATATGTCCTTTTTCACCATAGCCCTCTAAGTGCTTCCAAATATCCCTTTGCCAATTCCACAAGAACAGCCTCAGCGACAGGCTTCTTGAAGGGAAAGATGTAACTCTGTGAGATGAATTAACAGAACACAGAGCAGTTTCTCAGAAAGTTTCTTTCCGGTTTTGAACGGAAGATATTTCCTTACTCAGCATAGCCCTCTATGGGCTTCCAAATATCCCTTTTCCAATTCCACAAAAACAGCCTTAGCGAAAGGCTTCTTGAAGGGAAAGATGTAACTCTGTGAGATGAATTAACAGAACACAGAGCAGTTTCTCAGAAAGCTTCTTTCCGGTTTTGAACGGAAGATATTTCCTTTTTCACCATAGCCCACTATGGGCTTCCAAATATCTCTTTGCCAATTCCACAAGAACAGCCTTAACGAAAGGCTTCTTGAAGTTAAAGATGTAACTCCGTGAGATGAATTAACAGAACACAGAGCAGTTTCTCTGAATGCTTCTTTCCGGTTTTGAACGGAAGATATGTCCTTTTTCAGCATAGCCCTCTATGGGCTTCCAAATATCCCTTTGCCAATTCCACAAGAACAGCCTTAGCGAAAGGCTTCTTGAAGGGAACGATGTAACTCTGTGAGATGAATTAAGAGAACACAGAGAAGTTTCTCAGAAAGCTTCTTTCCAGTTTTGAACGGAAGATATTTCCTTTTTCAAAATAGCCCTCTATGGGCTTCCAAATATCCCTTTGCCAATTCCACAAGAACAGCCTTAGCGAAAGGCTTCTTGAAGGGAAAGATGTAACTCTGTGAGATGAATTAACAGAACACTGAGCAGTTTCTCAGAAAGCTTCTTTCCGGTTTCGAACGGAAGATATTTCCTTTTTCACCAAAGCCCTCTAGGGGTTCCAAATATCACTTTGCCAATTCCACAAGAACAGCCTTAGCGAAAGGCTTCCTGAAGGGAATGATGTAACTCTCTGAGATGAATTAACAGAACACAGAGCAGTTTCTCAGATAGCTTCTTTCCAGTTTTGAACGGAAGATATTTCCTTTTTCACCATAGCCCTCTATGGGCTTCCAAATATACCTTTGCCAATTCCACAAGAACAGCCTTAGCGAAAGGCTTCGTGGATTGAAAGATGTAACTCTGTGAGATGAATTAACAGAACACAGATCAGTTTCTCAGAAAGCTTGTTTCCAGTTTTCAGAGGAAGATATTTACTTTTTCACGATAGCCCTCTATGGGCTTCCAAATATCCCTTTGCCAATTCCACAAGAACAGCCTTAGCGAAAGGCTTCTTGAAGGGAAAGATGTAACTCTGTGAGAAGAATTAACAGAACACAGAGCAGTTTCTCAGAAAGCTTCATTCCAGTTTTCAACGGAAGATATTTCCTTTTTCACCATAGCCCTCTATGGGCTTCCAAATATCCCTTTGCCAATTCCACAAGAACAGCCTTAGCGAAAGGCTTCTTGAAGGGAAAGATGTAACTCTGTGAGATGAATTAACAGAACACAGAACAGTTTCTCAGAAAGCTTCCTTCCAGTTTTGAACGGAAGATATGTCCTTTTTCACCATAGCCCTCTATGGGCTTCCAAATATCCCTTGGCCAATTCCACAAGAACAGCCATAGCCAAAGGCTTCCTGAAGGGAAAGATGTAACTCTGTGAGATGAATTAAGAGAACACAGAGCAGTGTCTCAGAAAGCTTCTTTCCAGTTTTGAACGGAAGATATTTCCTTTTTCACCATAGCCTTCTATGGGCTTCCAAATATCCCTTTGCCAATTCCACAAGACCAGCCTTAGCCAAAGCCTTCTTGTAGGGAAAGATTTAACTCTGTGAGATGAATTAACACAACACAGAACAGTTTCTCAGAAAGCTTCCTTCCGGTTTTGAACGAAAGATATTTCCTTTTTCACCATAGCCCTCTAGGGGTTTCCAAATATCCCTTTGTCAATTCCACAAGAACAGCCTTAGCGAAAGGCTTCTTGAAGGGAAAGATGTAACTCTGTGAGAAGAATTAACAGAACACAGAGCAGTTTCTCAGAAAGCTTCTTTCCAGTTTTGAACGGAAGATATGTCCTTTTTCACCATAGTCCTTTATGGGCTTAAAAATATCCCTTTGCCAATTCCACAAGAACAGCCTTAGCGAAAGGCTTCTTGAAGGGAAAGATGTAACTCTGCGAGATGAATTAACAGAACACAGAGTAGTTTCTCAGAAAGCTTCCTTCCAGTTTTGACCGGAAGATATGTCCTTATTCACCGTAGCCCTCTATGGGCTTCCAAATATCCCTTTGCCAATTCCACAAGAACAGCATTAGCGAAAGGCTTCCTGAAGGGAAAGATGTAACTCTGTGAGATGAATTAAGAGAACACAGAGCAGTGTCTCAGAAAGCTTCTTTCCAGTTTTGAACGGAAGATATTTCCTTTTTCACCATAGCCCTCTATGGGCTTCCAAATATCCCTTTGCCAATTCCACAAGAACAGCCTTAGCCAAAGGCTTCTTGAAGGGAAAGATTTAAATCTGTGAGATGAATTAACAGAACACAGAACAGTTTCTCAGAAAGCTTCTTTCCGGTTTTGAACGGAAGATATTTCCTTTTTCACCATAGCCCTCTATGGGCTTCCAAATATCCCCTTGTCAATTCCACAAGAACAGCCTTAGCGAAAGGCTTCTTGAAGGGAAAGATGAAACACTGTGAGAAGAATTAACAGAACACAGAGCAGTTTCTCAGAAAGCTTCTTTCCAGTTTTGAACGGAAGATATTTCCTTTTTCAAAATAGCCCTCTATGGGGCTTCCAATATCCCTTTGTCCATTCCACAAGAAAAGCCTTAGCGAAAGGCTTCTTGAAGGGAAAGATGTAACTCTGTGGGATGAATTAACAGAACACAGAGCAGTTTCTCAGAAAGATTCTTTCCGGTTTTGAATGGAAGATATATCCTTTTTCACCATAGCCCTCTAAGTGCTTCCAAATATCCCTTTGCCAATTCCAAAAGAACAGCCTCAGCGACAGGCTTCTTGAAGGGAAAGATGTAACTCTGTGAGATGAATTAACAGAACACAGAGCAGTTTCTCAGAAAGTTTCTTTCCGGTTTTGAACGGAAGATATTTCCTTACTCAGCATAGCCCTCTATGGGCTTCCAAATATCTCTTTTCCAATTCCACAAGAACAGCCTTAGCGAAAGGCTTCTTGAAGGGAAAGATGTAACTCTGTGAGATGAATTAACAGAACACAGAGCAGTTTCTCAGAAAGCTTCTTTCCGGTTTTGAACGGAAGATATTTCCTTTTTCACCATAGCCCACTATGGGCTTCCAAATATCTCTTTGCCAATTCCACAAGAACAGCCTTAACGAAAGGCTTCTTGAAGTTAAAGATGTAACTCTGTGAGATGAATTAACAGAACACAGAGCAGTTTCTCTGAATGCTTCTTTCCGGTTTTGAACGGAAGATATGTCCTTTTTCACCATAGCCCTCTAGGGGTTCCAAATATCCCTTTGCCAATTCCACAAGAACAGCCTTAGCGAAAGGCGTCCTGAAGGGAATGATGTAACTCTGTGAGATGAATTAACAGAACACAGAGCAGTTTCTCAGATAGCTTCTTTCCAGTTTTGAACGGAAGATATTTCCTTTTTCACCAGAGCCCTCTATGGGCTTCCAAATATACCTTTGCCAATTCCACAAGAACAGCCTTAGCGAAAGGCTTCCTGGATTGAAAGATGTAACTCTGTGAGATGAATTAACAGAACACAGATCAGTTTCTCAGAAAGCTTGTTTCCAGTTTTCAAAGGAAGATATTTACTTTTTCACGATAGCCCTCTATGGGCTTCCAAATATCCCTTTGCCAATTCCACAAGAACAGCCTTAGCGAAAGGTTTCTTGAAGGGAAAGATGTAACTCTGTGAGATGAATTAACAGAACACTGAGCAGTTTCTCAGAAAGCTTCTTTCCAGTTTTCAACGGAAGATATTTCCTTTTTCACCATAGCCCTCTATGGGCTTCCAAATATCCCTTTGCCAATTCCACAAGAACAGCCTTAGCGAAAGGCTTCTTGAAGGGAAAGATGTAACTCTGTGAGATGAATTAACAGAACACAGAACAGTTTCTCAGAAAGCTTCCTTCCCGTTTTGAACGGAAGATATGTCCTTTTTCACCATAGCCCTCTATGGGCTTCCAAATATCCCTTTGCCAATTCCACAAGAACAGCCATAGCCAAAGGCTTCCTGAAGGAAAAGATGTAATTCTGTGAGATGAATTAAGAGAACACAGAGCAGTGTCTCAGAAAGCTTCTTTCCAGTTTTGAACTGAAGATATTTCCTTTTTCACCGTAGCCCTCTATGGGCTTCCAAATATCCCTTTGCCAATTCCACAAGAACAGCCTTGGCCAAAGGCTTCTTGAAGGGAAAGATTTAACTCTGTGAGATGAATTAACAGAACACAGAACTGTTTCTCAGATAGCTTCTTTCCGGTTTTGAACGGAAGATATTTCCTTTTTCACCATAGCCCTCTATGGGCTTCCAAATATCCCTCTGTCAATTCCACAAGAACAGCCTTAGCGAAAGGCTTCCTGAAGGGAAAGATGTAACTCTGTGAGATGAATTAAGAGAACACAGAGCAGTGTCTCAGAAAGCTTCTTTCCAGTTTTAAACGGAAGATATTTCCTTTTTCACCATAGCCCTCTATGGGCTTCCAAATATCCCTTTGCCAATTCCACCAGAACAGCCTTAGCCAAAGGCTTCTTGAAGGGAAAGATGAAACTCTGTGAGAAGAATTAACAGAACACAGAGCAGTTTCTCAGAAAGCTTCTTTCCAGTTTTGAACGGAAGATATTTCCTTTTTCAAAATAGCCCTCTATGGGCTTCCAATATCCCTTTGTCCATTCCACAAGAAAAGCCTTAGCGAAAGGCTTCTTGAAGGGAAAGATGTAACTCTGTGGGATGAATTAACAGAACACAGAGCAGTTTCTCAGAAAGATTCTTTCCGGTTTTGAATGGAAGATATGTCCCTTTTCACCATAGCCCTCTAAGTGCTTCCAAATATCCCTTTGCCAATTCCAAAAGAACAGCCTCAGCGACAGGCTTCTTGAAGGGAAAGATGTAACTCTGTGAGATGAATTAACAGAACACAGAGCAGTTTCTCAGAAAGTTTCTTTCCGGTTTTGAACGGAAGATATTTCCTTACTCAGCATAGCCCTCTATGGGCTTCCAAATATCCCTTCTCCAATTCCACAAGAACAGCCTTACCGAAAGGCTTCTTGAAGGGAAAGATGTAACTCTGTGAGATGAATTAACAGAACACAGAGAAGATTCTTAGAAAGCTTCTTTCCGGTTTTGAACGGAAGATATTTCCTTTTCACCATAGCCCACTATGGGCTTCCAAATATCTCTTTGCCAATTCCACAAGAACAGCCTTAACGAAAGGCTTCTAGAAGTTAAAGATGTAACTCTGTGAGATGAATTAACAGAACACAGAGCAGTTTCTCTGAATGCTTCTTTCCGGTTTTGAACGGAAGATATGTCCTTTTTCAGCATAGCCCTCTATGGGCTTCCAAATATCCCTTTGCCAATTCCACAAGAACAGCCTTAGCGAAAGGCTTCTTGAAGGGAACGATGTAACTCTCTGAGATGAATTAAGAGAACACTGAGAAGTTTCTCAGAAAGCTTCTTTCCAGTTTTGAACGGAAGATATTTCCTTTTTCAAAATAGCCCTCTATGGGCTTCCAAATATCCCTTTGCCAATTCCACAAGAAAGCCTTAGCGAAAGGCTTCTTGAAGGGAAAGATGTAACTCTGTGAGATGAATTAACAGAACACAGAGCAGTTTCTCAGAAAGCTTCTTTCCGGTTTCGAACGGAAGATATTTCCTTTTTCACCATAGCCCTCTAGGTGTTCCAAATATCCCTTTGCCAATTCCACAAGAACAGCCTTAGCGAAAGGCTTCCTGAAGGGAATGATGTAACTCTGTGAGATGAATTAACAGAACACAGAGCAGTTTCTCAGATAGCTTCTTTCCAGTTTTGAACGGAAGATATTTCCTTTTTCACCATAGCCCTCTATGGGCTTCCAAATATACCTTTGCCAATTCCACAAGAACAGCCTTAGCGAAAGGCTTCGTGGATTGAAAGATGTAACTCTGTGAGATGAATTAACAGAACACAGATCAGTTTCTCAGAAAGCTTGTTTCCAGTTTTCAAAGGAAGATATTTACTTTTTCACGATAGCCCTCTATGGGCTTCCAAATATCCCTTTGCCAATTCCACAAGAACAGCCTTAGCGAAAGGCTTCTTGAAGGGAAAGATGTAACTCTGTGAGATGAATTAACAGAACACAGAGCAGTTTCTCAGAAAGCTTCTTTCCAGTTTTCAACGGAAGATATTTCCTTTTTCACCATAGCCCTCTATGGGCTTCCAAATATCCCTTTGCCAATTCCACAAGAACAGCCTTAGCGAAAGGCTTCTTGAAGGGAAAGATGTAACTCTGTGAGATGAATTAACAGAACACAGAACAGTTTCTCAGAAAGCTTCCTTCCAGTTTTGAACGCAAGATATGTCCTTTTTCACCATAGCCCTCTATGGGCTTCCAAATATCCCTTTGCCAATTCCACAAGAACAGCCATAGCCAAAGCCTTCCTGAAGGAAAAGATGTAATTCTGTGAGATGAATTAAGAGAACACAGAGCAGTGTCTCAGAAAGCTTCTTTCCAGTTTTGAACTGAAGATATTTCCTTTTTCACCGTAGCCCTCTATGGGCTTCCAAATATCCCTTTGCCAATTCCACAAGAACAGCCTTAGCCAAAGCCTTCTTGTAGGGAAAGATTTAACTCTGTGAGATGAATTAACACAACACAGAACAGTTTCTCAGAAAGCTTCCTTCCGGTTTTGAACGAAAGATATTTCCTTTTTCACCATAGCCCTCTAGGGGTTTCCAAATATCCCTTTGTCAATTCCACAAGAACAGCCTTAGCGAAAGGCTTCTTGAAGGGAAAGATGTAACCCTGTGAGATGAATTAACAGAACACAGATCAGTTTCTCAGAAAGCTTGTTTCCAGTTTTCAAAGGAAGATATTTACTTTTTCACGATAGCCCTCTATGGGCTTCCAAATATCCCTTTGCAAATTCCACAAGAACAGCCTTAGCGAAAGGCTTCTTGAAGGGAAAGATGTAACTATGTGAGATGAATTAACAGAACACAGAGCAGTTTCTCAGAAAGCTTCTTTCCAGTTTTCAACGGAAGATATTTCCTTTTTCACCATAGCCCTCTATGGGCTTCCAAATATCCCTTTGCCAATTCCACAAGAACAGCCTTAGCGAAAGGCTTCTTCAAGGGAAAGATGTAACTCTGTGAGATGAATTAACAGAACACAGAACAGTTTCTCAGAAAGCTTCCTTCCAGTTTTGAACGGAAGATATGTCCTTTTTCACCATAGCCCTCTATGGGCTTCCAAATATCCCTTTGCCAATTCCACAAGAACAGCCATAGCCAAAGGCTTCCTGAAGGAAAAGATGTAACTCTGTGAGATGAATTAACAGAACACAGAGCAGTGTCTCAGAAAGCTTCTTTCCAGTTTTGAACTGAAGATATTTCCTTTTTCACCGTAGCCCTCTATGGGCTTCCAAATATCCCTTTGCCAATTCCACAAGAACAGCCTTAGCGAAAGGCTTCGTGGATTGAAAGATGTAACTCTGTGAGATGAATTAACAGAACACAGATCAGTTTCTCAGAAAGCTTGTTTCCAGTTTTCAGAGGAAGATATTTACTTTTTCACGATAGCCCTCTATGGGCTTCCAAATATCCCTTTGCCAATTCCACAAGAACAGCCTTAGCGAAAGGCTTCTTGAAGGGAAAGATGTAACTCTGTGAGATGAATTAACAGAACACAGAGCAGTTTCTCAGAAAGCTTCTTTCCAGTTTTCAACGGAAGATATTTCCTTTTTCACCATAGCCCTCTATGGGCTTCCAAATATCCCTTTGCCAATTCCACAAGAACAGCCTTAGCGAAAGGCTTCTTGAAGGGAAAGATGTAACTCTGTGAGATGAATTAACAGAACACAGAACAGTTTCTCAGAAAGCTTCCTTCCAGTTTTGAACGGAAGATATGTCCTTTTTCACCATAGACCTCTATGGGCTTCCAAATATCCCTTTGCCAATTCCACAAGAACAGCCATAGCCAAAGGCTTCGTGGATTGAAAGATGTAACTCTGTGAGATGAATTAAGAGAACACAGAGCAGTGTCTCAGAAAGCTTCTTTCCAGTTTTGAACTGAAGATATTTCCTTTTTCACCGTAGCCCTCTATGGGCTTCCAAATATCCCTTTGCCAATTCCACAAGAACAGCCTTAGCCAAAGGCTTCTTGAAGGGAAAGATTTAACTCTGTGAGATGAATTAACAGAACACAGAACAGTTTCTCAGATAGCTTCTTTCTGGTTTTGAACGGAAGATATTTCCTTTTTCACCATAGCCCTCTATGGGCTTCCAAATATCCCTTTGTCAATTCCACAAGAACAGCCTTAGCGAAAGGCTTCTTGAAGGGAAAGATGTAACTCTGTGAGAAGAATTAACAGAACACAGAGCAGTTTCTCAGAAAGCTTCTTTCCAGTTTGAACGGAAGATATTTCCTTTTTCAAAATAGCCCTCTATGGGCTTCCAAATATCCCTTTGCCCATTCCACAAGAACAGCTGTAGCGAAAGGCTTCTTGAAGGGAAAGATGTAACTCTGTGGGATGAATTAACAGAACACAGAGCAGTTTCTCAGAAAGTTTCTTTCCGGGTTTGAATGGAAGATATGTCCTTTTTCACCATAGCCCTCTAAGTGCTTCCAAATATCCCTTTGCCAATTCCACAAGAACAGCCTTAGCGACAGGCTTCTTGAAGGGAAAGATGTAACTCTGTGAGATGAATTAAGAGAACACAGAGCAGTTTCTCAGAAAGCTTCTTTCCGGTTTTGAACGGAAGATATTTCCTTATTCAGCATAGCCCTCTATGGGCTTCCAAATAGCAGTTTGCCCATTCCACAAGAACAGCCTTAGCGAAAGGCTTCTTGAAGGGAAAGACGTAACTCTGTGAGAAAAATTAAGAAAACACAGAGCAGTTTCTCAGAAAGCTTCTTTCCAGTTTTGAACGGAAGATACTTCCTTTTTCACCATAGCCCTCTAGGGGTTCCAAATATCCCTTTGCCAATTCCACAAGAACAGCCTTAGCGAAAGGCTTCTTGAAGGGAAAGATGTAACTCTGTGAGATGAATTAACAGAACACAGAGCAGTTTCTCAGAAAGCTTGTTTCCGGTTTTCAGAGGAAGATATTTACTTTTTCACGATAGCCCTCTATGGGCTTCCAAATATCCCTTTGCCAATTCCACAAGAACAGCCTTAGCGAAAGGCTTCTTGAAGGGAAAGATGTAACTCTGTGAGATGAATTAACAGAACACAGAGCAGTTTCTCAGAAAGCTTCATTCCAGTTTTCAACGGAAGATATTTCCTTTTTCACCATAGCCCTCTATGGGCTTCCAAATATCCCTTGGCCAATTCCACAAGAACAGCCATAGCCAAAGGCTTCCTGAAGGGAAAGATGTAACTCTGTGAGATGAATTAAGAGAACACAGAGCAGTTTCTCAGAAAGCTTCTTTCCAGTTTTGAACGGAAGATATGTCCTTTTTCACCATAGTCCTTTATGGGCTTAAAAATATCCCTTTGCCAATTCCACAAGAACAGCCTTAGCGAAAGGCTTCTTGAAGGGAAAGATGTAACTCTGCGAGATGAATTAACAGAACACAGAGTAGTTTCTCAGAAAGCTTCCTTCCAGTTTTGAACGGAAGATATGTCCTTATTCACCGTAGCCCTCTATGGGCTTCCAAATATCCCTTTGCCAATTCCACAAGAACAGCATTAGCGAAAGGCTTCCTGAAGGGAAAGATGTAACTCTGTGAGATGAATTAAGAGAACACAGAGCAGTGTCTCAGAAAGCTTCTTTCCAGTTTTGAACGGAAGATATTTCCTTTTTCACCATAGCCCTCTATGGGCTTCCAAATATCCCTTTGCCAATTCCACAAGAACAGCCTTAGCCAAAGGCTTCTTGAAGGGAAAGATTTAAATCTGTGAGATGAATTAACAGAACACAGAACAGTTTCTCAGAAAGCTTCTTTCCGGTTTTGAACGGAAGATATTTCCTTTTTCACCATAGCCCTCTATGGGCTTCCAAATATCCCCTTGTCAATTCCACAAGAACAGCCTTAGCGAAAGGCTTCTTGAAGGGAAAGATGAAACTCTGTGAGAAGAATTAACAGAACACAGAGCAGTTTCTCAGAAAGCTTCTTTCCAGTTTTGAACGGAAGATATTTCCTTTTTCAAAATAGCCCTCTATGGGCTTCCAATATCCCTTTGTCCATTCCACAAGAAAAGCCTTAGCGAAAGGCTTCTTGAAGGGAAAGATGTAACTCTGTGGGATGAATTAACAGAACACAGAGCAGTTTCTCAGAAAGATTCTTTCCGGTTTTGAATGGAAGATATGTCCTTTTTCACCATAGCCCTCTAAGTGCTTCCAAATATCCCTTTGCCAATTCCAAAAGAACAGCCTCAGCGACAGGCTTCTTGAAGGGAAAGATGTTACTCTGTGAGATGAATTAACAGAACACAGAGCAGTTTCTCAGAAAGTTTCTTTCCGGTTTTGAACGGAAGATATGTCCTTTTTCACCATAGCCCTCTAGGGGTTCCAAATATCCCTTTGCCAATTCCACAAGAACAGCCTTAGCGAAAGGCTTCCTGAAGGGAATGATGTAACTCTGTGAGATGAATTAACAGAACACAGAGCAGTTTCTCAGATAGCTTCTTTCCAGTTTTGAACGGAAGATATTTCCTTTTTCACCAGAGCCCTCTATGGGCTTCCAAATATACCTTTGCCAATTCCACAAGAACAGCCTTAGCGAAAGGCTTCATGGATTGAAAGATGTAACTCTGTGAGATGAATTAACAGAACACAGAGCAGTTTCTCAGAAAGTTTCTTTCCGGTTTTGAACGGAAGATATTTCCTTACTCAGCATAGCCCTCTATGGGCTTCCAAATATCCCTTTGCCAATTCCACAAGAACAGCCTTAGCGAAAGGCTTCTTGAAGGGAAAGATGTAACTCTGTGAGATGAATTAAGAGAACACAGAGAAGTTTCTCAGAAAGCTTCTTTCCAGTTTTGAACGGAAGATATTTCCTTTTTCAAAATAGCCCTCTATGGGCTTCCAAATATCCCTTTGCCAATTCCACAAAAACAGCCTTAGCGAAAGGCTTCTTGAAGGTAAACATGTAACACTGTGAGATGAATTAACAGAACACAGAGCAGTTTCTCAGAAAGCTTCTTTCCGGTTTCGATCGGAAGATATTTCCTTTTTCACCATTGCCCTCTAGGGGTTCCAAATATCCCTTTGCCAATTCCACAAGAACAGCCTTAGCGAAAGGCTTCCTGAAGGGAATGATGTAACTCTGTGAGATGAATTAACAGAACACAGAGCAGTTTCTCAGATAGCTTCTTTCCACTTTTGAACGGAAGATATTTACTTTTTCACGATAGCCCTCTATGGGCTTCCAAATATCCCTTTGCCAATTCCACAAGAACAGCCTTAGCGAAAGGCTTCTTGAAGGGAAAGATGTAACTCTGTGAGATGAATTAACAGAACACAGAGCAGTTTCTCAGAAAGCTTCTTTCCAGTTTTCAACGGAAGATATTTCCTTTTTCACCATAGCCCTCTATGGGCTTCCAAATATCCCTTTGCCAATTCCACAAGAACAGCCTTAGCGAAAGGCTTCTTGAAGGGAAAGATGTAACTCTGTGAGATGAATTAACAGAACACAGAACAGTTTCTCAGAAAGCTTCCTTCCAGTTTTGAACGGAAGATATGTCCTTTTTCACCAGAGCCCTCTATGGGCTTCCAAATATCCCTTTGCCAATTCCACAAGAACAGCCATAGCCAAAGGCTTCCTGAAGGAAAAGATGTAATTCTGTGAGATGAATTAAGAGAACACAGAGCAGTGTCTCAGAAAGCTTCTTTCCAGTTTTGAACTGAAGATATTTCCTTTTTCACCGTAGCCCTCTATGGGCTTCCAAATATCCCTTTGCCAATTCCACAAGAACAGCCTTAGCCAAAGGCTTCTTGAAGGGAAAGATTTAACTCTGTGAGATGAATTAACAGAACACAGAACAGTTTCTCAGATAGCTTCTTTCCGGTTTTGAACGGAAGATATGTCCTTTTTCACCATAGCCCTCTATGGGCTTCCAAATATCCCTTTGTCAATTCCACAAGAACAGCCTTAGCGAAAGGCTTCCTGAAGGGAAAGATGTAACTCTGTGAGATGAATTAAGAGAACACAGAGCAGTGTCTCAGAAAGCTTCTTTCCAGTTTTGAACGGAAGATATTTCCTTTTTCACCATAGCCCTCTATGAGCTTCCAAATATCCCTTTGCCAATTCCACAAGAACAGCCTTAGCCAAAGGCTTCTTGAAGGGAAAGATGAAACTCTGTGAGAAGAATTTACAGAACACAGAGCAGTTTCTCAGAAAGCTTCTTTCCAGTTTTGAACGGAAGATATTTCCTTTTTCAAAATAGCCCTCTATGGGCTTCCAATATCCCTTTGTCCATTCCACAAGAAAAGCCTTAGCGAAAGGCTTCTTGAAGGGAAAGATGTAACTCTCTGGGATGAATTAACAGAACACAGAGCAGTTTCTCAGAAAGATTCTTTCCGGTTTTGAATGGAAGATATGTCCTTTTTCACCATAGCCCTCTAAGTGCTTCCAAATATCCCTTTGCCAATTCCACAAGAACAGCCTCAGCGACAGGCTTCTTGAAGGGAAAGATGTAACTCTGTGAGATGAATTAACAGAACACAGAGCAGTTTCTCAGAAAGTTTCTTTCCGGTTTTGAACGGAAGATATTTCCTTACTCAGCATAGCCCTCTATGGGCTTCCAAATATCCCTTTTCCAATTCCACAAAAACAGCCTTAGCGAAAGGCTTCTTGAAGGGAAAGATGTAACTCTGTGAGATGAATTAACAGAACACAGAGCAGTTTCTCAGAAAGCTTCTTTCCGGTTTTGAACGGAAGATATTTCCTTTTTCACCATAGCCCACTATGGGCTTCCAAATATCTCTTTGCCAATTCCACAAGAACAGCCTTAACGAAAGGCTTCTTGAAGTTAAAGATGTAACTCCGTGAGATGAATTAACAGAACACAGAGCAATTTCTCTGAATGCTTCTTTCCGGTTTTGAACGGAAGATATGTCCTTTTTCAGCATAGCCCTCTATGGGCTTCCAAATATCCCTTTGCCAATTCCACAAGAACAGCCTTAGCGAAAGGCTTCTTGAAGGGAACGATGTAACTCTGTGAGATGAATTAAGAGAACACAGAGAAGTTTCTCAGAAAGCTTCTTTCCAGTTTTGAACGGAAGATATTTCCTTTTTCAAAATAGCCCTCTAAGGGCTTCCAAATATCCCTTTGCCAATTCCACAAGAACAGCCTTAGCGAAAGGCTTCTTGAAGGGAAAGATGTAACTCTGTGAGATGAATTAACAGAACACTGAGCAGTTTCTCAGAAAGCTTCTTTCCGGTTTCGAACGGAAGATATTTCCTTTTTCACCAAAGCCCTCTAGGGGTTCCAAATATCACTTTGCCAATTCCACAAGAACAGCCTTAGCGAAAGGCTTCCTGAAGGGAATGATGTAACTCTCTGAGATGAATTAACAGAACACAGAGCAGTTTCTCAGATAGCTTCTTTCCAGTTTTGAACGGAAGATATTTCCTTTTTCACCATAGCCCTCTATGGGCTTCCAAATATACCTTTGCCAATTCCACAAGAACAGCCTTAGCGAAAGGCTTCGTGGATTGAAAGATGTAACTCTGTGAGATGAATTAACAGAACACAGATCAGTTTCTCAGAAAGCTTGTTTCCAGTTTTCAGAGGAAGATATTTACTTTTTCACGATAGCCCTCTATGGGCTTCCAAATATCCCTTTGCCAATTCCACAAGAACAGCCTTAGCGAAAGGCTTCTTGAAGGGAAAGATGTAACTCTGTGAGATGAATTAACAGAACACAGAGCAGTTTCTCAGAAAGCTTCATTCCAGTTTTCAACGGAAGATATTTCCTTTTTCACCATAGCCCTCTATGGGCTTCCAAATATCCCTTTGCCAATTCCACAAGAACAGCCTTAGCGAAAGGCTTCTTGAAGGGAAAGATGTAACTCTGTGAGATGAATTAACAGAACACAGAACAGTTTCTCAGAAAGCTTCCTTCCAGTTTTGAACGGAAGATATGTCCTTTTTCACCATAGCCCTCTATGGGCTTCCAAATATCCCTTGGCCAATTCCACAAGAACAGCCATAGCCAAAGGCTTCCTGAAGGGAAAGATGTAACTCTGTGAGATGAATTAAGAGAACACAGAGCAGTGTCTCAGAAAGCTTCTTTCCAGTTTTGAACGGAAGATATTTCCTTTTTCACCATAGCCTTCTATGGGCTTCCAAATATCCCTTTGCCAATTCCACAAGACCAGCCTTAGCCAAAGCCTTCTTGTAGGGAAAGATTTAACTCTGTGAGATGAATTAACACAACACAGAACAGTTTCTCAGAAAGCTTCCTTCCGGTTTTGAACGAAAGATATTTCCTTTTTCACCATAGCCCTCTAGGGGTTTCCAAATATCCCTTTGTCAATTCCACAAGAACAGCCTTAGCGAAAGGCTTCTTGAAGGGAAAGATGTAACTCTGTGAGAAGAATTAACAGAACACAGAGCAGTTTCTCAGAAAGCTTCTTTCCAGTTTTGAACGGAAGATATGTCCTTTTTCACCATAGTCCTTTATGGGCTTAAAAATATCCCTTTGCCAATTCCACAAGAACAGCCTTAGCGAAAGGCTTCTTGAAGGGAAAGATGTAACTCTGCGAGATGAATTAACAGAACACAGAGTAGTTTCTCAGAAAGCTTCCTTCCAGTTTTGAACGGAAGATATGTCCTTATTCACCGTAGCCCTCTATGGGCTTCCAAATATCCCTTTGCCAATTCCACAAGAACAGCATTAGCGAAAGGCTTCCTGAAGGGAAAGATGTAACTCTGTGAGATGAATTAAGAGAACACAGAGCAGTGTCTCAGAAAGCTTCTTTCCAGTTTTGAACGGAAGATATTTCCTTTTTCACCATAGCCCTCTATGGGCTTCCAAATATCCCTTTGCCAATTCCACAAGAACAGCCTTAGCCAAAGGCTTCTTGAAGGGAAAGATTTAAATCTGTGAGATGAATTAACAGAACACAGAACAGTTTCTCAGAAAGCTTCTTTCCGGTTTTGAACGGAAGATATTTCCTTTTTCACCATAGCCCTCTATGGGCTTCCAAATATCCCCTTGTCAATTCCACAAGAACAGCCTTAGCGAAAGGCTTCTTGAAGGGAAAGATGAAACACTGTGAGAAGAATTAACAGAACACAGAGCAGTTTCTCAGAAAGCTTCTTTCCAGTTTTGAACGGAAGATATTTCCTTTTTCAAAATAGCCCTCTATGGGGCTTCCAATATCCCTTTGTCCATTCCACAAGAAAAGCCTTAGCGAAAGGCTTCTTGAAGGGAAAGATGTAACTCTGTGGGATGAATTAACAGAACACAGAGCAGTTTCTCAGAAAGATTCTTTCCGGTTTTGAATGGAAGATATGTCCTTTTTCACCATAGCCCTCTAAGTGCTTCCAAATATCCCTTTGCCAATTCCAAAAGAACAGCCTCAGCGACAGGCTTCTTGAAGGGAAAGATGTAACTCTGTGAGATGAATTAACAGAACACAGAGCAGTTTCTCAGAAAGTTTCTTTCCGGTTTTGAACGGAAGATATTTCCTTACTCAGCATAGCCCTCTATGGGCTTCCAAATATCTCTTTTCCAATTCCACAAGAACAGCCTTAGCGAAAGGCTTCTTGAAGGGAAAGATGTAACTCTGTGAGATGAATTAACAGAACACAGAGCAGTTTCTCAGAAAGCTTCTTTCCGGTTTTGAACGGAAGATATTTCCTTTTTCACCATAGCCCACTATGGGCTTCCAAATATCTCTTTGCCAATTCCACAAGAACAGCCTTAACGAAAGGCTTCTTGAAGTTAAAGATGTAACTCTGTGAGATGAATTAACAGAACACAGAGCAGTTTCTCTGAATGCTTCTTTCCGGTTTTGAACGGAAGATATGTCCTTTTTCACCATAGCCCTCTAGGGGTTCCAAATATCCCTTTGCCAATTCCACAAGAACAGCCTTAGCGAAAGGCTTCCTGAAGGGAATGATGTAACTCTGTGAGATGAATTAACAGAACACAGAGCAGTTTCTCAGATAGCTTCTTTCCAGTTTTGAACGGAAGATATTTCCTTTTTCACCAGAGCTTTCTATGGGCTTCCAAATATACCTTTGCCAATTCCACAAGAACAGCCTTAGCGAAAGGCTTCCTGGATTGAAAGATGTAACTCTGTGAGATGAATTAACAGAACACAGATCAGTTTCTCAGAAAGCTTGTTTCCAGTTTTCAAAGGAAGATATTTACTTTTTCACGATAGCCCTCTATGGGCTTCCAAATATCCCTTTGCCAATTCCACAAGAACAGCCTTAGCGAAAGGTTTCTTGAAGGGAAAGATGTAACTCTGTGAGATGAATTAACAGAACACTGAGCAGTTTCTCAGAAAGCTTCTTTCCAGTTTTCAACGGAAGATATTTCCTTTTTCACCATAGCCCTCTATGGGCTTCCAAATATCCCTTTGCCAATTCCACAAGAACAGCCTTAGCGAAAGGCTTCTTGAAGGGAAAGATGTAACTCTGTGAGATGAATTAACAGAACACAGAACAGTTTCTCAGAAAGCTTCCTTCCCGTTTTGAACGGAAGATATGTCCTTTTTCACCATAGCCCTCTATGGGCTTCCAAATATCCCTTTGCCAATTCCACAAGAACAGCCATAGCCAAAGGCTTCCTGAAGGAAAAGATGTAATTCTGTGAGATGAATTAAGAGAACACAGAGCAGTGTCTCATAAAGCTTCTTTCCAGTTTTGAACTGAAGATATTTCCTTTTTCACCGTAGCCCTCTATGGGCTTCCAAATATCCCTTTGCCAATTCCACAAGAACAGCCTTAGCCAAAGGCTTCTTGAAGGGAAAGATTTAACTCTGTGAGATGAATTAACAGAACACAGAACTGTTTCTCAGATAGCTTCTTTCCGGTTTTGAACGGAAGATATTTCCTTTTTCACCATAGCCCTCTATGGGCTTCCAAATATCCCTTTGTCAATTCCACAAGAACAGCCTTAGCGAAAGGCTTCCTGAAGGGAAAGATGTAACTCTGTGAGATGAATTAAGAGAACACAGAGCAGTGTCTCAGAAAGCTTCTTTCCAGTTTTAAACGGAAGATATTTCCTTTTTCACCATAGCCCTCTATGGGCTTCCAAATATCCCTTTGCCAATTCCACCAGAAGAGCCTTAGCCAAAGGCTTCTTGAAGGGAAAGATGAAACTCTGTGAGAAGAATTAACAGAACACAGAGCAGTTTCTCAGAAAGCTTCTTTCCAGTTTTGAACGGAAGATATTTCCTTTTTCAAAATAGCCCTCTATGGGCTTCCAATATCCCTTTGTCCATTCCACAAGAAAAGCCTTAGCGAAAGGCTTCTTGAAGGGAAAGATGTAACTCTGTGGGATGAATTAACAGAACACAGAGCAGTTTCTCAGAAAGATTCTTTCCGGTTTTGAATGGAAGATATGTCCCTTTTCACCATAGCCCTCTAAGTGCTTCCAAATATCCCTTTGCCAATTCCAAAAGAACAGCCTCAGCGACAGGCTTCTTGAAGGGAAAGATGTAACTCTGTGAGATGAATTAACAGAACACAGAGCAGTTTCTCAGAAAGTTTCTTTCCGGTTTTGAACGGAAGATATTTCCTTACTCAGCATAGCCCTCTATGGGCTTCCAAATATCCCTTCTCCAATTCCACAAGAACAGCCTTACCGAAAGGCTTCTTGAAGGGAAAGATGTAACTGTGTGAGATGAATTAACAGAACACAGAGAAGATTCTTAGAAAGCTTCTTTCCGGTTTTGAACGGAAGATATTTCCTTTTCACCATAGCCCACTATGGGCTTCCAAATATCTCTTTGCCAATTCCACAAGAACAGCCTTAACGAAAGGCTTCTAGAAGTTAAAGATGTAACTCTGTGAGATGAATTAACAGAACACAGAGCAGTTTCTCTGAATGCTTCTTTCCGGTTTTGAACGGAAGATATATCCTTTTTCAGCATAGCCCTCTATGGGCTTCCAAATATCCCTTTGCCAATTCCACAAGAACAGCCTTAGCGAAAGGCTTCTTGAAGGGAACGATGTAACTCTCTGAGATGAATTAAGAGAACACAGAGAAGTTTCTCAGAAAGCTTCTTTCCAGTTTTGAACGGAAGATATTTCCTTTTTCAAAATAGCCCTCTATGGGCTTCCAAATATCCCTTTGCCAATTCCACAAGAAAGCCTTAGCGAAAGGCTTCTTGAAGGGAAAGATGTAACTCTGTGAGATGAATTAACAGAACACAGAGCAGTTTCTCAGAAAGCTTCTTTCCGGTTTCGAACGGAAGATATTTCCTTTTTCACCATAGCCCTCTAGGTGTTCCAAATATCCCTTTGCCAATTCCACAAGAACAGCCTTAGCGAAAGGCTTCCTGAAGGGAATGATGTAACTCTGTGAGATGAATTAACAGAACACAGAGCAGTTTCTCAGATAGCTTCTTTCCAGTTTTGAACGGAAGATATTTCCTTTTTCACCATAGCCCTCTATGGGCTTCCAAATATACCTTTGCCAATTCCACAAGAACAGCCTTAGCGAAAGGCTTCGTGGATTGAAAGATGTAACTCTGTGAGATGAATTAACAGAACACAGATCAGTTTCTCAGAAAGCTTGTTTCCAGTTTTCAAAGGAAGATATTTACTTTTTCACGATAGCCCTCTATGGGCTTCCAAATATCCCTTTGCCAATTCCACAAGAACAGCCTTAGCGAAAGGCTTCTTGAAGGGAAAGATGTAACTCTGTGAGATGAATTAACAGAACACAGAGCAGTTTCTCAGAAAGCTTCTTTCCAGTTTTCAACGGAAGATATTTCCTTTTTCACCATAGCCCTCTATGGGCTTCCAAATATCCCTTTGCCAATTCCACAAGAACAGCCTTAGCGAAAGGCTTCTTGAAGGGAAAGATGTAACTCTGTGAGATGAATTAACAGAACACAGAACAGTTTCTCAGAAAGCTTCCTTCCAGTTTTGAACGCAAGATATGTCCTTTTTCACCATAGCCCTCTATGGGCTTCCAAATATCCCTTTGCCAATTCCACAAGAACAGCCATAGCCAAAGCCTTCCTGAAGGAAAAGATGTAATTCTGTGAGATGAATTAAGAGAACACAGAGCAGTGTCTCAGAAAGCTTCTTTCCAGTTTTGAACTGAAGATATTTCCTTTTTCACCGTAGCCCTCTATGGGCTTCCAAATATCCCTTTGCCAATTCCACAAGAACAGCCTTAGCCAAAGCCTTCTTGTAGGGAAAGATTTAACTCTGTGAGATGAATTAACACAACACAGAACAGTTTCTCAGAAAGCTTCCTTCCGGTTTTGAACGAAAGATATTTCCTTTTTCACCATAGCCCTCTAGGGGTTTCCAAATATCCCTTTGTCAATTCCACAAGAACAGCCTTAGCGAAAGGCTTCTTGAAGGGAAAGATGTAACCCTGTGAGATGAATTAACAGAACACAGATCAGTTTCTCAGAAAGCTTGTTTCCAGTTTTCAAAGGAAGATATTTACTTTTTCACGATAGCCCTCTATGGGCTTCCAAATATCCCTTTGCAAATTCCACAAGAACAGCCTTAGCGAAAGGCTTCTTGAAGGGAAAGATGTAACTCTGTGAGATGAATTAACAGAACACAGAGCAGTTTCTCAGAAAGCTTCTTTCCAGTTTTCAACGGAAGATATTTCCTTTTTCACCATAGCCCTCTATGGGCTTCCAAATATCCCTTTGCCAATTCCACAAGAACAGCCTTAGCGAAAGGCTTCTTCAAGGGAAAGATGTAACTCTGTGAGATGAATTAACAGAACACAGAACAGTTTCTCAGAAAGCTTCCTTCCAGTTTTGAACGGAAGATATGTCCTTTTTCACCATAGCCCTCTATGGGCTTCCAAATATCCCTTTGCCAATTCCACAAGAACAGCCATAGCCAAAGGCTTCCTGAAGGAAAAGATGTAACTCTGTGAGATGAATTAAGAGAACACAGAGCAGTGTCTCAGAAAGCTTCTTTCCAGTTTTGAACTGAAGATATTTCCTTTTTCACCGTAGCCCTCTATGGGCTTCCAAATATCCCTTTGCCAATTCCACAAGAAGAGCCTTAGCGAAAGGCTTCGTGGATTGAAAGATGTAACTCTGTGAGATGAATTAACAGAACACAGATCAGTTTCTCAGAAAGCTTGTTTCCAGTTTTCAGAGGAAGATATTTACTTTTTCACGATAGCCCTCTATGGGCTTCCAAATATCCCTTTGCCAATTCCACAAGAACAGCCTTAGCGAAAGGCTTCTTGAAGGGAAAGATGTAACTCTGTGAGATGAATTAACAGAACACAGAGCAGTTTCTCAGAAAGCTTCTTTCCAGTTTTCAACGGAAGATATTTCCTTTTTCACCATAGCCCTCTATGGGCTTCCAAATATCCCTTTGCCAATTCCACAAGAACAGCCTTAGCGAAAGGCTTCTTGAAGGGAAAGATGTAACTCTGTGAGATGAATTAACAGAACACAGAACAGTTTCTCAGAAAGCTTCCTTCCAGTTTTGAACGGAAGATATGTCCTTTTTCACCATAGACCTCTATGGGCTTCCAAATATCCCTTTGCCAATTCCACAAGAACAGCCATAGCCAAAGGCTTCGTGGATTGAAAGATGTAACTCTGTGAGATGAATTAAGAGAACACAGAGCAGTGTCTCAGAAAGCTTCTTTCCAGTTTTGAACTGAAGATATTTCCTTTTTCACCGTAGCCCTCTATGGGCTTCCAAATATCCCTTTGCCAATTCCACAAGAACAGCCTTAGCCAAAGGCTTCTTGAAGGGAAAGATTTAACTCTGTGAGATGAATTAACAGAACACAGAACAGTTTCTCAGATAGCTTCTTTCCGGTTTTGAACGGAAGATATTTCCTTTTTCACCATAGCCCTCTATGGGCTTCCAAATATCCCTTTGTCAATTCCACAAGAACAGCCTTAGCGAAAGGCTTCTTGAAGGGAAAGATGTAACTCTGTGAGAAGAATTAACAGAACACAGAGCAGTTTCTCAGAAAGCTTCTTTCCAGTTTGAACGGAAGATATTTCCTTTTTCAAAATAGCCCTCTATGGGCTTCCAAATATCCCTTTGCCCATTCCACAAGAACAGCTGTAGCGAAAGGCTTCTTGAAGGGAAAGATGTAACTCTGTGGGATGAATTAACAGAACACAGAGCAGTTTCTCAGAAAGTTTCTTTCCGGGTTTGAATGGAAGATATGTCCTTTTTCACCATAGCCCTCTAAGTGCTTCCAAATATCCCTTTGCCAATTCCACAAGAACAGCCTTAGCGACAGGCTTCTTGAAGGGAAAGATGTAACTCTGTGAGATGAATTAAGAGAACACAGAGCAGTTTCTCAGAAAGCTTCTTTCCGGTTTTGAACGGAAGATATTTCCTTATTCAGCATAGCCCTCTATGGGCTTCCAAATAGCAGTTTGCCAATTCCACAAGAACAGCCTTAGCGAAAGGCTTCTTGAAGGGAAAGACGTAACTCTGTGAGAAAAATTAAGAAAACACAGAGCAGTTTCTCAGAAAGCTTCTTTCCAGTTTTGAACGGAAGATACTTCCTTTTTCACCATAGCCCTCTAGGGGTTCCAAATATCCCTTTGCCAATTCCACAAGAACAGCCTTAGCGAAAGGCTTCTTGAAGGGAAAGATGTAACTCTGTGAGATGAATTAACAGAACACAGAGCAGTTTCTCAGAAAGCTTGTTTCCGGTTTTCAGAGGAAGATATTTACTTTTTCACGATAGCCCTCTATGGGCTTCCAAATATCCCTTTGCCAATTCCACAAGAACAGCCTTAGCGAAAGGCTTCTTGAAGGGAAAGATGTAACTCTGTGAGATGAATTAACAGAACACAGAGCAGTTTCTCAGAAAGCTTCATTCCAGTTTTCAACGGAAGATATTTCCTTTTTCACCATAGCCCTCTATGGGCTTCCAAATATCCCTTTGCCAATTCCACAAGAACAGCCTTAGCGAAAGGCTTCTTGAAGGGAAAGATGTAACTCTGTGAGATGAAATAACAGAACACAGAACAGTTTCTCAGAAAGCTTCCTTCCAGTTTTGAACGGAAGATATGTCCTTTTTCACCATAGCCCTCTATGGGCTTCCAAATATCCCTTGGCCAATTCCACAAGAACAGCCATAGCCAAAGGCTTCCTGAAGGGAAAGATGTAACTCTGTGAGATGAATTAAGAGAACACAGAGCAGTGTCTCAGAAAGCTTCTTTCCAGTTTTGAACGGAAGATATTTCCTTTTTCACCATAGCCTTCTATGGGCTTCCAAATATCCCTTTGCCAATTCCACAAGACCAGCCTTAGCCAAAGCCTTCTTGTAGGGAAAGATTTAACTCTGTGAGATGAATTAACACAACACAGAACAGTTTCTCAGAAAGCTTCCTTCCGGTTTTGAACGAAAGATATTTCCTTTTTCACCATAGCCCTCTAGGGGTTTCCAAATATCCCTTTGTCAATTCCACAAGAACAGCCTTAGCGAAAGGCTTCTTGAAGGGAAAGATGTAACTCTGTGAGAAGAATTAACAGAACACAGAGCAGTTTCTCAGAAAGCTTCTTTCCAGTTTTGAACGGAAGATATGTCCTTTTTCACCATAGTCCTTTATGGGCTTAAAAATATCCCTTTGCCAATTCCACAAGAACAGCCTTAGCGAAAGGCTTCTTGAAGGGAAAGATGTAATTCTGCGAGATGAATTAACAGAACACAGAGTAGTTTCTCAGAAAGCTTCCTTCCAGTTTTGAACGGAAGATATGTCCTTATTCACCGTAGCCCTCTATGGGCTTCCAAATATCCCTTTGCCAATTCCACAAGAACAGCATTAGCGAAAGGCTTCCTGAAGGGAAAGATGTAACTCTGTGAGATGAATTAAGAGAACACAGAGCAGTGTCTCAGAAAGCTTCTTTCCAGTTTTGAACGGAAGATATTTCCTTTTTCACCATAGCCCTCTATGGGCTTCCAAATATCCCTTTGCCAATTCCACAAGAACAGCCTTAGCCAAAGGCTTCTTGAAGGGAAAGATTTAAATCTGTGAGATGATTTAACAGAACACAGAACAGTTTCTCAGAAAGCTTCTTTCCGGTTTTGAACGGAAGATATTTCCTTTTTCACCATAGCCCTCTATGGGCTTCCAAATATCCCCTTGTCAATTCCACAAGAACAGCCTTAGCGAAAGGCTTCTTGAAGGGAAAGATGAAACTCTGTGAGAAGAATTAACAGAACACAGAGCAGTTTCTCAGAAAGCTTCTTTCCAGTTTTGAACGGAAGATATTTCCTTTTTCAAAATAGCCTTCTATGGGCTTCCAATATCCCTTTGTCCATTCCACAAGAAAAGCCTTAGCGAAAGGCTTCTTGAAGGGAAAGATGTAACTCTGTGGGATGAATTAACAGAACACAGAGCAGTTTCTCAGAAAGATTCTTTCCGGTTTTGAATGGAAGATATGTCCTTTTTCACCATAGCCCTCTAAGTGCTTCCAAATATCCCTTTGCCAATTCCAAAAGAACAGCCTCAGCGACAGGCTTCTTGAAGGGAAAGATGTAACTCTGTGAGATGAATTAACAGAACACAGAGCAGTTTCTCAGAAAGTTTCTTTCCGGTTTTGAACGGAAGATATGTCCTTTTTCACCATAGCCCTCTAGGGGTTCCAAATATCCCTTTGCCAATTCCACAAGAACAGCCTTAGCGAAAGGCTTCCTGAAGGGAATGATGTAACTCTGTGAGATGAATTAACAGAACACAGAGCAGTTTCTCAGATAGCTTCTTTCCAGTTTTGAACGGAAGATATTTCCTTTTTCACCAGAGCCCTCTATGGGCTTCCAAATATACCTTTGCCAATTCCACAAGAACAGCCTTAGCGAAAGGCTTCATGGATTGAAAGATGTAACTCTGTGAGATGAATTAACAGAACACAGATCAGTTTCTCAGAAAGCTTGTTTCCAGTTTTCAAAGGAAGATATTTACTTTTTCACGATAGTCCTCTATGGGCTTCCAAATATCCCTTTGCCAATTCCACAAGAACAGCCTTAGCGAAAGGCTTCTTGAAGGGAAAGATGTAACTCTGTGAGATGAATTAACAGAACACTGAGCAGTTTCTCAGAAAGCTTCTTTCCAGTTTTCAACGGAAGATATTTCCTTTTTCACCATAGCCCTCTATGGGCTTCCAAATATCCCTTTGCCAATTCCACAAGAACAGCCTTAGCGAAAGGCTTCTTGAAGGGAAAGATGTAACTCTGTGAGATGAATTAACAGAACACAGAACAGTTTCTCAGAAAGCTTCCTTCCCGTTTTGAACGGAAGATATGTCCTTTTTCACCATAGCCCTCTATGGGCTTCCAAATATCCCTTTGCCAATTCCACAAGAACAGCCATAGCCAAAGGCTTCCTGAAGGAAAAGATGTAATTCTGTGAGATGAATTAAGAGAACACAGAGCAGTGTCTCAGAAAGCTTCTTTCCAGTTTTGAACTGAAGATATTTCCTTTTTCACCGTAGCCCTCTATGGGCTTCCAAATATCCCTTTGCCAATTCCACAAGAACAGCCTTAGCCAAAGGCTTCTTGAAAGGAAAGATTTAACTCTGTGAGATGAATTAACAGAACACAGAACAGTTTCTCAGATAGCTTCTTTCCGGTTTTGAACGGAAGATATTTCCTTTTTCACCATAGCCCTCTATGGGCTTCCAAATATCCCTTTGTCAATTGCACAAGAACAGCCTTAGCGAAAGGCTTCCTGAAGGGAAAGATGTAACTCTGTGAGATGAATTAAGAGAACACAGAGCAGTGTCTCAGAAAGCTTCTTTCCAGTTTTAAACGGAAGATATTTCCTTTTTCACCATAGCCCTCTATGGGCTTCCAAATATCCCTTTGCCAATTCCACAAGAACAGCCTTAGCCAAAGGCTTCTTGAAGGGAAAGATGAAACTCTGTGAGAAGAATTAACAGAACACAGAGCAGTTTCTCAGAAAGCTTCTTTCCAGTTTTCAACGGAAGATATTTCCTTTTTCACCATAGCCCTCTATGGGCTTCCAAATATCCCTTTGCCAATTCCACAAGAACAGCCTTAGCGAAAGGCTTCTTGAAGGGAAAGATGTAACTCTGTGAGATGAATTAACAGAACACAGAGCAGTTTCTCAGAAAGCTTCTTTCCGGTTTCGAACGGAAGATATTTCCTTTTTCACCATAGCCCTCTAGGTGTTCCAAATATCCCTTTGCCAATTCCACAAGAACAGCCTTAGCGAAAGGCTTCCTGAAGGGAATGATGTAACTCTGTGAGATGAATTAACAGAACACAGAGCAGTTTCTCAGATAGCTTCTTTCCAGTTTTGAACGGAAGATATTTCCTTTTTCACCATAGCCCTCTATGGGCTTCCAAATATCCCTTTGCCAATTCCACAAGAACAGCCTTAGCGAAAGGCTTCGTGGATTGAAAGATGTAACTCTGTGAGATGAATTAACAGAACACAGATCAGTTTCTCAGAAAGCTTGTTTCCAGTTTTCAAAGGAAGATATTTACTTTTTCACGATAGCCCTCTATGGGCTTCCAAATATCCCTTTGCCAATTCCACAAGAACAGCCTTATCGAAAGGCTTCTTGAAAGGAAAGATGTAACTCTGTGAGATGAATTAACAGAACACAGAGCAGTTTCTCAGAAAGCTTCTTTCCAGTTTTCAACGGAAGATATTTCCTTTTTCACCATAGCCCTCTATGGGCTTCCAAATATCCCTTTGCCAATTCCACAAGAACAGCCTTAGCGAAAGGCTTCTTGAAGGGAAAGATGTAACTCTGTGAGATGAATTAACAGAACACAGAACAGTTTCTCAGAAAGCTTCCTTCCAGTTTTGAACGCAAGATATGTCCTTTTTCACCATAGCCCTCTATGGGCTTCCAAATATCCCTTTGCCAATTCCACAAGAACAGCCATAGCCAAAGGCTTCCTGAAGGAAAAGATGTAATTCTGTGAGATGAATTAAGAGAACACAGAGCAGTGTCTCAGAAAGCTTCTTTCCAGTTTTGAACTGAAGATATTTCCTTTTTCACCGTAGCCCTCTATGGGCTTCCAAATATCCCTTTGCCAATTCCACAAGAACAGCCTTAGCCAAAGGCTTCTTGAAGGGAAAGATTTAACTCTGTGAGATGAATTAACAGAACACAGAACAGTTTCTCAGATAGCTTCTTTCCGGTTTTGAACGGAAGATATTTCCTTTTTCACCATAGCCCTCTATGGGCTTCCGAATATCCCTTTGTCAATTCCACAAGAACAGTATTAGCGAAAGACTTCCTGAAGGGAAAGATGTAACTCTGTGAGATGAATTAAGAGAACACAGAGCAGTGTCTCAGAAAGCTTCTTTCCAGTTTTTAACGGAAGATATTTCCTTTTTCACCATAGCCCTCTATGGGCTTCCAAATATCCCTTTGCCAATTCCACAAGAACAGCCTTAGCCAAAGGCTTCTTGAAGGGAAAGATGAAACTCTGTGAGAAGAATTAACAGAACACAGAGCAGTTTCTCAGAAAGCTTCTTTCCAGTTTTGAACGGAAGATATTTCCTTTTTCAAAATAGCCCTCTATGGGCTTCCAATATTCCTTTGTCCATTCCACAAGAAAAGCCTTAGCGAAAGGCTTCTTGAAGGGAAAGATGTAACTCTGTGGGATGAATTAACAGATCACAGAGCAGTTTCTCAGAAAGATTCTTTCCGGTTTTGAATGGAAGATATGTCCTTTTTCACCATAGCCCTCTAAGTGCTTCCAAATATCCCTTTGCCAATTCCACAAGAACAGCCTCAGCGACAGGCTTCTTGAAGGGAAAGATGTAACTCTGTGAGATGAATTAACAGAACACAGAGCAGTTTCTCAGAAAGTGTCTTTCCGGTTTTGAACGGAAGATATTTCCTTACTCAGCATAGCCCTCTATGGGCTTCCAAATATCCCTTTTCCAATTCCACAAGAACAGCCTTAGCGAAAGGCTTCTTGAAGGGAAAGATGTAACTCTGTGAGATGAATTAACAGAACACAGAGCAGATTCTCAGAAAGCTTCTTTCCGGTTTTGAACGGAAGATATTTCCTTTTTCACCATAGCCCACTATGGGCTTCCAAATATCTCTTTGCCAATTCCACAAGAACAGCCTTAAAGAAAGGCTTCTTCAAGTTAAAGATGTAACTCTGTGAGATGAATTAACAGAACACAGAGCAGTTTCTCTGAATGCTTCTTTCCGATTTTGAACGGAAGATATGTCCTTTTTCAGCATAGCCCTCTATGGGGTTCCAAATATCCCTTTGCCAATTCCACAAGAACAGCATTAGCGAAAGGCTTCTTGAAGGGAAAGATGTAACTCTGTGAGATGAATTAACAGAACACAGAGCAGTTTCTCAGAAAGCTTCTTTCCAGTTTTCAACGGAAGATATTTCCTTTTTCACCATAGCCCTCTATGGGCTTCCAAATATCCCTTTGCCAATTCCACAAGAACAGCCTTAGCGAAAGGCTTCTTGAAGGGAAAGATGTAACTCTGTGAGATGAATTAACAGAACACAGAACAGTTTCTCAGAAAGCTTCCTTTCAGTTTTGAAAGGAAGATATGTCCTTTTTCACCATAGCCCTCTATGGGCTTCCAAATATCCCTTTGCCAATTCCACAAGAACAGCCATAGCCAAAGGCTTCCTGAAGGGAAAGATGTAACTCTGTGAGATGAATTAAGAGAACACAGAGCAGTGTCTCAGAAAGCTTCTTTCCAGTTTTGAACGGAAGATATTTCCTTTTTCACCATAGCCTTCTATGGGCTTCCAAATATCCCTTTGCCAATTCCACAAGACCAGCCTTAGCCAAAGCCTTCTTGTAGGGAAAGATTTAACTCTGTGAGATGAATTAACACAACACAGAACAGTTTCTCAGAAAGCTTCCTTCCGGTTTTGAACGAAAGATATTTCCTTTTTCACCATAGCCCTCTAGGGGTTTCCAAATATCCCTTTGTCAATTCCACAAGAACAGCCTTAGCGAAAGGCTTCTTGAAGGGAAAGATGTAACCCTGTGAGATGAATTAACAGAACACAGATCAGTTTCTCAGAAAGCTTGTTTCCAGTTTTCAAAGGAAGATATTTACTTTTTCACGATAGCCCTCTATGGGCTTCCAAATATCCCTTTGCCAATTCCACAAGAACAGCCTTAGCGAAAGGCTTCTTGAAGGGAAAGATGTAACTCTGTGAGATTAATTAACAGAACACAGATCAGTTTCTCAGAAAGCTTCTTTCCAGTTTTCAACGGAAGGTATTTCCTTTTTCACCATAGCCCTCTATGGGCTTCCAAATATCCCTTTGCCAATTCCACAAGAACAGCCTTAGCGAAAGGCTTCTTCAAGGGAAAGATGTAACTCTGTGAGATGAATTAACAGAACACAGAACAGTTTCTCAGAAAGCTTCCTTCCAGTTTTGAACGGAAGATATGTCCATTTTCACCATAGCCCTCTATGGGCTTCCAAATATCCCTTTGCCAATTCCACAAGAACAGCCATAGCCAAAGGCTTCCTGAAGGAAAAGATGTAACTCTGTGAGATGAATTAAGAGAACACAGAGCAGTGTCTCAGAAAGCTTCTTTCCAGTTTTGAACTGAAGATATTTCCTTTTTCACCGTAGCCCTCTATGGGCTTCCAAATATCCCTTTGCCAATTCCACAAGAACAGCCTTAGCGAAAAGCTTCGTGGATTGAAAGATGTAACTCTGTGAGATGAATTAACAGAACACATATCAGTTTCTCAGAAAGCTTGTTTCCAGTTTTCAGAGGAAGATATTTACTTTTTCACGATAGCCCTCTATGGGCTTCCAAATATCCCTTTGCCAATTCCACAAGAACAGCCTTAGCGAAAGGCTTCTTGAAGGGAAAGATGTAACTCTGTGAGATGAATTAACAGAACACAGAACAGTTTCTCAGAAAGCTTCCTTTCAGTTTTGAAAGGAAGATATGTCCTTTTTCACCATAGCCCTCTATGGGCTTCCAAATATCCCTTTGCCAATTCCACAAGAACAGCCATAGCCAAAGGCTTCCTGAAGGGAAAGATGTAACTCTGTGAGATGAATTAAGAGAACACAGAGCAGTGTCTCAGAAAGCTTCTTTCCAGTTTTGAACGGAAGATATTTCCTTTTTCACCATAGCCTTCTATGGGCTTCCAAATATCCCTTTGCCAATTCCACAAGACCAGCCTTAGCCAAAGCCTTCTTGTAGGGAAAGATTTAACTCTGTGAGATGAATTAACACAACACAGAACAGTTTCTCAGAAAGCTTCCTTCCGGTTTTGAACGAAAGATATTTCCTTTTTCACCATAGCCCTCTAGGGGTTTCCAAATATCCCTTTGTCAATTCCACAAGAACAGCCTTAGCGAAAGGCTTCTTGAAGGGAAAGATGTAACCCTGTGAGATGAATTAACAGAACACAGATCAGTTTCTCAGAAAGCTTGTTTCCAGTTTTCAAAGGAAGATATTTACTTTTTCACGATAGCCCTCTATGGGCTTCCAAATATCCCTTTGCCAATTCCACAAGAACAGCCTTAGCGAAAGGCTTCTTGAAGGGAAAGATGTAACTCTGTGAGATTAATTAACAGAACACAGAGCAGTTTCTCAGAAAGCTTCTTTCCAGTTTTCAACGGAAGATATTTCCTTTTTCACCATAGCCCTCTATGGGCTTCCAAATATCCCTTTGCCAATTCCACAAAAACAGCCTTAGCGAAAGGCTTCTTCAAGGGAAAGATGTAACTCTGTGAGATGAATTAACAGAACACAGAACAGTTTCTCAGAAAGCTTCCTTCCAGTTTTGAACGGAAGATATGTCCATTTTCACCATAGCCCTCTATGGGCTTCCAAATATCCCTTTGCCAATTCCACAAGAACAGCCATAGCCAAAGGCTTCCTGAAGGAAAAGATGTAACTCTGTGAGATGAATTAAGAGAACACAGAGCAGTGTCTCAGAAAGCTTCTTTCCAGTTTTGAACTGAAGATATTTCCTTTTTCACCGTAGCCCTCTATGGGCTTCCAAATATCCCTTTGCCAATTCCACAAGAACAGCCTTAGCGAAAAGCTTCGTGGATTGAAAGATGTAACTCTGTGAGATGAATTAACAGAACACATATCAGTTTCTCAGAAAGCTTGTTTCCAGTTTTCAGAGGAAGATATTTACTTTTTCACGATAGCCCTCTATGGGCTTCCAAATATCCCTTTGCCAATTCCACAAGAACAGCCTTAGCGAAAGGCTTCTTGAAGGGAAAGATGTAACTCTGTGAGATGAATTAACAGAACACAGAGCAGTTTCTCAGAAAGCTTCTTTCCAGTTTTCAACGGAAGATATTTCCTTTTTCACCATAGCCCTCTATGGGCTTCCAAATATCCATTTGCAAATTCCACAAGAACAGCCTTAGCGAAAGGCTTCTTGAAGGGGAAGATGTAACTCTGTGAGATGAATTAACAGAACACAGAACAGTTTCTCAGAAAGCTTCCTTCCAGTTTTGAACGGAAGATATGTCCTTTTTCACCATAGACCTCTATGGGCTTCCAAATATCCCTTTGCCAATTCCACAAGAACAGCCATAGCCAAAGGCTTCCTGAAGGGAAAGATGTAACTCTGTGAGATGAATTAAGAGAACACAGAGCAGTGTCTCAGAAAGCTTCTTTCCAGTTTTGAACTGAAGATATTTCCTTTTTCACCGTAGCCCTCTATGGGCTTCCAAATATCCCTTTGCCAATTCCACAAGAACAGCCTTAGCCAAAGGCTTCTTGAAGGGAAAGATTTAACTCTGTGAGATGAATTAACAGAACACAGAACAGTTTCTCAGATAGCTTCTTTCCGGTTTTGAACGGAAGATATTTCCTTTTTCACCATAGCCCTCTATGGGCTTCCAAATATCCCTTTGTCAATTCCACAAGAACAGCATTAGCGAAAGGCTTCTTGAAGGGAAAGATGTAACTCTGTGAGAAGAATTAACAGAACACAGAGCAGTTTCTCAGAAAGCTTCTTTCCAGTTTGAACGGAAGATATTTCCTTTTTCAAAATAGCCCTCTATGGGCTTCCAAATATCCCTTTGCCCATTCCACAAGAACAGCTGTAGCGAAAGGCTTCTTGAAGGGAAAGATGTAACTCTGTGGGATGAATTAACAGAACACAGAGCAGTTTCTCAGAAAGTTTCTTTCCGGGTTTGAATGGAAGATATGTCCTTTTTCACCATAGCCCTCTAAGTGCTTCCAAATATCCCTTTGCCAATTCCACAAGAACAGCCTTAGCGACAGGCTTCTTGAAGGGAAAGATGTAACTCTGTGAGATGAATTAAGAGAACACAGAGCAGTTTCTCAGAAAGCTTCTTTCCGGTTTTGAACGGAAGATATTTCCTTATTCAGCATAGCCCTCTATGGGCTTCCAAATATCAGTTTGCCAATTCCACAAGAACAGCCTTAGCGAAAGGCTTCTTGAAGGGAAAGACGTAACTCTGTGAGAAAAATTAAGAGAACACAGAGCAGTTTCTCAGAAAGCTTCTTTCCAGTTTTGAACGGAAGATACTTCCTTTTTCACCATAGCCCTCTAGGGGTTCCAAATATCCCTTTGCCAATTCCACAAGAACAGCCTTAGCGAAATGGTTCTTGAAGGGAAAGATGTAACTCTGTGAGATGAATTAACAGAACACAGAGCAGTTTCTCAGAAAGCTTCATTCCGGTTTTGAACGGAAGATATATCCTTTTTCACCATAGCCCCCTATTGGCTTCCTAATATCCCTTTGCCAATTCCACAAGAACAGCCTTAGCGAAAGGTTTCTTGAAGGGAAAGATGTAACTCTGAGAGATGAATTAAGAGAACACAGAGCAGTTTCTCAGAAACCTTCTTTCCAGTTTTGAACGGAAGATAGGTCCTTTTTCACCATAGTCCTCTATGGGCTTCCAAATATCCCTTTGCCAATTCCAAAAGAACAGCCTTTGGAAAGGCTTCTTGAAGGGAAAGATGTAACTCTGTGAGATGAATTAACAGAACACAGAGCAGTTTCTCAGAAAGCTTCTTTCCAGTTTTGAACGGATGATAGTTCCTTTTTCACCATAGCCCTCTATGGGCTTCCAAATATTCCTTTGCCAATTCCACATGAACAGCCTTAGCGAAAGGCTTCTTGAAGGGAAAGATATAACTCTGTGAGATGAATTAACAGAACACAGAGCAGTTTCTCAGAAAGTTTCTTTCCAGTTTTGAAGGGAAGATATTTACTTTTTCAAAATAGCCATCTATGGGCTTCCAAATATCCCTTTGCCAATTCCACAAGAACAGCCTTAGCGAAAGGCTTCTTGAAGGGAAAGATGTAACACTGTGAGATGAATTAACAGAACACAGAGCGGTTTCTCAGAAAGCTTCTTTCCAGTTTTGAAGGGAAGATATTTCCTTTTGCACCGTAGCCCTCTATGGGCTTCCAAATATCAGTTTGCCAGTTCCACGAGAACAGCCTTAGCGAAAGGCTTCTTGAAGGGAAAGATGTAACTCTGTGAGATGAATTAACAGAACACAGAGCAGTTTCTCAGAAAGCTTCTTTCCAGTTTTGAACGGAAGATACTTCCTTTTTCACCATAGCCGTCTAAGGGCTTCCAAATATCCCTTTCCCAATTCCACAAGAACAGCCTTCGCGAAAGGCTTCTTGAAGGGAAAGATGTAACTCTTTGAGATGAATTAACAGAACACAGAGCAGTTTCTCAGAAAGCTTCTTTCCGGTTTTGAACGGAAGATATGTCCTTTTTCACCATAGCCCTCTATTGGCTTCCTAATATCCCTTTGCCAATTCCACAAGAACAGCCTTAGCGAAAGGTTTCTTGAAGGGAAAGATGTAACTCTGAGAAATGAATTAAGAGAACACAGAGCAGTTTCTCAGAAAGCTTCTTTCCAGTTTTGAACGGAAGATATGTCCTTTTTCACCATAGCCCTCTAAGTGCTTCCAAATATCCCTTTGCCAATTCCACAAGAATAGCCTTAGCGACAGGCTTCTTGAAGGGAAAGATGTAACTCTGTGAGATGAATTAAGAGAACACAGAGCAGTTTCTCAGAAAGCTTCTTTCCGGTTTTGAACGGAAGATATTTCCTTATTCAGCATAGCCCTCTATGGGCTTCCAAATATCCCTTTTCCAATTCCACAAGAACAGCCTTAGCGAAAGGCTTCTTGAAGTGAAAGATGTAAGTCTCCGAGATGAATTAAGAGAACACAGAGCAGTTTCTCAGAAAACTTCTTTCCTGTTTTGAACTGAAGATAAGTCCTTTTTCACCATAGCCCTCTATGGGCTTCCAAATATCCCTTTGCCAATTCCAAAAGAACAGCCTTTCCGAAAGGCTTTTTGAAGGGAAAGAGGTAACGCTGTGAGATGAATTAAGAGAACACAGAGCAGTTTCTCAGAAAGCTTCTTTCCAGTTTTGAACGGAATATATTTCCTTTTTCACCATAGCCCTCTAAGGGCTTCCAAATATCCCTTTGCCAATTCCACAAGAAGAGCCTTAGCGAAAGGCTTCTTGAAGGGAAAGATGTAACTCTGTGAGATGAATTAACAGAACACAGAGCAGTTTCTCAGAAAGCTTCTTTCCAGTTTTGAACGGAAGATATTTCCTTTTTCACCATAGCCCTCTATGGGCTTCCAAATATCAGTTTTCCAATTCCACAAGAACAGCCTTAGCGAAAGGCTTCTTGAAGGGAAAGATGTAACTCTGTGAGAAAAATTAAGAGAACACAGAGCAGTTTCTCAGAAAGCTTCTTTCCAGTTTTGAACGGAAGATACTTCCTTTTTCACCATAGCCCTCTAGAGGTTCCAAATATCCCTTTGTCAATTCCACAAGAACAGCCTTAGCGAAAGGGTTCTTGAAGGGAAACATGTAACTCTGTGAGATGAATTAACAGAACACAGAGCAGTTTCTCAGAAAGCTTCTTTCCGGTTTTGAACGGAAGATATATCCTTTTTCACCATAGCCCTCTATTGGCTTCCTAATATCCCTTTGCCAATTCCACAAGAACAGCCTTAGCGAAAGGTTACTTGAAGGGAAAGATGTAACTCTGAGAGATGAATTAAGAGAACACAGAGCAGTTTCTCAGAAACCTTCTTTCCAGTTTTGAACGGAAGATAGGTCCTTTTTCACCATAGTCCTCTATGGGCTTCCAAATATCCCTTTGCCAATTCCAAAAGAACAGCCTTTAGAAAGGCTTCTTGAAGGGAAAGATGTAACTCTGTGAGATGAATTAACAGAACACAGAGCAGTTTCTCAGAAAGCTTCTTTCCAGTTTTGAACGGAAGATGTTTCCTTTTTCACCATAGCCCTCTATGGGCTTCCAAATATCCCTTTGCCAATTCGACAAGAACAGCCTTAACGAAAGGCTTCTTGAAGGGAAAGATGCAACTCTGTGAGATGAATTAACAGAAAACAGAGCAGTTTCCCACAAAGCTTCTTTCCAGTTTTGAACGGAAGATATTTCCTTTTTCACCATAGCCCTCTATGGGCTTCAAAATATCACTTTGCCTATTCCACAACAACAGCCTTAGCGAAAGGCTTCTTGAAAGGAAAGATGTAACTCTGTGAGATGAATTAACAGAACACAGAGCAGCTTCTCAGAAAGCTTCTTTCCAGTTTTGAACGGAAGATATTTCCTTTTTCACCAAAGCCCTCTAAGGGCTTCCAAATATCCCTTTGCCAATTCCACAAGAACAGACTTAGCGAAAGGCTTCCTGAAGGGAAAGATGTAACTCTGTGAGATGAATCAACAGAACACAGAGCAGTTTCTCAGAAAGCTTCTTTCCAGTTTTGAAGGGAAGATATTTCTTTTTCACCATAGCCCTCTATGGGCTTCCGAATACCCTTTGCCAATTCCACAAGAACTGCCTTAGCCAAAGGCTTCTTGAAGGGAAAGATGTAACGCTGTGAGATGAATTAACAGAACACAGAGCAGTTTCTCAGAAAGCTTCTTTCCAGTTTTGAACGGAAGATAGTTCCTTTTTCACCATAGCCCTCTATGGGCTTCCAAATATTCCTTTGCCAATTCCACATGAACAGCCTTAGCGAAAGTCTTCTTGAAGGGAAAGATATAACTCTGTGAGATGAATTAACAGAACACAGAGCAGTTTCTCAGAAAGTTTCTTTCCAGTTTTGAAGGGAAGATATTTACTTTTTCAAAATAGCCATCTATGGGCTTCCAAATATCCCTTTGCCAATTCCACAAGAACAGCCTTAGCGAAAGGCTTCTTGAAGGGAAAGATGTAACCCTGTGAGATGAATTAACAGAACACAGAGCGGTTTCTCAGAAAGATTCTTTCCGGTTTTGAACGGAAGATATTTCCTTTTCAACATAGCCCTCTATGGGCTTCCAAATATCCCTTTGTTAATTCCACAAGAACAGCCTTAGCGAAAGGCTTCTTGAAGGGAAAGATGTAACTCTGTGAGAAGAATTAACAGAACACAGAGCACTTTCTCAGAAAGCTTCTTTCCAATTTTGAACGGAAGATATGTCCTTTTTCACCATAGCCCTCTATGGGCTTCCAAATATCCCTTTGCCAATTCCACAAGAACAGCCTTAGCGAAAGGTTTCTTGATGGGAAAGATGTAACTCTGAGAGATGAATTAAGAGAACACAGAGCAGTTTCTCAGAAAGCTTCTTTTCAGTTTTGAACGGAAGATATTTCCTTTTGCACCATAGCCCTCTATGGGCTTCCAAATATCCCTTTGCCAATTCCACAAGAACAGTCTTAGCGAAAGGCTTCCTGAAGGGAAAGTTGTAACTCTGTGTGATGAATTAACAGAACACAGAGCAGTTTCTCAGAAAGCTTCTTCCCAGTTTTGAAGGGAAGATATTTCCTTTTTCACCATAGCCCTCTATGGGCTTCAGAATACCCTTTGCCAATTCCACAAGAACTGCCTTAGCCAAAGGCTTGTTGAAGGGAAAGATGTAACTCTGTGAGATGAATTAACAGAACACAGAGCAGTTTCTCAGAAAGCTTCTTTCCAGTTTTGAACGGAAGATGCTTCCTTTTTCACCATAGCCCTCTATGGGCTTCCAAATATCCCTTTGCCAATTCGACAAGAACAGCCTTAACGAAAGGCTTCTTGAAGGGAAAGATGTAACTCTGTGAGATGAATTAACAGAACACAGAGCAGTTTCTCACAAAGCTTCTTTCCAGTTTTGAACGGAGGATATTTCCTTTTTCACCATAGCCCTCTATGGGCTTCAAAATATCACTTTGCCTATTCCACAACAACAGCCTTAGCGAAAGGCTTCTTGAAAGGAAAGATGTAACTCTGTGAGATGAATTAACAGAACACAGAGCAGCTTCTCAGAAAGCTTCTTTCCAGTTTTGAACGGAAGATGTTTCCTTTTTCACCATAGCCCTCTGTGGGCTTCCAAATATCCCTTTGCCAATTCCACAAGAAAAGTCTTAGCGAAAGGCTTCCTGAAGGGAAAGATGTAACTCTGTGAGATGAATCAACAGAACACAGAGCAGTTTCTCAGAAAGCTTCTTTCCAGTTTTGAAGGGAAGATATTTCTTTTTCACCATAGCCCTCTATGGGCTTCCGAATACCCTTTGCCAATTCCACAAGAACTGCCTTAGCCAAAGGCTTCTTGAAGGGAAAGATGTAACTCTGTGAGATGAATTAACAGAACACAGAGCAGTTTCTCAGAAAGCTTCTTTCCAGTTTTGAACGGAAGATAGTTCCTTTTTCACCATAGCCCTCTATGGGCTTCCAAATATCCCTTTGCCAATTCCACAAGAACAGCCATAGCGAAGGTCTTCCTGAAGGGAAAGATGTAACTCTGTGAGATGAATTTACAGAACACAGAGCATTTTCTCAGAAAGCTTCTTTCCAGTTTTCAACGGAAGATATTTCCTTTTTCACCATAGCCATCTAAGGGCTTCCAAATATCCCTTTGCCAATTCCACAAGAACAGCCTTAGCGAAAGGCTTCTTGAAGGGAAAGATGTAACTCTGTGAGATGAATTAAGAGAACACTGAGCAGTTTCTCAGAAAGCTTCTTTCCAGTTTTGAACGGAAGATATTTCCTTTTTCAAAATAGCTCTCTATGGGCTTCCAAATATCCCTTTGCCAATTCCACAAGAACAGCCTTAGCGAAAGGCTTCTTGAAGGGAAAGATGTAACTCTGTGAGATGAATTAACAGAACACAGAGCAGTTTCTCAGAAAGCTTCTTTCCGGTTTCGAACGGAAGATATTTCCTTTTTCACCATAGCCCTCTAGGGGTTCCAAATATCCCTTTGCCAATTCCACAAGAACAGCCTTAGCGAAAGGCTTCCTGAAGGGAATGATGTAACTCTGTGAGATGAATTAACAGAACACAGAGCAGTTTCTCAGATAGCTTCTTTCCAGTTTTGAACGGAAGATATTTCCTTTTTCACCATAGCCCTCTATGGACTTCCAAATATACATTTGCCAATTCCACAAGAACAGCCTTAGCGAAAGGCTTCGTGGATTAAAAGATGTAACTCTGTGAGATGAATTAACAGAACACAGAGCAGTTTCTCAGAAAGCTTGTTTCCAGTTTTCAAAGGAAGATATTTACTTTTTCACGATAGCCCTCTATGGGCTTCCAAATATCCCTTTGCCAATTCCACAAGAACAGCCATAGCCAAAGGCTTCTTGAATGGAAAGATTTAAATCTGTGAGATGAATTAACAGAACACAGAACAGTTTCTCAGATAGCTTCTTTCCGGTTTTGAACGGAAGATATTTCCTTTTTCACCATAGCCCTCTATGGGCTTCCAAATATGCCTTTGTCAATTCCACAAGAACAGTCTTAGCGAAAGGCTTCTTGAAGGGAATGATGTAACTCTGTGAGAAGAATTAACAGAACACAGAGCACTTTCTCAGAAAGCTTCTTTCCAATTTTGAACGGAAGATATGTCCTTTTTCACAATAGCCCTCTAGGGGCTTCCAAATATCCCTTTGCCAATTCCACAAGAACAGCCTTAGCGAAAGGTTTCTTGATGGGAAAGATGTAACTCTGAGAGATGAATTAAGAGAACACAGAGCAGTTTCTCAGAAAGCTTCTTTCCAGTTTTGAACGGAAGATATTTCCTTTTGCACCATAGCCCTCTATGTGCTTCCAAATATCCCTTTGCCAATTCCACAAGAACAGTCTTAGCGAAAGCCTTCCTGAAGGGAAAGTTGTAACTCTGTGTGATGAATTAACAGAACACAGAGCAGTTTCTCAGAAAGCTTCTTTCCAGTTTTGAAGGGAAGATATTTCCTTTTGCACCATAGCCCTCTATGGGCTTCCGAATACCCTTTGCCAATTCCACAAGAACTGCCTTAGCCAAAGGCTTCTTGAAGGGAAAGATGTAACTCTGTGAGATGAATTAACAGAACACAGAGCAGTTTCTCAGAAAGCTTCTTTCCAGTTTTGAACGGAAGCTATTTCCTTATTCACCGTAGTCCTCTATGGGCTTCCAAATATCCCTTTGCCAATTCCACAAGAACAGCCTTAGCGAAAGGCTTCTTGAAGGAAAAGATGTAACACCGTGAGATGAATTAACAGAACACAGAGCAGTTTCTCAGAAAGCTTCTTTCCAGTTTTGAACGGAAGATATTTCCTTTTTCACCATAGCCCTCTATGGGCTTCAAAATATCACTTTGCCTATTCCACAACAACAGCCTTCGCGAAAGGCTTCTTGAAAGGAAAGATGTAACTCTGTGAGATGAATTAACAGAACACAGAGCAGCTTCTCAGAAAGCTTCTTTCCAGTTTTGAACGGAAGATATTTCCTTTTTCACCAAAGCCCTCTAAGGGCTTCCAAATATCCCTTTGCCAATTCCACAAGAACAGACTTAGCGAAAGGCTTCCTGAAGGGAAAGATGTAACTCTGTGAGATGAATCAACAGAACACAGAGCAGTTTCTCAGAAAGCTTCTTTCCAGTTTTGAAGGGAAGATATTTCTTTTTCACCATAGCCCTCTATGGGCTTCCGAATACCCTTTGCCAATTCCACAAGAACTGCCTTAGCCAAAGGCTTCTTGAAGGGAAAGATGTAACGCTGTGAGATGAATTAACAGAACACAGAGCAGTTTCTCAGAAAGCTTCTTTCCAGTTTTGAACGGAAGATAGTTCCTTTTTCACCATAGCCCTCTATGGGCTTCCAAATATTCCTTTGCCAATTCCACATGAACAGCCTTAGCGAAAGTCTTCTTGAAGGGAAAGATATAACTCTGTGAGATGAATTAACAGAACACAGAGCAGTTTCTCAGAAAGTTTCTTTCCAGTTTTGAAGGGAAGATATTTACTTTTTCAAAATAGCCATCTATGGGCTTCCAAATATCCCTTTGCCAATTCCACAAGAACAGCCTTAGCGAAAGGCTTCTTGAAGGGAAAGATGTAACCCTGTGAGATGAATTAACAGAACACAGAGCGGTTTCTCAGAAAGATTCTTTCCGGTTTTGAACGGAAGATATTTCCTTTTCAACATAGCCCTCTATGGGCTTCCAAATATCCCTTTGTTAATTCCACAAGAACAGCCTTAGCGAAAGGCTTCTTGAAGGGAAAGATGTAACTCTGTGAGAAGAATTAACAGAACACAGAGCACTTTCTCAGAAAGCTTCTTTCCAATTTTGAACGGAAGATATGTCCTTTTTCACCATAGCCCTCTATGGGCTTCCAAATATCCCTTTGCCAATTCCACAAGAACAGCCTTAGCGAAAGGTTTCTTGATGGGAAAGATGTAACTCTGAGAGATGAATTAAGAGAACACAGAGCAGTTTCTCAGAAAGCTTCTTTTCAGTTTTGAACGGAAGATATTTCCTTTTGCACCATAGCCCTCTATGGGCTTCCAAATATCCCTTTGCCAAATCCACAAGAACAGTCTTAGCGAAAGGCTTCCTGAAGGGAAAGTTGTAACTCTGTGTGATGAATTAACAGAACACAGAGCAGTTTCTCAGAAAGCTTCTTCCCAGTTTTGAAGGGAAGATATTTCCTTTTTCACCATAGCCCTCTATGGGCTTCAGAATACCCTTTGCCAATTCCACAAGAACTGCCTTAGCCAAAGGCTTCTTGAAGGGAAAGATGTAACTCTGTGAGATGAATTAACAGAACACAGAGCAGTTTCTCAGAAAGCTTCTTTCCAGTTTTGAACGGAAGATGCTTCCTTTTTCACCATAGCCCTCTATGGGCTTCCAAATATCCCTTTGCCAATTCGACAAGAACAGCCTTAACGAAAGGCTTCTTGAAGGGAAAGATGTAACTCTGTGAGATGAATTAACAGAACACAGAGCAGTTTCTCACAAAGCTTCTTTCCAGTTTTGAACGGAGGATATTTCCTTTTTCACCATAGCCCTCTATGGGCTTCAAAATATCACTTTGCCTATTCCACAACAACAGCCTTAGCGAAAGGCTTCTTGAAAGGAAAGATGTAACTCTGTGAGATGAATTAACAGAACACAGAGCAGCTTCTCAGAAAGCTTCTTTCCAGTTTTGAACGGAAGATGTTTCCTTTTTCACCATAGCCCTCTATGGGCTTCCAAATATCCCTTTGCCAATTCCACAAGAAAAGTCTTAGCGAAAGGCTTCCTGAAGGGAAAGATGTAACTCTGTGAGATGAATCAACAGAACACAGAGCAGTTTCTCAGAAAGCTTCTTTCCAGTTTTGAAGGGAAGATATTTCTTTTTCACCATAGCCCTCTATGGGCTTCCGAATACCCTTTGCCAATTCCACAAGAACTGCCTTAGCCAAAGGCTTCTTGAAGGGAAAGATGTAACTCTGTGAGATGAATTAACAGAACACAGAGCAGTTTCTCAGAAAGCTTCTTTCCAGTTTTGAACGGAAGATAGTTCCTTTTTCACCATAGCCCTCTATGGGCTTCCAAATATCCCTTTGCCAATTCCACAAGAACAGCCATAGCGAAGGTCTTCCTGAAGGGAAAGATGTAACTCTGTGAGATGAATTTACAGAACACAGAGCATTTTCTCAGAAAGCTTCTTTCCAGTTTTCAACGGAAGATATTTCCTTTTTCACCATAGCCATCTAAGGGCTTCCAAATATCCCTTTGCCAATTCCACAAGAACAGCCTTAGCGAAAGGCTTCTTGAAGGGAAAGATGTAACTCTGTGAGATGAATTAAGAGAACACTGAGCAGTTTCTCAGAAAGCTTCTTTCCAGTTTTGAACGGAAGATATTTCCTTTTTCAAAATAGCTCTCTATGGGCTTCCAAATATCCCTTTGCCAATTCCACAAGAACAGCCTTAGCGAAAGGCTTCTTGAAGGGAAAGATGTAACTCTGTGAGATGAATTAACAGAACACAGAGCAGTTTCTCAGAAAGCTTCTTTCCGGTTTCGAACGGAAGATATTTCCTTTTTCACCATAGCCCTCTAGGGGTTCCAAATATCCCTTTGCCAATTCCACAAGAACAGCCTTAGCGAAAGGCTTCCTGAAGGGAATGATGTAACTCTGTGAGATGAATTAACAGAACACAGAGCAGTTTCTCAGATAGCTTCTTTCCAGTTTTGAACGGAAGATATTTCCTTTTTCACCATAGCCCTCTATGGACTTCCAAATATACATTTGCCAATTCCACAAGAACAGCCTTAGCGAAAGGCTTCGTGGATTAAAAGATGTAACTCTGTGAGATGAATTAACAGAACACAGAGCAGTTTCTCAGAAAGCTTGTTTCCAGTTTTCAAAGGAAGATATTTACTTTTTCACGATAGCCCTCTATGGGCTTCCAAATATCCCTTTGCCAATTCCACAAGAACAGCCATAGCCAAAGGCTTCTTGAATGGAAAGATTTAAATCTGTGAGATGAATTAACAGAACACAGAACAGTTTCTCAGATAGCTTCTTTCCGGTTTTGAACGGAAGATATTTCCTTTTTCACCATAGCCCTCTAAGGGCTTCCAAATATCAGTTTGCCACTTCCACAAGAACAGCCTTAGCGAAAGGCTTCTTGAAGGGAAAGATGTAACTCTGTGAGAAAAATTAAGAGAACACAGAGCAGTTTCTCAGAAAGCTTCTTTCCAGTTTTGAACGGAAGATACTTCCTTTTTCACCATAGCCCTCTATGGGCTTCCAAATATCCCTTTGCCAATTCCACAAGAACAGCCTTAGCGAAAGGCTTCTTGAAGGGAAAGATGTAACTCTGTGAGATGAATTAACAGAACACAGAGCAGTTTCTCAGAAAGCTTCTTTCCAGTTTTGAACGGAAGATACTTCCTTTTTCACCATAGCCCTCTATGGGCTTCCAAATATCCCTTTGCCAATTCCACAAGAAGAGCCTTCGAGAAAGGCTTCTTGAAGGGAAAGATGTAACTCTTTGAGATGAATTAACAGAACACAGAGCAGTTTCTCAGAAAGCTTCTTTCCAGTTTTGAACGGAAGATATTTCCTTTTTCACCATAGCCCTCTAAGGGCTTCCAAATATCCCTTTGCCAATTCCACAAGAACAGCCTTAGCGAAAGGCTTCTTGAAGGGAATGATGTAACTCTGTGAGATGAATTAACAGAACACAGAGCAGTTTCTCAGAAAGCTTCTTTCCAGTTTTGAATGGAAGATATTTCCTTTTTCACCATAGCCCTCTAAGGGCTTCCAAATATCAGTTTGCCACTTCCACAAGAACAGCCTTAGCGAAAGGCTTCTTGAAGGGAAAGATGTAACTCTGTGAGAAAAATTAAGAGAACACAGAGCAGTTTCTCAGAAAGCTTCTTTCCAGTTTTGAACGGAAGATACTTCCTTTTTCACCATAGCCCTCTATGGGCTTCCAAATATCCCTTTGCCAATTCCACAAGAACAGCCTTAGCGAAAGGGTTCTTGAAGGCAAAGATGTAACTCTGTGAGATGAATTAACAGAACACAGAGCAGTTTCTCAGAAAGCTTCTTTCCGGAGTTGAACGGAAGATATGTCCTTTTTCACCAAAGCCCTCTACTGGCTTCCTAATATCCCTTTGCCAATTCCACAAGAACAGCCTTTGGAAAGGCTTCTTGAAGGGAAAGATGTAACTCTGTGAGATGAATTAACAGAACACAGAGCAGTTTCTCAGAAAGCTTCTTTCCAGTTTTGAACGGAAGATGTTTCCTTTTTCACCATAGCCCTCTATGGGCTTCCAAATATCCCTTTGCCAATTCGACAAGAACAGCCTTAACGAAAGGCTTCTTGAAGGGAAAGATGTAACTCTGTGAGATGAATTAACAGAACACAGAGCAGTTTCTCACAAAGCTTCTTTCCAGTTTTGAACGGAAGATATTTCCTTTTTCACCATAGCCTTCTATGGGCTTCAAAATATCACTTTGCCTATTCCACAACAACAGCCTTAGCGAAAGGCTTCTTGAAAGGAAAGATGTAACTCTGTGAGATGAATTAACAGAACACAGAGCAGCTTCTCAGGAAGCTTCTTTCCAGTTTTGAACGGAAGATATTTCCTTTTTCACCATAGCCCTCTATGGGCTTCCAAATATCCCTTTGCCAATTCCACAAGAACAGTCTTAGCGAAAGGCTTCCTGAAGGGAAAGATGTAACTCTGTGAGATGAATCAACAGAACACAGAGCAGTTTCTCAGATAGCTTCTTTCCAGTGTTGAACGGAAGATATTTCCTTTTTCACCATAGCCCTCTATGGACTTCCAAATATACATTTGCCAATTCCACAAGAACAGCCTTAGCGAAAGGCTTCGTGGATTGAAAGATGTAACTCTGTGAGATGAATTAACAGAACACAGAGCAGTTTCTCAGAAAGCTTGTTTCCAGTTTTCAAAGGAAGATATTTACTTTTTCACGATAGCCCTCTATGGGCTTCCAAATATCCCTTTGCCAATTCCACAAGAACAGCCTTAGCGAAAGGCTTCTTGAAGGGAAAGATGTAACTCTGTGAGATGAATTAACAGAACACAGAGCAGATTCTCAGAAAGCTTCTTTCCAGTTTTCAACGAAAGATATCTCCTTTTTCACCATAGCCCTCTATTGGCTTCCAAATATCCCTTTGCCAATTCCACAAGAACAGCCTTAGCGAAAGGCTTCTTGAAGGGAAAGATGTAACTCTGTGAGATGAATTAACAGAACACAGAACAGTTTCTCAGAAAGCTTCCTTCCAGTTTTGAACGGAAGATATGTCCTTTTTCACCATAGCCCTCTATGGGCTTCCAAATATCCCTTTGCCAATTCCACAAGAACAGCCATAGCCAAAGGCTTCTTGAAGGGAAAGATTTAAATCTGTGAGATGAATTAACAGAACACAGAACAGTTTCTCAGATAGCTTCTTTCCGGTTTTGAACGGAGGATATTTCCTTTTTCACCATAGCCCTCTATGGGCTTCCAAATATCCCTTTGTCAATTCCACAAGAACAGCCTTAGCGAAAGGCTTCTTGAAGGGAATGATGTAACTCTGTGAGAAGAATTAACAGAATACAGAGCACTTTCTCAGAAAGCTTTTTCCAATTTTGAACGGAAGATATGTCCTTTTTCACCATAGCCCTCTATGGGCTTCCAAATATCCCTTTGCCAATTCCACAAGAACAGCCTTAGCGAAAGGTTTCTTGATGGGAAAGATGTAACTCTGAGAGATGAATTAAGAGAACACATAGCAGTTTCTCAGAAAGCTTCTTTCCAGTTTTGAACGGAAGATATTTCCTTTTTCACCATAGCCCTCTATGGGCTTCCAAATATCAGTTTGCGAATTCCACAAGAACAGCCTTAGCGAAAGGCTTCTTGAAGGGAAAGATTTAACTCTGTGAGAAAAATTAAGAGAACACAGAGCAGTTTCTCAGAAAGCTTCTTTCCAGTTTTGAACGGAAGATACTTCCTTTTTCACCATAGCCCTCTAGGGGTTCCAAATATCCCTTTGCCAATTCCACAAGAACAGCCTTAGCGAAAGGGTTCTTGAAGGGAAAGATGTAACTCTGTGAGATGAATTAACAGAACACAGAGCAGTTTCTCAGAAAGCTTCTTTCCGGTTTTGAACGAAAGATATATCCTTTTTCACCATAGCCCTCTATTGGCTTCCTAATATCCCTTTGCCAATTCCACAAGAACAGCCTTAGCGAAAGGTTTCTTGAAGGGAAAGATGTAACTCTGAGAGATGAATTAAGAGAACACGGAGCAGTTTCTCAGAAAGCTTCTTTCCAGTTTTGAACGGAAGATATTTCCTTTTGCACCATAGCCCTCTATGGGCTTCCAAATATCCCTTTGCCAATTCCACAAGAACAGTCTTAGCGAAAGGCTTCCTGAAGGGAAAGATGTAACTCTGTGTGATGAATTAAGAGAACACAGAGCAGTTTCTCAGAAAGCTTCTTTCCAGTTTTGAAAGGAAGATATTTCCTTTTTCACCATAGCCCTCTATGGGCTTCCGAATACCCTTTGCCAATTCCACAAGAACTGCCTTAGCCAAAGGCTTCTTGAAGTGAAAGATGTAACTCTGTGAGATGAATTAACAGAACACAGAGCAGTTTCTCAGAAAGCTTCTTTCCAGTTTTGAACGGAAGCTATTTCCTTTTTCACCGTAGTCCTCTATGGGCTTCCAAATATCCCTTTGCCAATTCCACAAGAACAGCCTTAGCGAAAGGCTTCTGGGAGGGAAAGATGTAACTCTGTGAGATGAATTAACAGAACACAGAGCAGTTTCTCAGAAAGCTTCTTTCCAGTTTTGAACGGAAGATATTTCCTTTTTCACCGTAGCCCTCTATGGGCTTCCAAATATCAGTTTTCCAATTCCACAAGAACAGCCTTAGCGAAAGGCTTCTTGAAGGGAAAGATGTAACTCTGTGAGAAAAATTAAGAGAACACAGAGCAGTTTCTCAGAAAGCTTCTTTCCAGTTTTGAACGGAAGATATTTCCTTTTTCACCATAGCCCACTATGGGCTTCCAAATATCCCTTTGCCAATTCCACAAGAACAGCCTTAGCGAAAGGCTTCTTGAAGGGAAAGATGTAACTCTGTGAGATGAATTAACAGAACACAGAGCAGTTTCTCAGAAAGCTTCTTTCCGGTTTTGAACGGAAGATATGTCCTTTTTCACCATAGCCCTCTATTGGCTTCCTAATATCCCTTTGCCAATTCCACAAGAACAGCCTTAGCGAAAAGTTTCTTGAAGGGAAAGAGGTAACTCTGAGAGACGAATGAAGAGAACACAGAGCAGTTTCTCAGAAAGCTTCTCTCCAGTTTTGAACGGAAGATATTTCCTTTTTCACCGTAGTCCTCTATGGGCTTCCAAATATCCCTTTGCCAATTCCACAAGAACAGCCTTAGCGAAAGGCTTCTGGGAGGGAAAGATGTAACTCTGTGAGATGAATTAACAGAACACAGAGCAGTTTCTCACAAAGCTTCTTTCCAGTTTTGAACGGAAGATATTTCCTTTTTCACCATAGCCCTCTATGGGCTTCAAAATATCACTTTGCCTATTCCACAACAACAGCCTTAGCGAAAGGCTTCTTGAAAGGAAAGATGTAACTCTGTGAGATGAATTAACAGAACACAGAGCAGCTTCTCAGAAAGCTTCTTTCCAGTTTTGAACGGAAGATATTTCCTTTTTCAACATAGCCCTCTATGGGCTTCCAAATATCCCTTTGCCAATTCCACAAGAACAGTCTTAGCGAAAGGCTTCCTGAAGGGAAAGATGTAACTCTGTGAGATGAATCAACAGAACACAGAGCAGTTTCTCAGAAAGCTTCTTTCCAGTTTTGAAGGGAAGATATTTCTTTTTCACCATAGCCCTCTATGGGCTTCCGAATACCCTTTGCCAATTCCACAAGAACTGCCTTAGCCAAAGGCTTCTTGAAGGGAAAGATGTAACTCTGTGAGATGAATTAACAGAACACAGAGCAGTTTCTCAGAAAGCTTCTTTCCAGTTTTGAACGGAAGATAGTTCCTTTTTCACCATAGCCCTCTATGGGCTTCCAAATATCCCTTTGCCAATTCCACAAGAACAGCCATAGCGAAGGTCTTCCTGAAGGGAAAGATGTAACTCTGTGAGATGAATTTACAGAACACAGAGCATTTTCTCAGAAAGCTTCTTTCCAGTTTTCAACGGAAGATATTTCCTTTTTCACCATAGCCATCTAAGGGCTTCCAAATATCCCTTTGCCAATTCCACAAGAACAGCCTTAGCGAAAGGCTTCTTGAAGGGAAAGATGTAACTCTGTGAGATGAATTAAGAGAACACAGAGCAGTTTCTCAGAAAGCTTCTTTCCAGTTTTGAACGGAAGATATTTCCTTTATCAAAACAGCTCTCTATGGGCTTCCAAATATCCCTTTGCCAATTCCACAAGAACAGACTTAGCGAAAGGCTTCTTGAAGGGAAAGATGTAACTCTGTGAGATGAATTAACAGAACACAGAGCAGTTTCTCAGAAAGCTTCTTTCCGGTTTCGAACGGAAGATATTTCCTTTTTCACCATAGCCCTCTAGGGGTTCCAAATATCCCTTTGCCAATTCCACAAGAACAGCCTTAGCGAAAGGCTTCCTGAAGGGAATGATGTAACTCTGTGAGATGAATTAACAGAACACAGAGCAGTTTCTCAGATAGCTTCTTTCCAGTTTTGAACGGAAGATATTTCCTTTTTCACCATAGCCCTCTATGGACTTCCAAATATACATTTGCCAATTCCACAAGAACAGCCTTAGCGAAAGGCTTCGTGGATTGAAAGATGTAACTCTGTGAGATGAATTAACAGAACACAGAGCAGTTTCTCAGAAAGCTTGTTTCCAGTTTTCAAAGGAAGATATTTACTTTTTCACGATAGCCCTCTATGGGCTTCCAAATATCCCTTTGCCAATTCCACAAGAACAGCCTTAGCGAAAGGCTTCTTGAAGTGAAAGATGTAAGTCTCAGAGATGAATTAAGAGAACACAGAGCAGTTTCTCAGAAAACTTCTTTCCTGTTTTGAACTGAAGATAAGTCCTTTTTCACCATAGCCCTCTATGGGCTTCCAAATATCCCTTTGCCAATTCCAAAAGAACAGCCTTTGCGAAAGGCTTTTTGAAGGGAAAGAGGTAACGCTGTGAGATAAATTAACAGAACACAGAGCAGTTTCTCAGAAAGCTTCTTTCCAGTTTTGAACGGACGATATTTCCTTTTTCACCATAGCCCTCTATGGGATTCCAAATATCAGATTGCCAATTCCAAAAGAACAGCCTTAGCGAAAGGCTTCTTGAAGGGAAAGATGTAACTCAGTGAGAAAAATTAAGAGAACACAGAGCAGTTTCTCAGAAGGCTTCTTTCCAGTTTTGAACGGAAGATACTTCCATTTTCACCATAGCCCTCTATGGGCTTCCAAATATCCCTTTGCCAATTCCACAAGAACAGCCTTAGCGAAAGGGTTCTTGAAGGGAAAGATGTAACTCTGTGAGATCAATTAACAGAACACAGAGCAGTTTCTCAGAAAGCTTCTTTCTGGTTTTGAACGGAAGATATGTCCTTTTTCACCATAGCCCTCTATTGGCTTCCTAATATCCCTTTACCAATTCCACAAGAACAGCCTTAGCGAAAGGTTTCTTGAAGGGAAAGATGTAACTCTGAGAGATGAATTAAGAGAACACAGAGCAGTTTCTCAGAAAGCTTCTTTCCAGTTTTGAACGGAAAATATGTCCTTTTTCACCATAGTCCTCTATGGACTTCCAAATATCCCTTTGCCAATTCCACAAGAACAGTCTTAGCGAAAGGCTTCCAGAAGGGAAAGATGTAACTCTGTGAGATGAATTAAAAGAACACAGAGCAGTTTCTCAGAAACCTTCTTTCCAGTTTTGAAGGGAAGATAATTCCTTTTTCACCATAGCCCTCTATGGGCTTCCGAATACCCTTTGTCAATTCCACAAGAACTGCCTTAGCGAAAGGCTTCCTGAAGGGAAAGATGTAACTCTGTGAGATGAATTAAGAGAACACAGAGCAGTTTCTCAGAAAGCTTCTTTCCAGTTTTGAACGGAAGATAGTTCCTTTTTCACCATAGCCCTCTATGGGCTTCCAAATATTCCTTTGCGAATTCCACATGAACAGCCTTAGCGAAAGGCTTCTTCAAGGGAAAGATGTAACTCTGTGAGATGAATTAAGAGAACAGAGAGCAGTTTCCCAGAAAGCTTCTTTCCGCTTTTGAACGGAAGATATGTCTTTTTTCACCATAGCCCTCTATGGGCTTCCTAATATCCCTTTGCCAATTCCACAACAACAGCCTTAGCGAAAGGTTTCTTGAAGTGAAAGATGTAACTCTGTGAGATGAATTAAGAGAACACAGAGCAGTGTCTCAGAAAGCTTCTTTCCAGTTTTGAACTGCAGATATTTCCTTTTTCACCGTAGCCCTCTATGGGCTTCCAAATATCCCTTTGTCAATTCCACAAGAACAGCCTTAGCGAAAGGCTTCTTGAAGGGAAAGATGTAACTCTGTGAGAAGAATTAACAGAACACAGAGCAGTTTCTCAGAAAGCTTCTTTCCAGTTTTGAACGGAAGATATTTCCTTTTTCAAAATAGCCCTCTATGGGCTTCCAAATATCCCTTTGCCCATTCCACAAGAACAGCCTTAGCGACAGGCTTCTTGAAGGGAAAGATGTAACTCTGCGAGATGAATTAAGAGAACACAGAGCAGTTTCACAGAAAGATTCTTTCCGGTTTTGAACGGAAGATATTTCCTTATTCAGCATAGCCCTCTATGGGCTTCCAAATATCCCTTTGCCAATTCCACAAGAACAGCCTTAGCGAAAGGCTGCTTGAAGTGAAAGATGTAAGTCTCCGAGATGAATTAAGAGAACACAGAGCAGTTTCTCAGAAAACTTCTTTCCTGTTTTGAACTGAAGATAAGTCCTTTTTCACCATAGCCCTCTATGGGCTTCCAAATATCCCTTTGCCAATTCCAAAAGAACAGCCTTTCCGAAAGGCTTTTTGAAGGGAAAGATGTAACTCTGTGAGATGAATTAACAGAACACAGAGCAGTTTCTCAGAAAGCTTCTTTCCAGTTTTGAACGGAAGATATTTCCTTTTTCACCATAGCCCTCTAAGGGCTTCCAAATATCCCTTTGCCAATTGCACAAGAACAGCCTTAGCGAAAGGCTTCTTGAAGGGAAAGATGTAACTCTGTGAGATGAATTAAGAGAACACAGAGCAGTTTCTCAGAAAGCTTCTTTCCAGTTTTGAACGGAAGATATTTCCTTTTTCACCATAGCCCTCTATGGGCTTCCAAATATCAGTTTGCGAATTCCACAAGAACAGCCTTAGCGAAAGGCTTCTTGAAGGGAAAGATTTAACTCTGTGAGAAAAATTAAGAGAACACAGAGCAGTTTCTCAGAAAGCTTCTTTCCAGTTTTGAACGGAAGATACTTCCTTTTTCACCATAGCCCTCTAGGGGTTCCAAATATCCCTTTGCCAATTCCACAAGAACAGCCTTAGCGAAAGGGTTCTTGAAGGGAAAGATGTAACTCTGTGAGATGAATTAACAGAACACAGAGCAGTTTCTCAGAAAGCTTCTTTCCGGTTTTGAACGGAAGATATATCCTTTTTCACCATAGCCCTCTATTGGCTTCCTAATATCCCTTTGCCAATTCCACAAGAACAGCCTTAGCGAAAGGTTTCTTGAAGGGAAAGATGTAACTCTGAGAGATGAATTAAGAGAACACGGAGCAGTTTCTCAGAAAGCTTCTTTCCAGTTTTGAACGGAAGATATTTCCTTTTGCACCATAGCCCTCTATGGGCTTCCAAATATCCCTTTGCCAATTCCACAAGAACAGTCTTAGCGAAAGGCTTCCTGAAGGGAAAGATGTAACTCTGTGTGATGAATTAAGAGAACACAGAGCAGTTTCTCAGAAAGCTTCTTTCCAGTTTTGAAAGGAAGATATTTCCTTTTTCACCATAGCCCTCTATGGGCTTCCGAATACCCTTTGCCAATTCCACAAGAACTGCCTTAGCCAAAGGCTTCTTGAAGTGAAAGATGTAACTCTGTGAGATGAATTAACAGAACACAGAGCAGTTTCTCAGAAAGCTTCTTTCCAGTTTTGAACGGAAGCTATTTCCTTTTTCACCGTAGTCCTCTATGGGCTTCCAAATATCCCTTTGCCAATTCCACAAGAACAGCCTTAGCGAAAGGCTTCTGGGAGGGAAAGATGTAACTCTGTGAGATGAATTAACAGAACACAGAGCAGTTTCTCAGAAAGCTTCTTTCCAGTTTTGAACGGAAGATATTTCCTTTTTCACCGTAGCCCTCTATGGGCTTCCAAATATCAGTTTTCCAATTCCACAAGAACAGCCTTAGCGAAAGGCTTCTTGAAGGGAAAGATGTAACTCTGTGAGAAAAATTAAGAGAACACAGAGCAGTTTCTCAGAAAGCTTCTTTCCAGTTTTGAACGGAAGATATTTCCTTTTTCACCATAGCCCACTATGGGCTTCCAAATATCCCTTTGCCAATTCCACAAGAACAGCCTTAGCGAAAGGCTTCTTGAAGGGAAAGATGTAACTCTGTGAGATGAATTAACAGAACACAGAGCAGTTTCTCAGAAAGCTTCTTTCCGGTTTTGAACGGAAGATATGTCCTTTTTCACCATAGCCCTCTATTGGCTTCCTAATATCCCTTTGCCAATTCCACAAGAACAGCCTTAGCGAAAAGTTTCTTGAAGTGAAAGAGGTAACTCTGAGAGACGAATGAAGAGAACACAGAGCAGTTTCTCAGAAAGCTTCTCTCCAGCTTTGAACGGAAGATATTTCCTTTTTCACCATAGCCCTCTATGGGCTTCAAAATATCACTTTGCCTATTCCACAAAAACAGCCTTAGCGAAAGGCTTCTTGAAAGGAAAGATGTAACTCTGTGAGATGAATTAACAGAACACAGAGCAGTTTCTCAGAAAGCTTCTTTCCAGTTTTGAACGGAAGATATTTCCTTTTTCACCATAGCCCTCTATGGGCTTCAAAATATCCCTTTGCCAATTCCACAAGCACAGTCTTAGCGAAAGGCTTCTTGAAGGGTAAGACGTAACTCTGTGAGATGAATTAACAGAACACAGAGCAGTTTCTCAGAAAGCTTCTTTCCAGTTTTGAACGGAAGATATTTCCTTTTTCACCATAGCCCTCTATGGACTTCCAAATATCCCTTTGCCAATTCCACAAGAACAGTCTTAGCGAAAGGCTTCCTGAAGGGAAAGATGTAACTCTGTGAGATGAATTAACAGAACACAGAGCAGTTTCTCAGAAAGCTTCTTTCCAGTTTTGAAGGGAAGATATTTCCTTTTTCACCATAGCCCTCTATGGCCTTCCGAATACCCTTTGTCAATTCCACAAGAACTGCGTTAGCGAAAGACTTCCTGAAGGGATAGATGTAACTCTGTGAGATGAATTAACAGAACACAGAGCAGTTTCTCAGAAAGCTTCTTTCCAGTTTTGAACGGAAGATAGTTCCTTTTTCACCGTAGCCCTCTATGGGCTTCCAAATATTCCTTTGCCAATCGCACATGAACAGCCTTAGCGAAAGGCTTCTTGAAGGGAAAGATGTAACGCTGTGAGATGAATTAACAGAACACAGAGCGGTTTCTCAGAAAGCTTCTTTCCGGTTTTGAACGGAAGATATTTCCTTTTCAACATAGCCCTCTATGGGCTTCCAAATATCCCTTTGTCAATTCCACAAGAACAGCCTTGGCGAAGGGCTTCTTGAAGGGAAAGATGTAATTCTGTGAGATGAATTAAGAGAACAGAGAGCAGTTTCCCAGAAAGCTTCTTTCCGGTTTTGAACGGAAGATATGTCTTTTTTCACGATAGCCCTCTATGGGCTTCCTAATATCCCTTTGCCAATTGCACAACAACAGCCTTAGCGAAAGGTTTCTTGAAGTGAAAGATGTAAGTCTCATAGATGAATTAAGAGAACACAGAGCAGTTTCTCAGAAAGATTCTTTCCAGTTTTGAACGGAAGATATGTCCTTTTTCACCAAAGCCCTCTATGGGCTTCCAAATATTGCTTTGCTAATTCCAAATAAACAGCCTTTGTGAAAGGCTTCTTGAAGGGAAAGATGTAACTCTGTGAGATGAATTAACAGAACACAGAGCAGTTTCTCAGAAAGCTTCTTTGCAGTTTTGAACCGTAGCTATTTCCTTTTACACCATAGCCCTCTCTGGGCTTCCAAATATCCCTTTGCCAATTCTACAAGAACAGCCTTAGCGAAAGGCTTCTTGAAGGGAAAGATGTAACCCTGTGAGATGAATTAACAGAAGACAGAGCAGTTTCTCAGAAAGCTTCTTTCCGGTTTTTAACGGAAGATACTTCCTTTTTCACCATAGCCCTCTATGGGCTTCCAAATATCCCTTTGCCAATTCCACAAGAACAGCCTTAGCGAAAGGCTTCTTGAAGGGAAAGATGTAACTCTGTGAGACGAATTAACAGAACACAGAGCAGTTTCTCAGAAAGCTTCTTTCCGGTTTTGAACGGAAGATATGTCCTTTTTCACCATAGCCCTCTATTGGCTTCCTAATATCCCTTTGCCAATTCCACAAGAACAGCCTTAGCGAAAGGTTTCTTGAAGGGAAAGATGTAACTCTTGGAGATGAATGAAGAGAACACAGAGCAGTTTCTCAGAAAGCTTCTTTCCAGCTTTAAACGGAAGATATGTCCTTTTTCACCGTAGTCCTCAATGGGCTTCCAAATATCCCTTTGCCAATTCCAAAAGAACAGCCTTTGGAAAGGCTTCTTGAAGGGAAAGATGTGGCTCTGTGAGATGAATTAACAGAACACAGAGCAGTTTCTCAGAAAGCTTCTTTCCAGTTTTGACGGAAGATATTTCCTTTCTCACCATAGCCCTCTATGGGCTTCCAAATATCCCTTTGCCAATTCCACAAGAACAGCCTTAACAAGAGGCTTCTTGAAGGGAAAGTTGTAACTCTGTGAGATGAATTAACAGAACACAGAGCAGATTCTCAGAAAGCTTCTTTCCAATTTTGAACGGAAGATATTTCCTTTTTCACCATAGCCCTCTATGGGCTTCCAAATATCAGTTTGCCAATTCCACAAGAACCGCCTTAGCGAAAGGCTTCTTGAAGGGAAAGATGTAACTCTGTGAGAAAAATTAAGAGAACACAGAGCAGTTTCTCAGAAAGCTTCTTTCCAGTTTTGAACGGAAGATACTTCCTTTTTCACCATAGCCCTCTATGGGCTTCCAAATATCCCTTTGCCAATTCCACAAGAACAGCCTTAGCGAAAGGCTTCTTGAAGGGAAAGATGTAACTCTGTGAGATGAATTAACAGAACACAGAGCAGTTTTTCAGAAAGCTTCTTTCCGGATTTGAACGGAAGATATGTCCTTTTTCACCATAGCCCTCTATTGGATTCCTAATATCCCTTTGCCAATTAGACAAGAACAGCCTTAGCGAAAGGTTTCTTGAAGGGAAAGATGTAACTCTGAGAGATGAATTAAGAGAATACAGAGCAGTTTCTCAGAAAGATTCTTTCCAGTTTTGACCGGAAGATATGTCCTTTTTCACCATAGCCCTCTATTGGCTTCCTAATATCCCTTTGCCAATTCCACAAGAACAGCCTTAGCGAAAGGTTTCTTGAAGGGAAAGATGTAACTCTGAGAGATGAATTAACAGAACACAGAGCAGTTTTTCAGAAAGCTTCTTTCCGTTTTGAAGGGAGGATATTTACTTTTTCAAAATAGCCATCTATGGGCTTCCAAATATCCCTTTGCCAATTCCACAAGAACAGCCTTAGCGAAAGGCTTCTTGAAGGGAAAGATGTAACTCTGTGAGATGAATTAACAGAACACAGGGCGGTTTCTCAGAAAGCTTCTTTCCGGTTTTGAACGGAAGATATTTCCTTTTCAACATAGCCCTCTATGGGCTTGCAAATATCCCTTTGTCAATTCCACAAGAACAGCCTTAGCGAAAGGCTTCTTGAAGGGAAAGATGTAACTCTGTGAGATGAATTAACAGAACACGGAGCAGTTTCTCAGAAAGCTTCTTTCCAGTTTTGAACGGAAGATATTTCCTTTTTCACCATAGCCCTCTATGGGCTTCCGAATACCCTTTGCCAATTCCACAGGAACTGCCTTAGCCAAAGGCTTCTTGAAGGGAAAAATGTAACTCTGTGAGATGAATTAACAGAACACAGAGCAGTTTCTCAGAAAGCTTCTTTCCAGTTTTGAACGGAAGATAGTTCCTTAATCACCATAGCCCTCTATGGGCTTCCAAATATCCCCTTGCCAATTCCACATGAACAGCCTTAGCGAAAGGCTTGTTGAAGGGAAAGAAGAAACTCTGTGCGATGAATTAACAGAACACAGAGCAGTTTCTCAGAAAGCTTCTCTCAGTTTTGAACGAAGATATATCCTTTATCACCATAGCCCTCTATGGGCTTCCAAATATCCCTTTGCCAATTCCACAAGAACAGCCTTAGCGAAAGACTTCTTGAAGGGAAATATGTAACTCTGTGAAAAGAATTAACAGAACACAGAGCAGTTTCTCAGAAAGCTTCTTTCCAGTTTTGAACGGAAGCTATTTCCTTTTTCACCATAGCCCTCTATGGGCTTCCAAATATCCCTTTGCCAATTCCACAAGAACAGCTGTAGCGAAAGGCTTCTTGAAGGGAAAGATGTAACTCTGTGAGATGAATTAACAGAACACAGAGCAGTTTCTCAGAAAGCTTCTTTGCACTTTTGAACGGAAGATACTTCCTTTTTCAAAATAGCCCTCCATGGGCTTCCAAATATCCCTTTGCCAATTCCACAAGAACAGCCTAAGCGAAAGGCTTCTTGAAGGGAAAGATGTAACTCTGTGAGATGAAATAACAGAACACAGAGCAGTTTCTCAGAAAGTTTCTTTCCGGTTTTGAATGGAAGATATGTCTTTTTTTACCATAGCCCTCTAAGTGCTTCCAAATATCCCTTTGCCAATTTCAAAAGAACAGCCTTAGGGAAAGGCTTGTTGAAGGGAAAGATGTAACTCTGTGAGATGAATTAACAGAACACAGAGCAGTTTTTCAGAAAGCTTCTTTCCGGATTTGAACGGAAGATATGTCCTTTTTCACCATAGCCCTCTATTGGATTCCTAATATCCCTTTGCCAATTAGACAAGAACAGCCTTAGCGAAAGGTTACTTGAAGGGAAAGATGTAACTCTGAGAGATGAATTAAGAGAATACAGAGCAGTTTCTCAGAAAGATTCTTTCCAGTTTTGACCGGAAGATATGTCCTTTTTCACCATAGTCCTCTATGGGCTTCCAAATATCCCTTTGCCAATTCCAAAAGAACAGCCTTTGGATAGTCTTCTTGAAGGGAAAGATGTAACTCTGTGAGATGAATTTACAGAACACAGAGCAGTTTCTCGGAAAGCATCTTTCCAGTTTTGAACGGAAGATATTTCCTTTTTCACCATAGCCCTCTATGGGCTTCCAAATATCCCTTTGCCAATTCGAAAAGAACAGGCTTAACGAAAGGTTTTTGGAGGGAAAGATGTAACTCTGTGAGATGAATTAACAGAACACAGAGCAGTTTCTCAGAAAGCTTCTTTCCAGTTTTGAACGGAAGATATTTCCTTTTTCACCATAGCCCTCTATGGGCTTCCAAATATCCCTTTGCCAATTCCACAAGAACAGCCTTAGCGAAAGGCTTCTTGAAGGGAAAGATGTAACTCTGTGAGAAAAATTAAGAGAACACAGAGCAGTTTCTCAGAAAGCTTCTTTCCAGTTTTGAACGGAGGATACTTCTTTTTTCACCATAGCCCTCTATGGGCTTCCAAATATCCCTTTGCCAATTCCAAAAGAACAGCCTTTGCGAAAGGCTTTTTGAAGGGAAAGATGTAACTCTGTGGGATGAATTAACAGAACACAGAGCAGTTTCTCAGAAAGTTTCTTTCCGGGTTTGAATGGAAGATATGTCCTTTTTCACCATAGCCCTCTAAGTGCTTCCAAATATCCCTTTGCCAATTCCACAAGAACAGCCTTAGCGACAGGCTTCTTGAAGGTAAAGATGTAACTCTGTGAGATGAATTAAGAGAACACAGAGCAGTTTCTCAGAAAGCTTCTTTCCGGTTTTGAACGGAAGATATTTCCTTATTCAGCATAGCCCTCTATGGGCTTCCAAATATCCCTTTGCCAATTCCACAAGAACAGCCTTAGCGAAAGGCTTCTTGAAGTGAAAGATGTAAGTCTCCGAGATGAATTAAGAGAACACAGAGCAGTTTCTCAGAAAACTTCTTTCCTCTTTTGAACTGAAGATAAGTACTTTTTCACCATAGCCCTCTATGGGCTTCCAAATATCCCTTTGCCAATTCCAAAAGAACAGCCTTTGGAAAGGCTTCTTGAAGGGAAAGATGTGGCTCTGTGAGATGAATTAAGAGAACACAGAGCAGTTTCTCAGAAAGCTTCTTTCCAGTTTTGAAGGGAAGATATTTCCTTTTTCACCATAGCCCTCTATGGGCTTCCGAATACCCTTTGCCTATTCCACAAGAACTGCCTTAGCCAAAGGCTTCTTGGAGGGAAAGATGTAACTCTGTGAGATGAATTAACAGAACACAGAGCAGTTTCTCAGAAAGCTTCTTTCCAGTTTTGAACGGAAGACAGTTCCTTTTTCACCCTAGCCCTATATGGGCTTCCAATATCCCTTTGCCAATTCCACAAGAACAGCCTTCGCGAAAGGCTTCTTGAAGGGAAAGATGTAACTCTGTGAGGTGAATTAACAGAACACAGAGCAGTTTCTCAGAATGCTTCTTTCCAGTTTTGAACGGAAGATATTTCCTTTTTCACCATAGCCCTCTATGGGTTTCCAAATATCCCTTTGCCAATTCCACAAGAACAGCCTTAGCGAAGGGCTTCTTGAAGGGAAAGATGTAACTCTGTGAGATGAATTAACAGAACACAGAGCAGTTTCTCAGAAAGCTTCTTTCCAGTTTTGAACGGAAGTTATTTCCTTTTTCACCATAGCCCTCTATGGGCTTCCAAATATCAGTTTTCCAATTCCACAAGAACAGCCTTAGCGAAAGGCTTCTTGAAGGGAAAGATGTAACTCAGTGAGAAAAATTAAGAGAACACAGAGCAGTTTCTCAGAAAGCTTCTTTCCAGTTTTGAACGGAAGATACTTCCTTTTTCACCATAGCCCTCTATGGGCTTCCAAATATCCCTTTGCCAATTCCACAAGAACAGCCTTAGCGAAAGGCTTCTTGAAGGGAAAGATGTAACTCTGTGAGATGAATTAACAGAACACAGAGCAGTTTCTCAGAAAGCTTCTTTCCGGTTTTGAACGGAAGATATGTCCTTTTTCACCATAGCCTTCTATTGGCTTCCTAATATCCCTTTGCCAATTCCACAAGAACAGCCTTAGCGAAAGTTTTCTTGAAGGGAAAGATGTAACTCTGAGAGATGAATTAACAGAACACAGAGCAGTTTCTCAGAAAGCTTCTTTCCGTTTTGAAGGGAGGATATTTACTTTTTCAATATAGCCATCTATGGGCTTCCAAATATCCCTTTGCCAATACCACAAGAACAGCCTTAGCGAAAGGCTTCTTTAAGGGAAAGATGTAACTCTGTGAGATGAATTAACAGAACACAGAGCAGTTTCTCAGAAAGCTTCTTTCCAGTTTTGAAGGGAAGGTATTTCCTTTTTCACCATAGTCCTCTATGGGCTTCCGAATACCCATTGCCAAATCGACAAGAACTCCCTTAGCCAAAGGCTTCTTGAAAGGAAAGATGTAACTCTGTGAGATGAATTAACAGAACACAGAGCAGTTTCTCAGAAAGCTTCTTTCCAGTTTTGAACGGAACATATTTCCTTATTCAGCATAGCCCTCTAAAGGCTTCCAAATATCCCTTTGCCAATTCCACAAGAACAGCCTTAGCGAATGGATTCTTGAAGGGAAAGATGTAACTCTGTGAGATGAATTAACAGAACACAGAGCAGTTTCTCAGAAAGCTTCTTTCCAGTTTTGAACGGAAGATATTTCCTTTTTCACCATTGCCCTCTATGGGTTTGCAAATATCCCTTTGCCAATTCCTCAAGAACAGCCTTAGCGAAAGAATTCTCGAAGGGAAAGATGTAACTCTGTGAGAAGAATTAACAGAACACAGAGCAGTTTCTCAGAAAGTTTGTTTCCAGTTTTGAACGGAAGATATTTCCTTTTTCACCATAGCCCGCTAAGGGCTTCCAAATATCTTTTGCCAATTCCAAAAAAACAGCCTTAGCGAAAGGCTTCTTGAAGGGAAAGTTGTAACTCTGCGCGATGAATTAACAGAACACAGAGCAGTTCCTCAGAAAGATTCCTTCCAGTTTTGAATGGAAGATATTTCCTTTTTCACCATAGCCCTCTATGGGCTTCCAAATGTCCCTTTGCCAATTCCAAAAGAATTGCCTTTGCGAAAGGCTTCTTGAAGGGAAAGATGTAACTCTGTGATATGAATTAACAGAACACAGAGCAGTTTCTCAGAAAGCTTCTTTCCAGTTTTCAACGGAAGATATTTCCTTTTTCACCGTAGCCCTCTATGGGATTCCAAATATCCCTTTGCCAATTCCACAAGAACAGCCTTAGCGAAAGGCTTCTTGAAGGGAAAGGTGTAACGCTGTGAGATGAATTAACAGAACACAGAGCAGTTTCTCAGAAAACTTCTTTCCGGTTTTGAACGGAAGATATTTCCTTTTTCACCATAGCCCTCTATGGGCTTCACAATATCCCTTTGCCAATTCCACAAGAACAGCCTTAGCGAAAGGCTTCTTGAAGGGAATGATGTAACTCTGTGAGATGAATTAACAGAACACAGAGCAGTTTCTCAGAAAGCTTCTTTCCAGTTTTGAACGGAAGATATTTCCTTTTTCACCATAGCCCTCTAAGGGCTTCCAAATATCCCTTTGCCAATTCCACAAGAACAGCCTTAGCGAAAGGCTTTTTGAAAGGAAAGATGTTACCCTGTGAGATGAATTAACTGAACACAGAGCAGTTTCTCAGAAAGCTTCTTTCCAGTTTTGAACGGAACATATTTCCTTATTCAGCATAGCAGTCTATGGGCTTCCAAATATCCCTTTGCCAATTCCACAAGAACAGCCTTAGCGAAAGGCTTCTTGATGGGAAAGATGTAACTCTGTGAGATGAATTAACAGAACACAGAGCAGTTTCTCAGAAAGCTTCTTTCCAGTTTTGAACGGAAGATATTTCCTTTTTCACCATAGCCCTCTATGGGTTTGCAAATATCCCTTTGCCAATTCCTCAAGAACAGCCTTAACGATAGAATTCTCGAAGGGAAAGATGTAACTCTGTGAGAAGAATTAACAGAACACAGAGCAGTTTCTCAGAAAGTTTCTTTCCAGTTTTGAACGGAAGATATTTCCTTTTTCACCATAGCCATCTATGGGCTTCCAAATATCCTTTTGCCAATTCCACAAAAACGCCTTAGCGAAAGGCTTCTTGAAGGGAAAGTTGTAACTCTGCGCGATGAATTAACAGAACACAGAACAGTTTCTCAGAAAGATTCCTTCCAGTTTTGAATGGAAGATATGTCCTTTTTCAGCATAGCCCTCTATGGGCTTCCAAATATCCCTTTGCCAATTCCACAAGAACAGCCTTAGCGAAAGGCTTCTTGAAGGGAAAGATGTAACTCTGTGAGATGAATTAAGAGAACACAGAGCAGTTTGTCAGAAAGCTTCTTTCCAGTTTTGAACGGAAGATATTTCCTTTTTCACCGTAGCCCTCTATGGGCTTCCAAATATCCCTCTGAAAGTTCCACAAGAACAGCCTTACCCAAAGGCTTCTTGAAGGTTATGATTTAACTCTGTGAGATGAATTAACAGAACACAGAGCAGTTTCTCAGAAAGCTTCTTTCCGGTTTTGAACGGAAGATATGTCCTTTTTCACCATAGCCCTCTATGGGCTTCCAAATATCCCTTTGCCAATTCCACAAGAACAGCCTTAGCCAAAGGCTTCTTGAAGGGAAAGACGTAACTCTGTGAGAAGAATTAACAGAACACAGAGCAGTTTCTCAGAAAGCTTCCTTCTAATTTTGAACGGAATATATGTCCTTATTCACCATAACCCTCTATGGGCTTCCAAATATCCCTTTGCCAATTCCAAAAGAACAGCCTTTGGAAAGGCTTCTTGAAGGGAAAGATGTGGCTCTGTGAGATGAATTAAGACAACACAGAGCAGTTTCTCAGAAAGCTTCTTTCCAGTTTTGAAGGGAAGATATTTCCTTTTTCACCATAGCCCTCTATGGGCTTCCGAATACCCTTTGCCTATTCCACAAGAACTGCCTTAGCCAAAGGCTTCTTGAAGGGAAAGATGTAACTCTGTGAGATGAATTAACAGAACACAGAGCAGTTTCTCAGAAAGCTTCTTTCCAGTTTTGAACGGAAGTTATTTCCTTTTTCACCATAGCCCTCTATGGGCTTCCAAATATCAGTTTTCCAATTCCACAAGAACAGCCTTAGCGAAAGGCTTCTTGAAGGGAAAGATGTAACTCAGTGAGAAAAATTAAGAGAACACAGAGCAGTTTCTCAGAAAGCTTCTTTCCAGTTTTGAACGGAAGATACTTCCTTTTTCACCATAGCCCTCTATGGGCTTCCAAATATCCCTTTGCCAATTCCACAAGAACAGCCTTAGCGAAAGGCTTCTTGAAGGGAAAGATGTAACTCTGTGAGATGAATTAACAGAACACAGAGCAGTTTCTCAGAAAGCTTCTTTCCGGTTTTGAACGGAAGATATGTCCTTTTTCACCATAGCCCTCTATTGGCTTCCTAATATCCCTTTGCCAATTCCACAAGAACAGCCTTAGCGAAAGTTTTCTTGAAGGGAAAGATGTAACTCTGAGAGATGAATTAACAGAACACAGAGCAGTTTCTCAGAAAGCTTCTTTCCGTTTTGAAGGGAGGATATTTACTTTTTCAATATAGCCATCTATGGGCTTCCAAATATCCCTTTGCCAATACCACAAGAACAGCCTTAGCGAAAGGCTTCTTTAAGGGAAAGATGTAACTCTGTGAGATGAATTAACAGAACACAGAGCAGTTTCCCAGAAAGCTTCTTTCCAGTTTTGAAGGGAAGGTATTTCCTTTTTCACCATAGTCCTCTATGGGCTTCCGAATACCCATTGCCAAATCGACAAGAACTCCCTTAGCCAAAGGCTTCTTGAAAGGAAAGATGTAACTCTGTGAGATGAATTAACAGAACACAGAGCAGTTTCTCAGAAAGCTTCTTTCCAGTTTTGAACGGAACATATTTCCTTATTCAGCATAGCCCTCTAAAGGCTTCCAAATATCCCTTTGCCAATTCCACAAGAACAGCCTTAGCGAATGGATTCTTGAAGGGAAAGATGTAACTCTGTGAGATGAATTAACAGAACACAGAGCAGTTTCTCAGAAAGCTTCTTTCCAGTTTTGAACGGAAGATATTTCCTTTTTCACCATTGCCCTCTATGGGTTTGCAAATATCCCTTTGCCAATTCCTCAAGAACAGCCTTAGCGAAAGAATTCTCGAAGGGAAAGATGTAACTCTGTGAGAAGAATTAACAGAACACAGAGCAGTTTCTCAGAAAGTTTGTTTCCAGTTTTGAACGGAAGATATTTCCTTTTTCACCATAGCCCGCTAAGGGCTTCCAAATATCTTTTGCCAATTCCAAAAAAACAGCCTTAGCGAAAGGCTTCTTGAAGGGAAAGTTGTAACTCTGCGCGATGAATTAACAGAACACAGAGCAGTTCCTCAGAAAGATTCCTTCCAGTTTTGAATGGAAGATATTTCCTTTTTCACCATAGCCCTCTATGGGCTTCCAAATGTCCCTTTGCCAATTCCAAAAGAATTGCCTTTGCGAAAGGCTTCTTGAAGGGAAAGATGTAACTCTGTGATATGAATTAACAGAACACAGAGCAGTTTCTCAGAAAGCTTCTTTCCAGTTTTCAACGGAAGATATTTCCTTTTTCACCGTAGCCCTCTATGGGATTCCAAATATCCCTTTGCCAATTCCACAAGAACAGCCTTAGCGAAAGGCTTCTTGAAGGGAAAGGTGTAACGCTGTGAGATGAATTAACAGAACACAGAGCAGTTTCTCAGAAAACTTCTTTCCGGTTTTGAACGGAAGATATTTCCTTTTTCACCATAGCCCTCTATGGGCTTCACAATATCCCTTTGCCAATTCCACAAGAACAGCCTTAGCGAAAGGCTTCTTGAAGGGAATGATGTAACTCTGTGAGATGAATTAACAGAACACAGAGCAGTTTCTCAGAAAGCTTCTTTCCAGTTTTGAACGGAAGATATTTCCTTTTTCACCATAGCCCTCTAAGGGCTTCCAAATATCCCTTTGCCAATTCCACAAGAACAGCCTTAGCGAAAGGCTTTTTGAAAGGAAAGATGTTACCCTGTGAGATGAATTAACTGAACACAGAGCAGTTTCTCAGAAAGCTTCTTTCCAGTTTTGAACGGAACATATTTCCTTATTCAGCATAGCAGTCTATGGGCTTCCAAATATCCCTTTGCCAATTCCACAAGAACAGCCTTAGCGAAAGGCTTCTTGATGGGAAAGATGTAACTCTGTGAGATGAATTAACAGAACACAGAGCAGTTTCTCAGAAAGCTTCTTTCCAGTTTTGAACGGAAGATATTTCCTTTTTCACCATAGCCCTCTATGGGTTTGCAAATATCCCTTTGCCAATTCCTCAAGAACAGCCTTAACGATAGAATTCTCGAAGGGAAAGATGTAACTCTGTGAGAAGAATTAACAGAACACAGAGCAGTTTCTCAGAAAGTTTCTTTCCAGTTTTGAACGGAAGATATTTCCTTTTTCACCATAGCCATCTATGGGCTTCCAAATATCCTTTTGCCAATTCCACAAAAACGCCTTAGCGAAAGGCTTCTTGAAGGGAAAGTTGTAACTCTGCGCGATGAATTAACAGAACACAGAACAGTTTCTCAGAAAGATTCCTTCCAGTTTTGAATGGAAGATATGTCCTTTTTCAGCATAGCCCTCTATGGGCTTCCAAATATCCCTTTGCCAATTCCACAAGAACAGCCTTAGCGAAAGGCTTCTTGAAGGGAAAGATGTAACTCTGTGAGATGAATTAAGAGAACACAGAGCAGTTTGTCAGAAAGCTTCTTTCCAGTTTTGAACGGAAGATATTTCCTTTTTCACCGTAGCCCTCTATGGGCTTCCAAATATCCCTCTGAAAGTTCCACAAGAACAGCCTTACCCAAAGGCTTCTTGAAGGTTATGATTTAACTCTGTGAGATGAATTAACAGAACACAGAGCAGTTTCTCAGAAAGCTTCTTTCCGGTTTTGAACGGAAGATATGTCCTTTTTCACCATAGCCCTCTATGGGCTTCCAAATATCCCTTTGCCAATTCCACAAGAACAGCCTTAGCCAAAGGCTTCTTGAAGGGAAAGACGTAACTCTGTGAGAAGAATTAACAGAACACAGAGCAGTTTCTCAGAAAGCTTCCTTCTAATTTTGAACGGAATATATGTCCTTATTCACCATAACCCTCTATGGGCTTCCAAATATCCCTTTGCCAATTCCAAAAGAACAGCCTTTGGAAAGGCTTCTTGAAGGGAAAGATGTGGCTCTGTGAGATGAATTAAGACAACACAGAGCAGTTTCTCAGAAAGCTTCTTTCCAGTTTTGAAGGGAAGATATTTCCTTTTTCACCATAGCCCTCTGTGGGCTTCCGAATACCCTTTGCCTATTCCACAAGAACTGCCTTAGCCAAAGGCTTCTTGAAGGGAAAGATGTAACTCTGTGAGATGAATTAACAGAACACAGAGCAGTTTCTCAGAAAGCTTCTTTCCAGTTTTGAACGGAAGACAGTTCCTTTTTCACCATAGCCCTATATGGGCTTCCAATATCCCTTTGCCAATTCCACAAGAACAGCCTTCGCGAAAGGCTTCTTGAAGGGAAAGATGTAACTCTGTGAGGTGAATTAACAGAACACAGAGCAGTTTCTCAGAATGCTTCTTTCCAGTTTTGAACGGAAGATATTTCCTTTTTCACCATACCCCTCTATGGGTTTCCAAATATCCCTTTGCCAATTCCCCAAGAAGAGCCTTAGCGAAAGACTTCTTGAAGGGAAAGATGTAACTCTGTGAGATGAATTAACAGAACACAGAGCAGTTTCTCAGAAAGCTTCTTTCCAGTTTTGAACGGAAGTTATTTCCTTTTTCACCATAGCCCTCTATGGGCTTCCAAATATCAGTTTGCCAATTCCACAAGAACAGACTTAGCGAAAGGCTTCTTGAAGGGAAAGATGTAACTCAGTGAGAAAAATTAAGAGAACACAGAGCAGTTTCTCAGAAAGCTTCTTTCCAGTTTTGAACGGAAGATACTTCCTTTTTCACCATAGCCCTCTATGGGCTTTCAAATATCCCTTTGCCAATTCCGCAAGAACAGCCTTAGCGAAAGGCTTCTTGAAGGGAAAGATGTAACTCTGTGAGATGAATTAACAGAACACAGAGCAGTTTCTCAGAAAGCTTCTTTCCGGTTTTGAACGGAAGATATGTCCTTTTTCACCATAGCCCTCTATTGGCTTCCTAATATCCCTTTGCCAATTCCACAAGAACAGCCTTAGCGAAAGGTTTCTTGAAGGGAAAGATGTAACTCTGAGAGATGAATTAACAGAACACAGAGCAGTTTTTCAGAAAGCTTCTTTCCGTTTTGAAGGGAGGATATTTACTTTTTCAAAATAGCCATCTATGGGCTTCCAAATATCCCTTTGCCAATTCCACAAGAACAGCCTTAGCGAAAGGCTTCTTGAAGGGAAAGATGTAACTCTGTGAGATGAATTAACAGAACACAGGGCGGTTTCTCAGAAAGCTTCTTTCCGGTTTTGAACGGAAGATATTTCCTTTTCAATATAGCCCTCTATGGGCTTGCAAATATCCCTTTGTCAATTCCACAAGAACAGCCTTAGCGAAAGGCTTCTTGAAGGGAAAGATGTAACTCTGTGAGATGAATTAACAGAACACGGAGCAGTTTCTCAGAAAGCTTCTTTCCAGTTTTGAACGGAAGATATTTCCTTTTTCACCATAGCCCTCTATGGGCTTCCGAATACCCTTTGCCAATTCCACAGGAACTGCCTTAGCCAAAGGCTTCTTGAAGGGAAAGATGTAACTCTGTGAGATGAATTAACAGAACACAGAGCAGTTTCTCAGAAAGCTTCTTTCCAGTTTTGAACGGAAGATAGTTCCTTAATCACCATAGCCCTCTATGGGCTTCCAAATATCCCCTTGCCAATTCCACATGAACAGCCTTAGCGAAAGGCTTGTTGAAGGGAAAGAAGAAACTCTGTGCGATGAATTAACAGAACACAGAGCAGTTTCTCAGAAAGCTTCTCTCAGTTTTGAACGAAGATATATCCTTTATCACCATAGCCCTCTATGGGCTTCCAAATATCCCTTTGCCAATTCCACAAGAACAGCCTTAGCGAAAGACTTCTTGAAGGGAAAGATGTAACTCTGTGAAAAGAATTAACAGAACACAGAGCAGTTTCTCAGAAAGCTTCTTTCCAGTTTTGAACGGAAGCTATTTCCTTTTTCACCATAGCCCTCTATGGGCTTCCAAATATCCCTTTGCCAATTCCACAAGAACAGCCTAAGCGAAAGGCTTCTTGAAGGGAAAGATGTAACTCTGTGAGATGAAATAACAGAACACAGAGCAGTTTCTCAGAAAGTTTCTTTCCGGTTTTGAATGGAAGATATGTCTTTTTTTACCATAGCCCTCTAAGTGCTTCCAAATATCCCTTTGCCAATTTCAAAAGAACAGCCTTAGGGAAAGGCTTGTTGAAGGGAAAGATGTAACTCTGTGAGATGAATTAACAGAACACAGAGCAGTTTTTCAGAAAGCTTCTTTCCGGATTTGAACGGAAGATATGTCCTTTTTCACCATAGCCCTCTATTGGATTCCTAATACCCCTTTGCCAATTAGACAAGAACAGCCTTAGCGAAAGGTTACTTGAAGGGAAAGATGTAACTCTGAGAGATGAATTAAGAGAATACAGAGCAGTTTCTCAGAAAGATTCTTTCCAGTTTTGACCGGAAGATATGTCCTTTTTCACCATAGTCCTCTATGGGCTTCCAAATATCCCTTTGCCAATTCCAAAAGAACAGCCTTTGGATAGTCTTCTTGAAGGGAAAGATGTAACTCTGTGAGATGAATTAACAGAACACAGAGCAGTTTCTCGGAAAGCATCTTTCCAGTTTTGAACGGAAGATATTCCCTTTTTCACCATAGCCCTCTATGGGCTTCCAAATATCCCTTTGCCAATTCGAAAAGAACAGGCTTAACGAAAGGTTTTTGGAGGGAAAGATGTAACTCTGTGAGATGAATTAACAGAACACAGAGCAGTTTCTCAGAAAGCTTGTTTCCAGTTTTGAACGGAAGATATTTCCTTTTTCACCATAGCCCTCTATGGGCTTCCAAATATCCCTTTGCCAATTCCACAAGAACAGCCTTAGCGAAAGGCTTCTTGAAGGGAAAGATGTAACTCTGTGAGAAAAATTAAGAGAACACAGAGCAGTTTCTCAGAAAGCTTCTTTCCAGTTTTGAACGGAGGATACTTCCTTTTTCACCATAGCCCTCTATGGGCTTCCAAATATCCCTTTGCCAATTCCAAAAGAACAGCCTTTGCGAAAGGTTTTTTGAAGGGAAAGATGTAACTCTGTGGGATGAATTAACAGAACACAGAGCAGTTTCTCAGAAAGTTTCTTTCCGGGTTTGAATGGAAGATATGTCCTTTTTCACCATAGCCCTCTAAGTGCTTCCAAATATCCCTTTGCCAATTCCACAAGAACAGCCTTAGCGACAGGCTTCTTGAAGGTAAAGATGTAACTCTGTGAGATGAATTAAGAGAACACAGAGCAGTTTCTCAGAAAGCTTCTTTCCGGTTTTGAACGGAAGATATTTCCTTATTCAGCCTAGCCCTCTATGGGCTTCCAAATATCCCTTTGCCAATTCCACAAGAACAGCCTTAGCGAAAGGTTTCTTGAAGTGAAAGATGTAAGTCTCCGAGATGAATTAAGAGAACACAGAGCAGTTTCTCAGAAAACTTCTTTCCTCTTTTGAACTGAAGATAAGTCCTTTTTCACCATAGCCCTCTATGGGCTTCCAAATATCCCTTTGCCAATTCCAAAAGAACAGCCTTTGGAAAGGCTTCTTGAAGGGAAAGATGTGGCTCTGTGAGATGAATTAAGAGAACACAGAGCAGTTTCTCAGAAAGCTTCTTTCCAGTTTTGAAGGGAAGATATTTCCTTTTTCACCATAGCCCTCTATGGGCTTCCGAATACCCTTTGCCTATTCCACAAGAACTGCCTTAGCCAAAGGCTTCTTGGAGGGAAAGATGTAACTCTGTGAGATGAATTAACAGAACACAGAGCAGTTTCTCAGAAAGCTTCTTTCCAGTTTTGAACGGAAGACAGTTCCTTTTTCACCATAGCCCTATATGGGCTTCCAATATCCCTTTGCCAATTCCACAAGAACAGCCTTCGAGAAAGGCTTCTTGAAGGGAAAGATGTAACTCTGTGAGGTGAATTAACAGAACACAGAGCAGTTTCTCAGAATGCTTCTTTCCAGTTTTGAACGGAAGATATTTCCTTTTTCACCATAGCCCTCTATGGGTTTCCAAATATCCCTTTGCCAATTCCACAAGAACAGCCTTAGCGAAGGGCTTCTTGAAGGGAAAGATGTAACTCTGTGAGATGAATTAACAGAACACAGAGCAGTTTCTCAGAAAGCTTCTTTCCAGTTTTGAACGGAAGTTATTTCCTTTTTCACCATAGCCCTCTATGGGCTTCCAAATATCAGTTTTCCAATTCCACAAGAACAGCCTTAGCGAAAGGCTTCTTGAAGGGAAAGATGTAACTCAGTGAGAAAAATTAAGAGAACACAGAGCAGTTTCTCAGAAAGCTTCTTTCCAGTTTTGAACGGAAGATACTTCCTTTTTCACCATAGCCCTCTATGGGCTTCCAAATATCCCTTTGCCAATTCCACAAGAACAGCCTTAGCGAAAGGCTTCTTGAAGGGAAAGATGTAACTCTGTGAGATGAATTAACAGAACACAGAGCAGTTTCTCAGAAAGCTTCTTTCCGGTTTTGAACGGAAGATATGTCCTTTTTCACCATAGCCCTCTATTGGCTTCCTAATATCCCTTTGCCAATTCCACAAGAACAGCCTTAGCGAAAGTTTTCTTGAAGGGAAAGATGTAACTCTGAGAGATGAATTAACAGAACACAGAGCAGTTTCTCAGAAAGCTTCTTTCCGTTTTGAAGGGAGGATATTTACTTTTTCAAAATAGCCATCTATGGGCTTCCAAATATCCCTTTGCCAATACCACAAGAACAGCCTTAGCGAAAGGCTTCTTTAAGGGAAAGATGTAACTCTGTGAGATGAATTAACAGAACACAGAGCAGTTTCTCAGAAAGCTTCTTTCCAGTTTTGAAGGGAAGGTATTTCCTTTTTCACCATAGTCCTCTATGGGCTTCCGAATACCCTTTGCCAAATCGACAAGAACTGCCTTAGCCAAAGGCTTCTTGAAAGGAAAGATGTAACTCTGTGAGATGAATTAACAGAACACAGAGCAGTTTCTCAGAAAGCTTCTTTCCAGTTTTGAACGGAAGATATTTCCTTTTTCACCATTGCCCTCTATGGGTTTGCAAATATCCCTTTGCCAATTCCTCAAGAACAGCCTTAGCGAAAGAATTCTCGAAGGGAAAGATGTAACTCTGTGAGAAGAATTAACAGAACACAGAGCAGTTTCTCAGAAAGTTTGTTTCCAGTTTTGAACGGAAGATATTTCCTTTTTCACCATAGCCCGCTAAGGGCTTCCAAATATCTTTTGCCAATTC